>NC_090806.1:59108248-59466444 GCF_036512215.1 Solanum lycopersicum | reverse complement strand
ACCCAGATTATGCCATCCTAAAGTTTAAACCAGTAGGCAAGAAGGCCATTTAGGGGAGTAAACAAAGTTGAGGCGCTGTTAGGGTAATTGATTGAAAAAGAAAGCCATAGTAGTGACCAGAAAAGATGATTATTAAATTATTAATATTTCATGATGAATAAGTATAATCGGCTAAGAGGTTAGGGGAATAGAATTTTTTAAGCACAACATATGATAAAATGAATACCTACTTGCTAGACGATGATGATAACTACAACGTATTGATATTATATATACTAAAAAATATAAACACAGATGTAAAAAGGATAATCTATGAGAAATTATTAATGTTTGAAATAATAGAAGTTACAACCCAAGGTTGGACAGAATTAATCATACCAGATAATTTTGAAATTGACCTATATCATGACTTAGATATATATTTTGACTAATGATAAACTACGACTATTTGGATTATTGGATAGAAACAACTAAAAACCTAATACTACTAGGACATCTGATAACCAAAAATATAATGGAATATCAAAGAACTCAAGATATGCAGTATGAAGAATATATACTAGAGAACATAAATTAAATAATTAGGCTAACCAAACAACAAAGAGAAATTTATGAAAATGTTAAAAGACAATTCACTATTAAATAAAGCAACTGACATAACAAGGACTAAGATAAAAAGAAAAATACGAAAAATACGTAAAAAGTTAAAAACTTTATACAAAAATTATAAAATACTACAGATTATTAAGACAAATGAAAGTAATATGGACCACTTAATAGATATAATTTCTAAAACGGAATATAAATATATTTGCTATTTGAGAAAACAATATAAACAAAGAACATAAACAACAACTGATAGAGAAAATAATTGAAAAACGACAAGAGTTAAGACATCGAAAAGACGACTTTAAAGAAATATATTAGCAAGAATATGCCAAAAATCAATACTAGCACAAAGAAAAGTTATATTTACTTTAGAAATACAAATACGTCACCTTGAATACAAATTACAACATAACCTACCATGAATAAAGATGAATTTGCAGTAGATGAAAAGATATATGAAAATCAAGATGGACTAAAAATAAAAATAATATTTTCAAACTTAGGAAGGAGATATAAAAAGATAAGAAATATTTTATACCTAATGCTAGAAAAAGAAATGGCAAAACTAGAAGATAACCTAACAGTTATGTTACGTATAACAAAAGAAAATGAAGAGATAGATAAGCTAAAAGAAATTGAAATAATAAAATCACAAGCAAAACAAGAAGTACAATATATAGAAGAAATAAAAAATATAAATATCAACGAATTAGAAAAAGAACTAAATGAACTAAATTATTATATGAAAATAAACAAAAAAAAAAAGCAAAGAAATTGAATTAACTAACGAAATAAATAAAATTAAACAAAAGTTACAAGAAAACCTTGAAATAGATGAGATAGGTGAATTAGATACAATAGGTCATGACAAAAAATCAGAAATAAGTGAAACATATACAGAACTTTTAGAACAAATAAATAACTCAAATGAATTAGAAATAAATACAGGAGATGTTAAAATAGATGACAAACCCAGTACATCAGTAGTAAAAAACCCAAGAAGTAGTCCAAGAAGAACAACCCCCACTTATTAAACTTACAAACAATCGGATAGATCAGATACACTATGGAACAGTAGCCTAAATAAAAAATGGACACCTAAACCAATAACAGAACAACATAATTTTTAAATTTAGACTGTGTTACAGATACTAATAAAACAATCCAATTATGGATAGGATACATATCAAAACAACTAATTGACAATAAAATAGCAATCAACGAAACACCAGACTATATAGAAAGAACACTAATAGGAGCAACAAAATTATGGCTCGGAAATCTAAGGAAAGTTTAGAAACGCTCAGAAGTAATAAACAATTGGATGGAACTATAGCAACAACAAATATGGATATACTAGCTAAATATGAAATGACTATAAGAAACGAATTCAGTAGTATGACTACAGAAATAGAAGAACAAAATAAAGAAAAATTAACCAATAGATTCCTTATGACAAAATTATCTATATGCAATATGTGTTATCTGGATGAATATACATGTGCATTTAAGGAATATTATTACAAAGGAAAATACGATATAAACGAAAGTAAGGAGATATGAAAGCTATATTTCTCAAAACTACGAGAACCTTTTGGTTCCAAAATACTTAAAGATTGGAATAATGAAGGAGTAACAGTTACCCTAGGAGCAAGAATAAAATTCTTACAACATTGGTTTATACAACTATGTGAAAAACACAAAATCGAAATAAAAATGGAAAAAGTATTACTCATAAACCTAAAATGCTGCAAAATTAAAACAGTCCCACAATTTGGATGTACAGAAAAATATTATAAAAAACGACGACCTAGACGATATAAAAAATATGGAACTAAATATAAATACAGGAAACCACGCCAAAGATATTATGTAAAGAATTATAAAACAAAAGGACCATATAAGCCAAAAAAGAAACCATCAGAATGTACTTGTTACAACTGTGGAAAGCTAGGACACATTGCTAAAGATTGCAGACTACCAAAAAATCCAAAGAAAAAACAAATAGCAGAAATATTAATAGACAATGAAGAATACATGCAATTAGATTACTTAGACTATGAATTAAGTGAAAATGACAGCATATACGAACTATCAGACAACGACCTAAGCTTAGAAATAGATGAAGAAATAATCGAAGAAGAAATCTAATGTCTGAAGAAGATATAAAAATAATATCAAGAGAAAATTATCAAAACGAAGAATCATCAGAACAAAAAATCATATTTGATAGTACAATATTTGAACAAATAAAAGGAAAAGAACTAGACTTAAGTGTCGAAAAAGTACTTGAGATACCAACCATAAGAAATTGGTTTAGAAAGCAAAAAGATGAATACTATATAGTTAGTCAAAAGGAACACATCAGATTGTAAATATACAAACGGAAAGGCACAAATACCAATAATAAATAAAAGAATAATAAACAAGGAAATACAAGATGTAAAAACCAAGACACCAATAAAATATGTACATTTAGGAGGAAAAAAAATACTAATAAAAACATGTTTTAGAGAAGGAATAGATATTCCTATTGAAATATACCTAGCAGACGATAGAATTATACAACTTATAGAAAAAAGCATAATCAATACAGTAAAAGGAAACTTAATATACCAAAAATTTAAATTCATAATAAGTGCTAACTATTCAGTAGCATTAACAGACCGAAATATAGATAAATCATTAGTTCTATACTGGAAAATGTCTGGCATAGAATTAGCACTAGGAAGTAAGATATTCACAGCAAGATGTAAAAATTTATATGTATTGACAACAAAACATAAAATAACGGCAAAAAATAATATTAATAAAATAAAAAGAGAAAATCCATTTGAAAGGATAGTAACTGTAATAGATAATAACGACTACAGTTATAAAGAAATCGACATAGAAAAAGACCTAGAAATAGTAAAAGAATAATTAAGTACTTCAAGCGTACCGAATATACTAACAAGAGCTACATCATCAAGAATGAGTACATCTAAAAGAAACTATATACTCCCACAAAACTTACTACTAAACACAGGCGAAATAACACCATACCATAACTACATAACCGGAATAATGGACCAAAGAAAATACCAAATCTTAATAAATACAGGACAAGAAGAAAATTATATAACAAGAGAATTAATACCAGAAACAGAAATCATAAAAACAGGATTATTATGCCCTGAACTATCTAGAGAAATAAGAACAAATGAGGAAATGACAGAAAAAGAAATAATTATAGGAGGAATACCCTTAATAATTCAATTTAAATTTTACCAAGGAAATCAAAACATTACCTTAGGGATAAAATGGCTAGAGAAATTTAAACCATATAATATAGAAAATAAACAATTAACTATAACTTATCAAAATAAGAAGATAATTATCAAAAGAACAAAATGAATAATGAAAATCTATATACTTGCAAAAATTATTGTAGAAGGATATTACAACAGATATTATACACCAATGATAGATACAGGAGCAGAAGCAAATATATGTAAGTATAATTGTTTATCTAAAGATAAATGGAAAATATTAAAAACACCTATGGTGGTAACATGATTTAATAACGAAGAAAGTATGATTACGTATAAAGCAAAAAATGTAAAAAATATAAATATCGGATAAATGTTAACAATAGGAGAAATCTATAATTTTGAGTTCACAACAAAAGATATGTTATTAGGAATGTCATTCTTAGATAAATTATACCCACATATAATAACGAGAACACACTGGTGGTTTACCACACCATGCAAACATAAAGTAGGAGCAAAAAGAGTAAATAACAAACAACGTAAATCCACAGAATGGATCAAAGGAAGTGAAAAAATTACGCAAAAAATTGGAAAATATAAGCAAAAACAAAACAACACAATTAGAAATTATTATCTTTGCAATAGATAAAGTTAAAGCAATACAAGACAAGCTAGAATTACTCTACAATGAAAACCCACTACAAAGATGGAAAAAACATAAAACAAAAATAAAAATTGAGTTAATTGATGAAGCTAGCATAATAACACAAAAATCCTTAAAAGACAATGCTAATGATTTAACAGAATTTAAGATGCATATAAATGAACTACTAAATAATAACTATATACAAGAAAACAATAGTAAACACACGAGCCCAACATTTATTGTAAACAAACATAGTGAACAAAAACGAGGTAAAAGTAGGATGGTCATAGATTATCTAATCTAAATGCAAAAACAAAAACATATAACTACCCGATGCCTAACAAAATATTAAAAATTAGACAAATTCAAGGATATAATTACTTCAGTAAATTTGACTGCAAATCAGGATTTTACCATCTAAAACTAGAAGAAGAATCCAAAGAATTAACGGCATTTACTGGACCACAAGGATTTTATGAATGGAATGTTCTACCATTTGGATATAAAAATACACCAGGTAGATAGCAACATTTTATGGACAATTACTTTAATCAATTAGAAAATTACATTATCTATATAGATGATTTATTGTTATATTCAAAAACACAAGATGAACATGTCAGATTATTAGAAGAATTTATACACATCATTGAACATTCTGGCATAAGCCTAAGTAAAAAGAAAGCAGAAATTATGAAACCTCATATAGAATTTCTAGGAATACAAATAGAAAAAATGGGATAAAAATGCAAACCCACATGATACGAAAAATAATCACCCTTGATGAAAATATAGATACAAAAAAAAATTACAATCCTTTCTAGGATTAGTAAACCAAGTGAGGGAATACATACCAAAATTAGCAGAACATTTAAAACCATTACAAAAAAAACTTAAGAAAGATGTCGAATATCATTTTGACAATAGAGATAAAGAACATATAGATATATAAAAAATTTATGCAAAAAACTACCGAAACTATATTTTCCAGATGAAAATAAATCATTTACTTATATTGTTGAAACGGATTCGAGCAATCACAGTTATGGAGGAGTCCTAAAATATAAATATGACAAAGAAAAAATAGAACACCATTGCAGATATTACTCAGGATCCTATACAGAAGCATAATTAAAATAATAAATAAATAGAAAAGAATTATTTGAATTATATAAATGTTTATTAGCATTTGAACAATATATTGCTTACAATAAATTTATTGTGAGAACAGACTACACAAGTAAAATGGTGCATAACCAAAAAGGTACAAGATTCAGTTACAACAAAAGAAATAAGGAGATTAGTATTGAATATATTAAATTTCACATTTACAATTGAAGTGATCAAGACTGACAAAAATTATTGCAGATTATCTCTCCAGAGAAAAATAATGTAGATACATTGGAAAAAATACTAGCTACCATGACAACACTTTGTCAGAAAATGGAGAAAAATTGAAAGCGAAATACAGATGCTAAAAAAGACAGCTAATAGTCAGCAACATGACTCTAAACATGCGGAGCTAAGTCAGAAGCATGACTCTAAACATGCGGAACTAGAAGGTGGCGTTGGGAAACACCTTAAAACCCATAACAAAATGTTAAATACAGTTGCAGGTAGCACATCTACAGGAGGATCAACTACAAAAAAAGAAGATGGTAAGATAAAATATACAAATACCAATATGAATAAACTATTCTCCAGACTATACCTTCCAGAATATACCCAAAAAGATGTATTTGTTCCCCCACAAGTAAATACCTACAAAACCAGTTTGGATTCACACAAACAAATATATAACCTTATCACCAGGACGTATATAGAAAATATACACAAAATTCAAACCTTTTTGAATCTAAACCCCAGAGCTAAAAATACCCAAAATCCAAATGAAGATTATATAATCCAACACTTACAGGAATATAATAAACTCATAGCACAACCATGTACCGATTCAAATCTAGTAGCAACTTGCTACAATTATGGACTTTTAAGTACAGTATACACCATAACAGGTGAAGAAATAACTAAGATACCAGAACTACACAAAGTGTTTCTACATTACAAAAGAATAACTAATGGAACTTTATTTTATACAAAGTTTTATTTAGCAACTGCGAAAATATTATACGACGAAATCAAACCTATAATACAAGTTATCAAGATTGGTTTGACCAAAGAATTGATAATCCCGGAGAAAATAGAAATACAAGAAGAAATACAAAGGGTAAATATCCTAGAATTCTATGCAAATAAAAGAACTATTGGGATAGCTACCATTTTGAATGAATTATCGAATAATTATCTAAATAGAAACGCACTTTGGAGCTAATACAATCGAGATCAGACGATGATATATTCCAATTGCAAAGAGCTAAAAATAGCAGATATGGAAGAACTACGCCAATGGATACTAAGCCTGTTGAAACCAGAGCAGCCACCTACCACAAAAGCTATCAGAAAAAAATTTATTTCACAAAATATGATGACTAGATACTGTAAATTAGTAGGCCAAAAATACCCAGATCATCTATGCAAAAAATGTGACGGAGAAGACAACTACATTCTAGAAGTACAGCTGGAATAATAAAAGCAGAAACAGCCAATAACTAGAAGACAAAGAAATTATGTAAAGTTATAAATAGTATGTCAGACCATATGTAAAAGTAAAGGCCATTATGTAAAGTTATAAATAGTATGTCAGGCCATATGTAAAAGTAAAGGCCATTATGTAAAGTTATAAATAGTATGTCAAAAAAAAATTGTATATATAGGGGACTTCTTCTCATCAATAAAGACAGGGACTTTACCGTATCCTCTCATCAATAAAGAAAGAAATCCGCATGTCACCAAAAGATGAATAACTCACTGCATTTCGCACGCCAAAAGGTATTTATTGCTACAAAGTGATGCCATTTGGTTTAAAGAATGTTGGCGCCACATATCAAAGGGCTATGCAAAATATCTTTGGCGACTTGCTCCATAAAAATGTTGAATGTTATGTTGATGATTTGGTAGTGAAGTCGAGGAAGAGGGGTGATCATTTGAAAGACTTAAGGATGGTGTTTGAGTTATTCTGAAGATATCAGTTAAGGATGAATCCGTTGAAATGTGCCTTCGGAAATACTTCCGGCAAGTTCCTTGACTTTATTGTGAGACATCGAGGAATTGAAATTGACCAAGCCAAAGTCGATGCAATATCAAAGATGCCTGAACCTCGAGATATTCATGAGTTAAAAAGTCTCCAAGGAAAGTTAGCCTACTTGAGAAGGTTCATCTCGAATCTAGCGGGGAGATATCAACCATTCAGTCATCTCATGATGAAAGGTGCTCCTTTTAATTGGGACCAAACATGTAGCGAAACCTTTAAAAGTATCAAATCGTATCTAGCGAAACCTCCAATTTTGGCAGCCCCTATACTTGGAAAACCATTGATACTCTACATTGCAGCACAAGAAAGGTCTGTAGGAGCCCTGTTAGCTCAAGAGAATAGTGAAGGCAAAGAAAATGCTCTTTATTACTTAAGTAGAACGATGACGCCAAATGAGCTAAATTATTCGCCAATTGACAAGTTATGCTTGGCACTGGTCTTTTCAATTCAAAAGATGAAGCATTATTTTCAAGCTCATGTTGTCCGCCTTATTTCTAGAGCAAATCCCATCAAGTTTGTTATGTCAAAACCTTTCCTTAGTGACCGACTATCAAGATGGTACCTCCAATTCCAACAATTTGAGATTGTGTACATCTCTCAAAAATCCGTGAAGGGACAAGTACTAGCGGATTTCTTAGCAGACCATCCTATACCAAATGATTGGGAGTTAACCGATGAGATGTAATGTTAATTGAAGTTCAACCTCCTTGAAAATGTACTTTGACGGGGTTGCACATCGCGATGGAGTTGGTGCTGGCGTGGTGTTCATCACTTCACAAGAAGAGATTCTACCATTCTCTTTTACCCTAAAACAATGTTGCTCCAATAATGTCGATGAATATCAAGCATTGATACTTGGACTTGAAATGGTCGTTGACATGAAACAATTACATTTACAGGTCTTTGGTGACTCTCAATTGGTGATTAATCAACTCTTAAGAAGTTATGAGGTAAAAAAGCCTGAATTGTGCCCTTATCATGATAATGCTCAAAAGTTGATAAGATGGCTTGGAGATGTAACCCTTCAACATGTGCGTTGAACAGAGAATAAGAAAGCTGATGCATTGGCTACTCTAGCTTCAACGCTAACCCTTCCTGATCAAACGCAAGTAACTGTCTATCAAAAATGGATAGTACCACCGTCAAATGAGGAAGAATATATTGAAAATAAGCTTGATCATATCGTCACCATTGTTGAAGCTGCGAAGGAAGATTGGAGACAACCCATCATTGACTACCTATGTTATGGGATACTTCCAGAAAATCCAAGAAGAAGAACTAACATACGTCGTCGTGCACCTCATTTCCTTTACTACAAGGATACATTATATAGGAGATCATTTGAGGGTATGTTATTACGATGTTTGGGAGAGAAAGAAGCGATTCAAGCTCTGCAAGAAGCACACTCAGGAGTATGTGGATCACATCAATCTGGACCAAAACTTCACTTTCACATAAAAGAGGATGGGGTATTAGTGGCCAACCATGGTGAAAGATTGCTTATATATTCTGCCAGGAAATGCGATGTTTGTCAATTTCATGCAAATTTCAAATATCAGTCACCCGAAGTATTACACCCAACCATCGCATCTTGGCCATTTGACGCTTGGGGACTGGATATTGTAGGACCATTACCAAAGTCTTCTGGTGGACACTTGTACATCTTGGCTGCAACTGATTACTTTTCAAAATGGGCTGAAGTTGTCGCTCTTAAAAAGGTGAAGAAAGAGAATGTCACAAATTTTATCCGAGTAACTATTATCTATCGCTTTGGCATCCTTCGCTATATAATAACAGACAATGGCAAACCATTTGATAACAAGTTAATGAACAAGATTTGCGATCTTTTTTACTTTAAGCAGCGTAAATCTTCTATGTACCATGCTGCCGCTAATGGTCTTGCTGAAGCATTCAATAAGACTCTATGCAACCTGCTCAAGAAAGTTGTCTCCAAATCCAAACGGGATTGGCATGAAAGAATGGAAGAAACTTTGTGGGCATATAGGACAACATATCGCACACCAACTCAAGCAAGAAGCTTTGTGGGCATATAGGACAACATATCGCACACCAACTCAAGCAACACCATATTCACTTGCTTTTGGAGTTGAAGCCGTCCTGCCACTACAAGCTTGTTGATGCTGATGGCTTAAGGATCGGTCTTATTAATGCGAAATTCCTAAAGAGATACTATCCTTGAAGTAAGATGGTTCTCCTTAAGGTACGAGCCTAAACTGCATGTCACTCTTGGCCCGCAAGAGTATAAACTGTGTACGGCACAACCACAAAAAAAAATCACTCAAATCCCCATAACTACGTTGTGAATTGATCCTCTTTATTGAGGTACGTAGGCTCTTAGAACCATATTCTAAGTTCAGTTGCATGATTATAAAAAAAAAATGTTCCCACTTGATTTTTCGCATGAAAGTCAAAGCGATATGTATTTTATTTTATCTTTTGTCGCATAAAACTTTAGGCTTGTACAATGTATTGATAGGTCAATGGAGGGGCAAACCCTTATAAAATATGAGTCTCTTATTAGTATGGTTGAAGTCTTTAAATTAGATCAAGTATGCAAATTGAAGTCTTTATATCCTTCAAGTTTATTTTTTGAAGTATCCAAATTCTCTTAGTATACAGGTTGAAGTATTCAAATCCTCTAAGTATGAAGGTAAGGCTTCAAGTATGTAAGTAGAAGTCTCCAAATGCGTATGTAATTGAATTCCATGCCTAAAGGTGCGTGAGGTTTGTCCCTTTGCACCTTAAGCTAGCTTTGTTGCGGATTATCCCTCAATAGATCTTTGAATTTATATGTTCTAAGGTGGACAAACTTTTTCCTTTGCACCTTAAGCTAGGCCTTTTCACGGGTGTATACTTAAAAGAATCTTTTTAAATTTTCATGCCTTAAGGTGGACAAGATTTGTCCCTTTGCACCTTAAGTTGACCTTTTCACTGGTGTATATTTAAAAGGATCTTTAAATTTCCATGCCTTAAGGTGTACGATATTTGTCCCTTTTCACCTTAATCTAGCTTTGTTGCGAATTTATCCTTCAACGAATATTTAAATTTCTATGCCTTAAGGTGGAAAAACTTGTCCCTTTGCACCTTAAGCTAGAGTTTCCATGGATTTATCTTTAAAGGATCTTTAAATTTTCATGTCTTAAGGTGGACAATATTTACCCCTTTGCACCTTAAACTGGTCTTTTCATGGATTATCCTTCCTCAAGTTGGTTAAGTATTAGAGACCTTGTAACACCTTGAGTTTATTTTCAAGGCGGGAGTGTTACACGGTATTCTAGTAAAGCTTCAAATTGGAGAAGCATTCGAGATCTTGTAACACCTTGAGTTTATTTTCAAGGCGGGAGCATTACAATTCTAGTAAATCTTCAAGTTGGTTAAGCATTCGAGATCTTGTAACACCTTAAGTTTATTTTCAAGGCGGGAGCGTTACACGATATTCTAGTAAATCTTCAAGTTGGTTAAGCATTCGGGACCTTGTAACATCTTGAGTTTATTTTCAAGGCGGGAGCGTTACACGGTATTCTAGTAAAGCTTCATGGTTAAAAACTCGGGACCTTGTAACACTTTGAGTTTGTTTTCAAGGCGGGAGCGTTACACGGTATTCTAGTAAAGCTTCATGGTTAAAAACTCGGGACCTTGTAACACCTTGAGTTTATTTTCAAGGCGGGAGCGTTACACGGTATTCTCGTAAAGCTTCATTGTTAAAAACTCAGAACCTTGTAACACCTTGAGTTTATTTTCAAGGCGGGAGCGTTACACGACATTCTAGTAAAGTTTCAAATTGGTTAAGCATTTGGGGCCTTGGAACACCTTGAGAGTATTATTTATTTATTTTGTTAAGGCATGTACGTTAAACACATTTTTATGTGATAAATCCTTCCATTATGTAGCCTCCGTAAAATATAAAATTTTTGTTGTTGATCTACCAAAAAAAAAAGAAAAAAAAGAAGAAGAAGAAGGAGGAAAATACAAGTGAAGGAGAGATAGTTATCCGTCAAAATGTTTGAGACCCAGAAGGTATTAAATCTTGAATCTTGCATGTGTTGTAGACCTTTATGTCTAGATTCGAAATCATCAAGAGTATTGTGATCTCGTTGTTCCTATGTCAAGACACGAGATTTTTAGTAAGTCACACAAATCTGAAAATTTTAGCATGGCAGAATCTAGAGTTAACTTCAAAAAATCATCTAGAAAGATTCTGAAGGTATTAAATTTTGAATTTTGGATATGTTAGAGATCGAAAAGTCTAGTTTCTACAAAATCAAACGGTTCATGATTTTGATTTTTCTACAATGAGATATGAATTTTATACAACGGACATGTCAGGCTGTAAAAAAAGTGATGAATTTTTAGCATGACAGAATCTAGAGCTAACTTCAAAAAATCATCTAGAAATATTCTGAAGGTATTAAATTTGAATTTTGTATATGTTAGAGATGTATAAGCCTAGTTTATGAAAAATCAAACGGTTCATGATTTTGATTTTTCTACAATGAGATATGAATTTTCTACGACAGACATGTCAAGCTGTAAAAAAGTGACAAAAATGAATAAAAAAGGAGGAAAATTACCTTGAGTATGACCTTTTCTTCGTAGGCTTACAATCTGTAACTGAGGATAAAATTATGGAGACAATGTATTTATTTATAGATGTCATGTGGTGGGATAAAATCCTTCTCCCAGTTCAATTACAATTTCTTTTTTGGCTTGGGCAATAAAACATATATATGAATATGAAATTGAGTAGGATTACACTTCCTAGTTCAATTACAATTCCTTCTTTTGACGCGCGCGCGCGTGTGTGTATGGTGTGTGTGTGTGTGTGTGTTGAATTCATAAATATATTAATCCAAATAAATATTGTGGATTGATATAATTGAGTTAAATATTTAATTCCAATAAATATGAATTTAATTAAAGTCTAAATTAATTGATTTGGGCTACATTGGATGAACCCAATTTGTTAAAGGGCAACTTTCACATATAGCAAACAAAAAATTCATATTTGTATGCTATAGCAAACTTTGCATAATTGCGCTCCATAGCAAACATAAAACTGTATAATTTGCTATACATATACAATTGTATAATTCGCTGGCCTAAATTGTATAATTCACTGGCCTATTTCGTTGTAATTGTATAATTTGTTTTGCATACAGTTGAATCGAATTAAAATGTATGTATATTGCATAATTATAAGTGTATAGCAAGAAGATATATGGTTTTCTCGCTTTATATAAAAACATAAACACAATATATACACTTTTGTTGTATAAAGCTAGAGAAAATTGTATTTCACTGCAATTGTATAATTCGCAATTGTATAATTCGTTGGCCTTTTTCTCTGCAATATTTGAAGTAAAATGTTTGTAAATTGTATAATTAAGTGTATAACACGAAGATATACATTTTTGCATGTGTATATACAATTTTTTCTCGCTTTATACAAAACAGAAAAACAGAATTATACACTTCTGTGTATAAAGCGAGAGAGGCGAGCGAGAATGGAGAGTAGCGAGCGAGATTTTTGGGAGAGAGACGCTGGCAAATTTTAGCTAATGTTTGCTATGGAGCACAATTAAATCAAACCCTAGCTATTCCATTTAATTTAGGTTATTAATTTGCTATTATATACAATTTTCCCTTTGTTAAACCCAATCCATCTCATTCTAGAGCCCATCTTGGCGCCACGTGTGCAGATGATGTGGCATGCCAAGTCAAATAAGAAAATCAATAGAATCATGACATGTGTCAAAGATGACAAGCCCACTCCATAAAGCCCAAATGTCATGTCACTTAAATCTGATTGGCTGAACGAAATCCTATTCCAATCGCAACTCCTCTATTCTAAAATTATAAATAGGGGTCCTCATAATTCATAATAGGGACAGAAAATTCTAAACAAGAAGCTAGAGAAACTCCGTGGTACAAACGTCATCTAATTCTCTACAAAGCTACAAGTTTAAGAATTCAAGCGTTCAAGTTCAAGAACGATCAAGATCAAGACCACCGAATTCAAGACCAAGCTCGAAGCCCTTGAATTCAAATAAAAGTTAAGATCAAGATAAAGTTCAAGTTTAATTTCTATCATAGATTCCAGAACAAGTTTCAAAGCCCTTGAATTTATAAATGAAAAGGCGAATTCAGAGTAATTATAGAGATTGTAACACTCGCATTTGAAATAATAAAATTGATTGTTGCTATAATTTTCTGTTCTTGATTATTATTTTCTCAACGCGAATTTTATTGTCTACAAATACATTGAATAATTAACACATATATCAGTGTACTTTATAAAAGTTATTTTATTTCAAATTTAATTTTAAAGTAAATCCCGTAAGCTTAACATATAGCCCGAAGATGATAAAACAAAAAAAAAATTAACTCACCACAATTGATTTGGATATTTCTAATAGCAAGATATTTTTATACTTAACTCTGAAGTTAAACCCTTCTTAGCTTTTGTCATTATTTTATATTTACCTGGTTGATAGAAAAGATTAATAAATTCTGTATGAATTGAATAAAAAGAGTAGCTATAGTTCTGTAATCTATACAAATGTATACTCCCCGTGATGACATTTTCCACATTATCATATCATTAATAATTAAAAGAAAAAACATAGGAGATTTGCAAATTATAAAACATGAGAGATATATGTACGATAATAAGGAGATGCGAGATATTGCATTAAGTAGAAATGAGGAAAGTTAGACGTAGATCGCCGAAATATTTGAGAAAATTAGACGTAGATCGATAAAATATTTGAGAGAGGCAATTAAATAAGACATGACACAAATAACATATATATATACTATAATTTCAAAAGCACTGCTCATCAAGTATATACAAAACATTTCTACCTCTATTATTGTAATGGGATTGAAATCCGATTTTGACATCCCAACGTATTAAAAGGTGACACGTGACATTCAGAGTTTAGCGGCCCTCAGATCGGGCATGCCTTGAATCGTACCCCGGGAGATCCAAAAGAATACTTTTTTAATTTATCTTGAAATCGGGTAAAATTAAATCATAAATGTCTTCCTTCTACAAACTGAGCAGTATAAACAATATTATACATAGGATTTTGTTATGTGCATGCCATGCTCTGTAGAGTTATCAATTTGCAGTATGCAGTATTTTTGCTGGTGAATGGGCTTAGAAAAAAAGCCAATGCTTCTTTCTGGGAACTCTAACTGGAGCTTCTGAAAGAAAAAACCAAACGTGTTGTCAGAATAACTGACCAAAAATTCTCAACTACTGCGCAACATCGAAAACAATAATGCACTTACCTCCAATTTCGTATAACGAATTGTAGTGAACTTCACTCCAAAAACTCAGCCACAGTTCTGAAAATCGAGAACAACGAGTCAAGAGTTCTGTACTTTCACGAGATTAAACATGTTGACGGCCTATACACATTGATAAATTGCTAGATCAAGACAACAATGTTCATCAGCACAACACGATACATCTACTAACTAGTGATTTGGAATTTGTTTACTTATGAAGACAGGATTACTTTTTTGATGACCATGGTATCCAGGTTAGATTGTAGGCACCTCGACTAGTTTCTTGGGGTACCTGCTACCTCCCACTAGCATAGATATAAGCAACTCTATCCACCAAGACTTGGATAGACGAGGAAAAAGTCACCTGACTGATTTCAAAAATAAAAAGTCACCTAGTGTTTTTCTCTTCGTATATCTGAACATCTAAGCCACACCGTTGGGTGTCAGACAAGGTTAATCTTATCAGGTTTAACTTAGTCTTTCCTAAGAAAACCGTGAACCTGTGTGTTTGTCTATATAAATAGAGTCAGTAGGACTTGATAAAAAAAAAATGATTCAAGTTTACAGTTCATAACAAATAAAACTTAACCAGTGCCCGGCATTATCAAATTGTGTCTCATGTGATCCTCGACTTCTGGAAGTTGCTCTAATTTAGTACTTAACAGTTGCTTAGTAGCATTTCACTTTGGGATGATACTTGTCCCAAGCAAAAACAGCAAGTACTATTTTATTTAAATTCTGGATTTGATATCACAACTCGTGATCTGAGTATTGTTTAGTAATTTTCAGGTATCCTTTTTGTATTTTTGAGTTTTAATATTTATGCAGGAAATTTAAGAATTAATAATCATAAATGAAATAACTGTCACAAGTACTGATTGGACCATGATCATTAGGTAACAGAAAGGATGACATACCCCTAGAAGGTTGTATGTCCTTGGGAAGGATATCAATGTAGCCATTGTCCCGGAAAGAGGTGACCAAACATATTTTTACCCCAAACTGCAAATAAAATCCAAAAAATTACATAGAATTAGAAGACAGCAACATCAATCACCTAACAACAGGAAAAAAAAAGAAGAAAGAAATGCAGATAAAAACGTATGCATGAGAGGCTTATTAACTTGCTTTCATGCTTTTAAGTTGCTTTCATGTCTGATGCTATATTGAACTTCAATCAGTAACAGTGGAACTACTTTATTTGAATTCTTCCCCTTCACCAGTAAGAAAAAAGAGGCAGAAGATATTGTTTCTTTAACGGCGCCGTTTCTTTAAACAGTTTCTCTTCTTCATATTTTTCGCTCATACTAAAAAGTACTAAATCTCGTCTTCTTTAGTTTCAGTGACACAATAACATGACAAATGAGCCAGAATTGCTGGTTTTGTACTCATTTCCTGATTTCCATAAAACTGCTGTTGCCTTTTGGGACAAATACGGCTTTACTTCTTGAAGTAAATAAAACACAAGGGGATTCCAATCCAGACTCACTTTGTGATACAGATTATCTTTCAAAGACCTATTTGATGTCTTAAACAATTGTATGCCTTCTTAAAGTCTTATGTAAATTGACAAGATGTGACGAGCCAAATTTTACTCTTCCCCACTTCTGCTCTAAAACCTACAGTTACTTTTCAGCAACATACATGCAACACAGGTATACCACATAAAAACTAGATCAGGTTAAGCAAATGAGATGGTGCCCGTTTTGCAAGGAAGTAAGAGGTACTACTAGAAACGTTCATGTTAAGATGATCAGGTTATTTGCTGTGACAGTTTCGGTCAAGAATAAAACTCCATCATAGTCAAAGAGTTCCAAGTAGACCTCCTTAATTCACTAGTTTTTTCTCTTAACAAAAAGAACTTCCATGAAAGCCAAATGGTAAAAGGCTAACAGCTCAACCACGGTGAAGCTTTCAGAATTGCACTGCACTCATAACTTTTGATGCTACCACATTATATACCAACATCAACTGAAAATTTCACTTCCTAAAATCTTTCAACTTTTCCACTATGTATATTATGCAATGATAGGATGCTACTAACAAGGTTACTTCATTGCTTTTTCTTATTTAACAAGCTCAAGTTTGGAATGCATCAGTTTTTCTGTCCAGGGCTCCAGGCAATACATCTTTACTAACAGTATAATTTGTTGGCTTTATCTTGTAAGCAATGTTCCAAATCACAATGAATCATAATATTGCATAAGTACATCCTCATTTTTCTTCTGTGCTACCTCAACAGTGCCATTGAATATTAGTTCAAATGCTGCATTAAATATTCATAAGGATACCACATATATGCATCCAATGCTTGTTAAGACACAAAAAGAGAAACTTGCAACTTACTCTATCAGCAGCTGCTTGTAGAGTGACATGATCTCCCCATTCTCCCGACCTGGTTAGAATGAGAATATGTTGGTTAAGTATTGAGATTTCTTGATATAAGCACAGAAAATTGACCAAACAGCTTACCTCTTCATCTTCTTCAAGTACCTTTTGTATTTCATGGGTACATAACCTTCATATAACTTTCTAAACTGCTTTAGCTGAAATGAATTGCCAACTAGGATAAGAAACATGTAGGACAAAAACTAGATATAGAGATAGCGTCAAACTCAAGCAAGTAATTGTATTAATGTTTACTAGATCCAGAAATTAGGTCAAGCAATTGAGCTGATGAGTCTCAGATAAAAACCGAGAAAATATTCTTTATTATTATGCACAAGTTACCCAGGAGCAGCAAAATGAGAGTTTCACCAGAAATGTCACACTCTGAACTTATGATATAACAATAGTTGTTCTTAGCCTTCTCTTTTCCCAAAAGAATAAAAAAGTCAATCCTTTTTCTTGGCCTACTTTAGTTAACAGTCTATAAGTCCTCGGGCAAATTATCCAATCGATAGTTGTTTGGATTTAATAGTACCAGGTACAGTAAGTGGCAATCTTAGATGCACACAATCCTCAAACATAAGCATAATGTAATTTTCAATTCTTAGCATATCCTGTTTCCGATGATGAGCAGAAAATATTAAAAACATGCACTATACCTGTTTAACAACCTCCTTCCTTACATGCTTGTGATACTCTGGATTATGATACAACTGATCTGAAAGGGCTCGAAACTACAATAAGTCAAATAAGACAGTCACAACCAGGTTCAAATTGCCTGTGAATTAATAAGTAGCATGTGGGTCTGAAGTGCAACGAAAGCTTGTCGACCAGTCAAAAGAGACCAACCTGGCAATTCCCATCCCCTTCTATTTGCATTTCAAAGAGACCATATGTCGCCAACCTGAATCGAAGATAAACATAGGATCAGAGTTGTCAAAAGGGAAAACTGTAGAAAAACATCAACAAGTTGTCACCTTTTAAGTGCAAAGCGCAATTAAAGTGTGGGTTCAGCTATGTTTAAAGGTTCTAATGAAAGGACATAGTGTGTATATATATGTGTGTGCATATATATATATATATATATGTTACACATAGAGACTCACATGTCTGTAAAGTGAAAAAGAACTTATGAGCACAAAAAGTAATAATCTGGATAAATACTTGAAATAGTATAATTCCGTGAAATATATGACGTAAAAAATCATGTCAATCAAGTTCAAAAACTAATATAGAGTGATTTTGATAGAAAGATACAGTTTTAAGCTTTTAGTGACTAGTTTTCTTATAGATATTTCTAATTTTTATTTTTATTTTGATAGGAAAGCACAAAAAAGGCTCCATCCTAGCTCTGGTTTTACATTTTTTGTAATCTTGCTACCAACTGCCTATTTCATTCATCTTCCCAGAAAGACCTTACAGATGAGTGGATGGAATTGTAATGTGAACCAACTCCCTTATCTACCATGAAAGATAGTTGCAGCTATCTTTGTTACAAAGAACACGGGTTTACAATAGAAATAAAATAAGAAGAACTTGATCACAAGACAATTATTGTTAGAGCAGGACATTAAGTAATCCAGTAATTTATATCTATATAGAGGAAATAAAATAGGCTCAAGGATCAAAACTGATATATGTTGGATTCACAAAAGTAAGTCAACCAAAGGCCTCAAGCTGAACAATTGTGGCATGATCAGTATAATGATAAATAACCTGCTGGAGAGTCTTCCGTGGTCTAGCGTGGCATCATTTGGGTCAGGTATCTCCCCAATTACCCGTGGAGTGTGCTGCCAGGAAAGTAAGACTGTAAATAGAATGCAGAGATAGTACACAAAGGTTTCCATGGGATAAAGCTCATGAAGTAGTATACTGCAATGCAAACTAAGGACACATACACACAATTCATTCAAATATACTTTTGCTAGAGTTTGCAGAAAATAAGAAACAAATGTAAAAGTTATATGCTTGTTCATAAAAAAGTCAAAAATTTCCCTGGATTTGATATCTTTTATAGATCATAGCAGACACTAGACGTTATCAGGGACAAATGTATAGATAAAATATGGGGCAGATGAACCCGTGGTCTATCCATAAAACTAGGTATTTTATGTACGTATTTTCTAAAATTGATATAATATTATCTGCCGTCACCCATGATACAAGAGGGCTAAATGGTACACTTGGTCGGATTTAAGGATCCATTTCCACTTAATAAATCTTTACCTTCTGCCCAAGTTCTAAAAATCTTAGATTCGTATTTGGAAATTACAAACAAATCTCTACATAAACCCCAGTGAGTCCATGATCATCAAATCATAAAACCTCATTGAAATTACTTCCTTTCTCGTACTAAAACAAAAATACAATCATACCGGTATCGAATCTAAATGAGAAAGTCTCTTTCCAAGCTTGCCACCATACTTTCTAGCATTTTCCTCTTCTTCAGCTAAAATAGTAGCAATGGCATGATCATCCTCAGTACCCTGCTGTGAATTGCTATTCAAACTAGATGCAGAACTGGAACTTGCTCTTGAATTCCCATAGTATTCATTCATGTTATATCAAACAACTTCAAACAAACAGAAAAAGAATTCATATCAATAAACATCATCCAACCAAATAAACCCTCAAAAAAAGAATCTTTAAAAGTTTGTAAGGTTCGAATCAGATAATTGTCAGCATATATACGCAAAATAAAACACCCCCATTACTTTAGTCAAAATACCCATATAAAAATTCAAGAAAAGGAACATTAAAAGATCCAAAATCAAGAAAAAGAAAAAGAGAGATACCTGTAAATGGAAGATAGCGAAAAAGGGTTTGGAGAAGAAACAAAAAGTAGTTGGTTGAAATATAAAAAAAAATAAACGTCATATATTTGTGTTGAAGAGATTGAATGTTTGGGTAAACCAACAGCCAAAGGGAAACGGAAGCGTGTGCGGGCTTAGCTATGGAAGCTTCTTTCTTATATCTAACTCTGACTTTTACTTGCACAAATTCGGCTACTAACTATAATTTTTTTTTTTTTTGGAGGTTTAAAAAAGAATTTTCTACATGTTTATACAGACCTGAAATAGTTATATATAAAAAGATTGAATGTATTCGGAATAAAACTGAAAAATTAAAGGAAATTACAGCCATATATAAATACAAATTATTTTATACAAAATATAAATCAAATAAAGAATTGTTAGTTGAAATTATAAAAATATGACGAATTATACAAATTAAACGTGATTAATTATACAAATTTAAATTTAACTCACGTAATTAGCAGTTAATATTATTCACGAGTGATAATTATTATAAATTGTAGCTATGATATCTAATTAGATAGTATAAGTTTATTCTTTTGGCTACATAATTTTGGATAATAATTAAAAAATATTTCGAATAAATCTTTATGTGTCAAACCATATATGATTTGATATATCGTCTTAATTAAGTAAATGTTTGATCACATTTTTATCTCATTGTGAAATTTGAAAATTAAATTTTTATTTTTAAAGTGAAAAAAATTACATTTAAAAATTAAAGTTATGATTGGCCATAAATATAACTGTGTTATGAAATCTAAGCTCAGTAAAATATAAATGAAAGAGAAGAAGACATAAAATGTAGATAGAGGAGAGAAGTTTTCTTCTTATTCAAGTGTGTCTTTCAAATTGTGAGTGATATCTTTATTTATATTGTTGAGATATCACTCCCAAAAGTCATCCAACTAGTAGAGACATAGTTATCCTAAATGACCTTATCACCTTGAAGCACTTATACATGAATTCAATTAATTGTTGGATAAATCTAATGGATAATCCACATAATACAATGGATTTATAACACTTCCCTTTGAATATCCATAGATAATGTGCCTCGTTAAAACCTTACAAGGAAAAATCTTGTGGGAAAAAATTCTAGTGAAGGAAAAAGAGTACACATATTGTTTGATACGCACTATTTGTTGCCTCATTAAAAACCTTGCCAGGAAAACCCAGTGGGACAAAACCTCGGTTAATGAAAAAAAAGTGCAACGCGCATTACACTCCCCCAATTAAAACATCACTTTATTTCTTGCGATGATGTCTCCAATCATGTACATCATCTTCTCAAATATTGACATTGACAATGTCTTTCTGATCAAATCACATTCACGAAGATGTTGCATCGTTGAACTCATCTTGATATATCATTTTCTGATTTGATGAATATCAAGACTTTGAGCTTTGCCGGATATATTTATTGAATATCATTCTAGTCGTCATGACCTTGTTGTTGCAAGTAAATTGCACATCAAACTTGTTCACATCAATAATCATCTTGTGGACAATTTCATTTGCAGTTGATTGTCTATATACATTGTGGTTGGTAAATTCTTTTTTAAAGAGGCATATGATGTGTCATTGATTTCAAGCGGATGCACTCTCGACTTGCTTCATGGAAGACTTTATTTCTACATGGTTTGAAGAAGAGATCACCTGCATTTGCTTCATTGATACCAAGATATTATTGTGTCTCTACATGCAAACAAATAGCGTGTTTGAGATCAAACTTTATTCGGATCATATTAATATTCTGTATATGCATAATCAATCAATTCTGTCTTAGATTCCTTGGAATAGAATAAACTCATAACTATGGTCCTTCGAAGATATTCAAGTATGTGTTCAACACCATTTTAATGTTCTTTTGTTGGGGAGGAACTGATTCTTGCCAGTAAATTTACTGCAAAACAAATGTCTGGTCGAATATTGTTAGTAAGATGCACTAGTGCCCTGATTACACTATGATATGGAGTTTCATCACCAAGAAGTTCTTCATACTTATTTTGAGATCAAACTGAATCATCATTTATGTCAAGTGATTTCATAATCATTAGGGTACTCAATGGATGTGATTTATCCATATAAAAATCACATCAAAATTTTTCTGTGTATTTTAATTGATGGACAAATATTTCATTCGTCAAATTCTCAATCTAAGATTTGTCTTTCCAGAATCTTTTCATTTTAAATCCCCTTCTCGAATACTCAATAGTTTTTAAAAGCTCCTAATGTTCAATTCATCAACATACAAAATTTATAACAAATTCAGATCCTGACCTTTTCATAAAAATTCAAGGACAATTAAAGTCATTTTTTATACTTTTTTTTATTATTTCAATCCATATAAGGATTCTTGAAGTTTTATTGAAAAAATTTCCTTCAAAATTTTATATGCTTCATACACCTCGATTGATTCAAGGATTTTCATATAACCTTCATTGTCTAACTAGACATGACAATTATTCATTATATGCATTCAAGTTTTTCATATGTTGTCAGATCAAAACAAACCCCATAGCATCCACCATAAGAGAAAACATCTCCAATAATGTCAGAATTTTTACGACTAACATTTATGCCCCAAGGCACAAACCGTACTTTATGTCTTACGATTATACTACCGCATTATAATTTATTGTACCACACTGACACTATAACTTGATTTATGGACTATCAGTCCAAAACATCATTTTCACTTTTCCAAGTGAAACAAAATATACTTGAATTATGCAGTTTACTTGGCAAACCATTTATCAGTCCACACTATATGACAGATTTGAATTCAAGATCCTCGTCACAATTTATATTACTGAGTACTACGTCATATCAAAGATATCGTCGATGATTATTTGATATCGATTTAACATGACATAACTTATCGAGATCTCTTCATTTTTTCATTATTTTTCAAGTACCTGAACCTTTTTCAATGTTTTATGAAGTATTATGTCGTGGTGCTCTCTCATAGCACTTTCCTCATTATCATGACCATATTGATCATTTGCTCCTCTCCTTCTTCAAGGAATTTTATATTTGAAGCCGATTGTCTATTACGCTTCCGGCGTACCATAGACTCTGTCCTTCAAGGACTTTACATTGTAGCATTTGCAGCTAAATTATATCATATGATCATTCATCTAACAATATATTTGCAACATTATGCAAAAGAATTATCCCTTGAACTTCAAGTTCGCATTTTCTTTAACGAGGATCTAGTTAATTCATAATTACCTCATAAAAAATTTCAGCTGTCAATCATATCTCTCCCCATAATGTTAGAAAATCTAACATTCATCCCAACCTTATTTGGAAATTCATGTTTGTGCGTGGTGGAGCAATTAAAATCATAATCGAACATTCAAATTTTAGATGAAAATTATTTAGTTCCTAACCCTGAACCAATTATGATGGGGAAAACCTTGTTGACTTGATGCATACATGTGTTACTATAAGTTAAATAAATTTATCTCATACCAAATCTTATTTGGGAGTTTTGTTCTAACACCACTGATTTAGCTATAATTGGAGGCATATAAATTTTGCTAAACCAATCAGCATTATCAGTTGAATTTCATAGTTGGAACTGTGCTCTTAATTTAACAATCGAGCAAACAACCAAGTTTACAACAAAGCACATGTGACCCAGCATAGATGCATCTATCATAAAGTTACAAATCATCCACATGGCAGATGAATGGACTCATATTCACCTTTTTATATGTTTCCAATGATTTCAGGGAATACAATCCCAACCTTAGCTGGTACAATAATAATTTTATCAAGAGAACAAGCAACACAAGAATTCTTGAAGAATCTTTTAGTTCTTCATCATATAAGCCACCTAAATTCTCAATTACATTTGCATCACATTTAAACCAGAATGGTCAACCGGTCATGCCAACTAATCTTTATTTCAGTATACTTATAATTTACTTTTATATGTGATTCCATCACCATGCCCACGTTTGTGTGCAACAAACAAGAGAAAAAATGGGTAATTTTTTTATAATAACCCGCTTCGATTATTGTAATATGAAAATAATAAATCTTTTCATAATTTGTAGTCTCAATATTTCTTTTCAATTCATCTGAAACTTAAAAGTTTCTTTTGAGACTTACTACAATCCCAATATTATTCCTCTGGTAATAATACAACTCGTTAGAGCTTGCAATTAATTTTGTGTACTGTCACATATTCCATGATACCATCCATATGGTGAATATCTCCTGAAGAAGAAATTATATTATTATTATCATGATCAAAATTATTACGAGCAAGACATGTTTCTTGCTTTACTTTGTTGTACCATAGGTATACAACCAATGACAAATTTATTGTTACACAATAATATTATTTTGGTCATGACACAACCTTTACAGGCAAGAGTTTTTATTTCTTTTGCCCTTGGTAGTTCACAAATAATCATACCATAATATTTATGACGTATAAACATAAATGACTATTGACCATTTCTGCGAAATAAAAATTTATTTTTTCCTCTCAAACCTCTTGTAGAGTTGAGTTGTGGCATATATCATTTTTTTTAGAAAAGACATAAATACATCATCGAAGTTGTCCCATATTTTCATAAAGACACCTAAACTTTAAAATTGTCTTATCACCCCACTAAACAACTATATATCATTGTAAATTGGTCATTTTTACCCATTCCCTTGTCTACGTCGTGCGCGTGTTGCTCACTCCCTAAGATAGAATTAACCCGACCCAACTTATCTCTTGAAGAAAAGTCGTCTATGTTCTCTTCTCATCACCCATCACCAGATTAGGTAAAGAAATAGGAACATCCATGGAAAATTCAAAGCCATTATAAACGCACAAGCACTTAACAAGACAAGAAGCCTCTCTGATAAGTGAATGCAACTGAAACAACATCATTTTTACTGGAAATCTCCCTTCGTCTTTGTCAGGTATATCCATTACATCATTTATTAAATTTAACAGAATGGTGCTCGTTCTCACCATTGTGTCGATAATAATCTTCTGGTTAGAGCTTGTGTTCTCATCTTGAAGTATGGAAAGCAAACCCAAAATCGATTGCATTGGTCGTCTCATCCCATTGTTCATTACCCTCTTAAACGAATTACTTGCCTTCACAACATTCTCCTTAGCTTGTTGCAGACCGTTCCTCGCTTGTAGTTTCTCCCTTATTAACTCTTCAAGAATCGTCGCATGGGATAGGGCCACAACCACCTGATCAGCAACTACTTCCACTATCTCCATCTCATTATGGCTCCGATCATCATTTGCACTCGGAATAACAAAAACTAAAATAGCCTAACGAGTGTCAATCAACTCAGACGTCACACCTTTGAAATCCGAAGCAACATAGTTCTTGCTATGAAAATCAAAATATTAGGGCTACCACATCTATTTTGGGTTTAAATTGGGAAAGATGACATAAATTGATTAAATAATTAATAATAAAGTAAGGAAATAACATGTGGCCCTTTTAAACAGGCCAATTAAAGTGAAAACTAGTCCATGACGCGCCTAACGTGTGTGTAAACAACCCAGACGAGGGAATGGGTGAAAATGACCCATTTACAACGATATAAGTTGTTTAGTGGGGTGATAGGACACTTTGAAAGTTTAGGTGTCTTTATGCAAATATGAGACAACTTTGATGGTGTATTTATGTCTTTTCTCTTTTTTTTCTTCTCAAACCTCCCATAGAGATAAGTCGTGACATATATCAAAACCATAATGATTTTATCATATATTGACACATTCTCTTATAGAATGGTCGATCATTCACTATACTCATCACAAGTCACATTCTCTTCAAGGAATGGACTAATCATTTATATGTACTTCATAAATTTGCATTATAAGCACATTGTCACTTTGAAAGATCAAGTGTTCCATCACTTTATCTTCTTGTATTTTGACGGAGGATTTATAAACTTGTCAAACGATTAGATCGATAACATTCATAAGTCCAATGATCTTTCATACCATTTTGATGACAAAAATTGCCTTCACATTTTGAAGGACTATTTGGAGAACCCATTGTGTTTTTCCTTTTATAGTCACCACAATGATGACTATTATAATTTCGTCTCTTCACACTTTTTTTATATCGTTTATCATTTGTCATGTATCAGACTAATTATTTACTGCTATCATATTCATACAAATAGAATGAAGCAAGTCAACATGAGGATTTCAAAGTTATCATATGTTGCTACCACATTCTTTTCAAGAAAATGAACAAATTCAATATGACAAATTCAAGACTTTTCATCAAATATATTATTTTTGTCTTAGTCATCATTATCATCATTATGGTGCATTAGCCTTAAATCCAACGTCTTATCCATATAAAGTCATCTTAAGTAATAAATTTATGAGATTGGACCCAATACCTTATCATCATGGTGCATCAAAACTCAAATTGATGTCTTACCCTATTGGTGTGATAGAAATTGAATCTATCGTCTTATCCTCAAATATTTTTCATTACGTGCATCCGGACTTTAACTTGATGTCTTATCCTTTTGATGAGATAGGAGTTGAATCCATCGTCTTACCCTTCAATCAATGTTATATAAGTCAATACCAATAGAACTCAACCATGAACCTTTAAAACAAATCAAGAATTATAGAAGCAAATTTAGTCAAAATAAGACTGAGAGTTTTCTCACCTCTAGCAATTATAAATATAAATAAGTTCTTCATAATTAACACTTAAAAAATCAACATGAAAATTTTCTTCTTTATCCTTCAATTCTTTTCTGAAACGAAGAACTGTTAGTATAATCATAAATCAATGTATAAAATTGTTAAAGTAAAACAAACCAATATGTTCTACCTTTTCATATATCACATATATACTAAAATAAATTATTAGTATAAGAGGAACTTTTGAAAATATAAATGTGTAACAAGAAAAATAAATAGAACATGTTCCTGGTCACAAGTGTTTCAACTACAACACTTTTGCGAAATGCTACAACTTTTAGAATATATTCGTGCTTATAATGTGTTATAAAATCTAAGCTCAATACAATATAAATGTAAAGAGAAGAAGACAAGAAATGTAGATAGAAGAGAGAACTTTTCTTTTCATTCAAGTGTATCCTTAAAATAGTGAGTGATATCTCTATTTATAGTGTTGAGATATCACTCATCCAGCTAGTAGATATATAGTTATCATAAATGACCTTATCACCTTTGAAAGCACCTATGTACATGAATCCAATTAATTGTTGGATAAATCTAATGAATAATCCACATAATATAATGGGTTTATAACAAATTGGAGTTATTTTTTACTTTTAATGAGTAATTTAAAATTAAAAGAAAAATGTTTTGTTATTATTCTCTTCTTTTAAAAAAAATCAAATTAAATTTCAAAATTTTACCTTTAAACATATTCTTCAAAATTCAACTAAAAAAAAGTTTCTTACTCAAATGTCACTATATAAGAAGTTGGTAATAATGATCATATTTATTTTTAGCATATGCACAACGGAAGTAATATTTAAAATCATGATTTATATTACAAATAACTAAACGACATAACTTGAATATTTATAGAAGAACACTAATTTGTTGAAACTTTTGCACAAATTGCTTAAAACACATAGATCCAGGACTCCAATCTTATTACAACTTGATTAATCAACACTTATATGGTCAAGTGAATATTTTGTTCTCTGAAAAGGTGTATCTTTTCTAAAGGAAAACCAATCCTTTTTTATACATGGTTTCCAATTGAAAAAATTCAAAAATTTGAGTAAATATTCCTCTATTAAAACTTAAAAGTTTCTATCTTCAAGGTGAAGTATGACTGAAAAGTTTTTGTATTTTTTTTAGAACATTAAATCTTTCTTTCTTTTTTTAGAATACCGCTAAATAAAATATACTTCTTCTTAATTTTCAAACATTTTTCCTTTATTAAAAATTGATTACTTAATTAAGCATAATAAGGACCGCAAATTTATTATTTAAGACTTTCAATTATGATATTGATTCGAAATTAGTGAATTATCGTTTCACAATAAGCTACAAGATATTCTATTAAAATCTTGTAACTGCACTCTTTGATTCAACTTCATAATTTTATATAACATTGTATGTTTTCAATGTCTAAAAAAGAAGTATTTTGCTTATTTTCAATATCACTTTGTATATCAAATAGTTTGTATTTAGATTTGATTTTGTATTCATCCTAATGTATACCATAAAGTTAGTAGTTAGATTTGATTTTGTATTCATCCTAATGTATATCATAAAGTTAGTATTTAGATTTGATTTTGTATTAATCCTAATGTATACCATAAAGTTTTGTATTTATATTTTGATTTCATATTCATTCTCAACTATAAATAGTCAAAATACAGTTTATTTATGTATTCATTATATGTGTATTCATCCTAATTGCATCAGTCAAATAGTTTTGTATTTTATTTTGCTCATTATATGTTTATACCAACTAGTTTATCTTTGATTTGGTATTCATTCACAATTTTAAATAATCAAAATACAGGTTTTGTATCTAGATTATCACTTTATAAAAAATAAATTTGACTACAAGCTACAGAATATTCAAAATACTTTCAAATACTTTTCGAAATAACTCAATACTTAAATACTAATGTAGATTCTACTAAATTTGAAATATAAAAACAAATAATAAAAAAAGATCGACAAAAATTATTTTAAATACTAAAAATCTGAAATACATAAATATTTGATGAGTATGTTAACAAATTCACATAAAAATTTAAAAAAAGTGACGGATAATCCTCAAAACATACAATCCAAAAATTCAACATAATGTGTGATTTTGAAAAAAAAAAATCTCGCAACATAAATGACGAATTCAAAAATGCCTTTATTAATTGAGAGATTTCTTTATTAATTGATAAATCTGAACTAATTATTATGAATTTGAATAATTAGTTCTTTTTCAACAATGAAATTTTGATGAAAGAAAAAAAAAAGCAGAAAAGTGAATGATGGGGATGGTGAAAATTGAAAAGTTAATGAAAGAGAATTTTTTTTTAAAAGTTAAAGATGAAAAATAAATTTAATGGTACTAAAGCATGTGAAAAAGTATAAATGGGTAATGGATGTAGAATTTGATTCAAAGTTGAGAAATAAAATGTGAATACAAATCACTTTATAAAATATTGACATTTTGATATTTTCAATAATTATTTTAAAATGTAGATATTTTTATTAATCAAGTTAGGGATTGTGACTAGTTTGCTGATTTTCCCTAAAAATTTGCCAAATGATGGATGGGCTTTGACCCATTTTAATCACAACAAGCTGCTGAACTGGGCTTTTGACCCATTTTTTCGCCTGGACCTGCTGGAATTACTTTTGGGCTTTCATTTTGTCTTTGAAAGTATGTGTATACATTCAGTGTACACCACAATACATAGGTATATTTAGCCCTTTTTCCTGTACATCATACTGTATATCAAGTATATACAGTATAACTCAGCTTCTAAATACCTGTATTTCCTTATTTAGACCAGTATATCATTATAGATAGTTATATACTACATGTATACAACCCATTTTGAACTTTCGTGCCTGTATTTGCTGCCTTCTACCTGTTCATCAGTTTACTTTGCTTCACATATTAGTCCATTGGGACAAATTTAAGTATGACTCGACAGAGGAAAAGAATTGGACCTTCAAAGCCCCCTTCTAAGATGCCAGGGGGAAAAAGAGCCCACAATGGACTCAAATATGGAGTTTTTCTCATTCAAACGAGGTAAAAAAAAAAAGAGGGGGGGGGGGGGGGGGGGTTGATACATAGTCCAACTTTAGATAAATACAACAAGAGTGAGCTGATTAAAAAAATGCACCAACTCAAAAGAGTATCAATAAATAAATAATCCCACTAAAGTATTTTATGCAGAGACACATTAAGCACTAACAACTTTAAAGGAGTAATTCATAGGACAAACTACATAAAAATTAGTGGTTTAGGTTTTAATTACTAAGATTTTCAATAATTTCAAATAATACTTCCTCTATCATATTTCGTGCTTATGATATATGATTCAAATCCACAAGATACATATTTTATTTCTTTAAATTAGTTGGTTGTAACTAATTTTCTTAATTAGAGGGTTAATGAGGATTTTTAAAATATACGGACAATTAATTAAACTACTTAATTTAAGGAAAAAATCAAAAATTATATCTATGTTTCATTAATTTCATTTTATTATATTATTAGTAAAAGATTAAAACATGTTTGTAATGTAACTTGATTAGTTTCATTTTATTACACTTAAAGTAATAATTTCATTAATTTGACGTATCTATCTGTTGATGCTTATTTTTGTAATGTAATTTGATTAGTTTCATTTATTACACTTCAAATAATAAATTCATTAATTTGATGTATCTATTATCAACATATAATGTATCCAACTAACTAAACACTTAGATACATGAGTATCTTGCAAGTACATTCATATGTATCATATAAATTAAATATCTAGTGTTAATTTCATGTGTCTATTTATATGATCTAACATAAATTTTATGTGGTTATTTATATGATCTAATATTAATTTCATGTATCTGTTATAGATCTAATACTATTTCATGTATTTTTATATGTATAATTTGATTTATTGGGTATCAGTTTTATACATTATATCCAAAACATGTATTTTAGATAAATACGAAAATAGTTAGATATATTGTAATAACACAACAAATATATACATGAGTGGATCTATGTAGACGGGTGGGGGTGTCACAACACCAATGATCTCAAAAAACGCTTTAACTCTTCTTGAACACATTTCTACTATCTGATTCTCAATACTTGGCTGAATTTCTCATCTTATCACCCCTCCCTTTTAGGTTTGAAACTGACAGTTTAAAGCAACGAATCTATTTTATCATCTCTAAACTGATTTACATTTGCTTTACTCTATTACTCGGGAAAGGCTTATCTCATAACTGAACTCTCCATATGTAGGTACTAAGATTCTGTAAGGGTCCTGACCAAGTAACTCTACATAGGCACGGTGGCGACAAAGGTTGGCATGAATGACTTTGTCAAGAGCCAAAGTGCGGGTGGAATCAATCATGCGTTGTTTGAGCAAAGTGTTATCATGGTCTAATGGTACCAAATAATGCTGGAAAGGAGGTGTCATGACATGAAATGGATGTTGGCAAGGCAACACTATGCAATGTAAAATACAAGGCTGCTACATGTTCAATAAATGGACAACCTTGTGTGTTGGACGTTTTAGGGAGGATAGACTTGTTATCCTAAAGATGAAAGAGGGAAGATTAAGTATGGAATTTCACCAAGACACATAGAAAAAGCATGAGAATTTTAAAAAGGTGTCGAAGGCAGCAACCGACTTGTGATTGTGTCTGTTGAAGTTGGACAGAATTGTTGTTCCAACGAGTGAGTGCCTTTATATTAGTTTTGATTATTAATATAGAGGTTGAGTTTGTCCATATGTTTATGTGTTGATTTAATTGTTGAAATTCTGAAAAATAATCCAAGGTAAAAACAGTAAGATGTCCTTAAACGTTAGGCAGACTAGGCTGTGAAAGAGCTGAGTTAAGTGGGACTTGACTGCCTCACATTGAGCTAACCTCTTGCACAAAATTTATGTGAAGTAATATGCCTGTGTGACAATTTGGTATCAAAGCGTTGCTTAGATTATTCGATGGCTGGTGAAAATGCTAAACTACGGGAGAGGGTAACACGATTGGAAACACTAATGGGTGGGAAAAATGATAGGGAGGACTTGGTTGATCTGGTCACTCAAATTCAAAGAGTGAATGCAGAATTGACTTTGACCAAAGAGGTCTTGAACGAAAAAGTTTGTTATTGGAGGTAGAATATGTAGCCAAACACGAACCCATCCAACAAGAGATGGAAGTAGTACGCAAAGAGAAGGAAGACTTGTGTGGTGAAGTTCTTCTTCTACACAGGGCGTTGCAACGGACCATTAACCCCATAAGGATGAAGGTTCTCAAATCTAAGGCTTACAATGGTATGAGAAGTGCCAAAGAATTGGAGAACTTTCTTTGGTATGTAGAAAACTACTTCAAGGCAACAAAAGTTTCGGATGGTGAAAAGGCATCAATCACAACAATGTACTTAAGTGATGATGCCAAAGTTTGATGGAGAACAAGGGTTGCTGAAGTGGAAGGTTTGAATCTACCACGAATTGAAACGTGGAAAGTGTTAAAGAAAGAATAACAATTCGTCTTGGTTGGCAAGGGACGGGCTGCAGCGATTGAAACAAAGCAGCACAATGAGGGATTATATCAAGGAGTTTTCATTCTTGATGTTGAAAATAGGCAACATAGTTGAGGAAGATAAGTTGTACTATTTCATAAGCAGATTGAAAGGATGGGTACAAAGAGATTTAAGAAGGCAAAATGTCCAAACTCTTAATTCTGCCATAGTGGAAGCATATAAGTTGGCTGAATTAGATGAGGGTGACGATCCAAGAGATTCTTTGCACTTCAAACAGAAGTACAAGGGGAAATAGTGGAATAAAAACAAGAAGGGCCATGTTACCGAAAAGGAAGACAAAGTTGGGTAAACTAGACAAGGGGAGTCTTATTTTCCAAAACACAAGATAAAGTTTGAGGGATTCTTACATATAGTGGTCCACATTTAAAAAGGGACTATCCGGTGCAAGTGAAAGTAAATGTCATGCTTGCTGCCGAATTGGAAAGGAAAACAAACAATGAGGCAGGAACTTCAAATTTAAACTCTTTAGCGTTGGTTGAAGATAAAGATGATGGGAAGGATATGATTCTTGTCCGGAATCCAAATGAGATCAGATGAGGAATGACCTCGATGTGGACGTCGATTTCCATTAGGTGGGGGAAGTTTGTAAGGGTCCTAACTCGACATATACATGGTTGCGGTAAAGGGTTGGCATGAATTACTTTGTTAAGGGCCAAAGTGCGAGTGAAATCAATCATGCTTTTGTGAACAAAGTGTTAGCATGGTATAATAGTACCAAATCATGCTAGAAAGGCAGTGTCATGACATGAAATTGATGTTGGCAAGGCAACAGGCCATGACATAGCTTGGACGCTGACCGACATTGATTTTGGGCGAAGTTGGCATGCGAAAAACACATGATATGGTCAAGTGTAGATAATCAACCTGAGCAAAATTAAAGCATAGTCAAACGTGAATGAAATGCATCAAGAAAACAATGAATGGCACAGGTAATAAAAGATAATATGGCCAAGGCAAGGCAGTGACAAGGCGTCGGTGATGCGCAAGCATAGAAAATGGACGGATGAATTCGGGTAGACTTTGATGAGACAATGAATATACAATATTTAGAAATTGTATTACAACCAAAATTATGGAGGGATAATGCAGCAAAGGGCCAAAATCTAGTAAGTCAAGTCATATGCAAAGCACATGCGATCATTACCTTTTTATAACTACTTGTGTCAAGATTCACCGTATCTTTTGAATGCTTTTTGAATTCAAAATTTAAATGCTTCTTATCAGTTGGGGATGTCAACTGAAATATTATTTAGTGGGTTGATTGCTTGACAAGTGTTAGACATGTGTCACAATACTATGCAATGTAAAACACAAGACTGCTACATATTCTATAAATGAATAGCCTTATGTGTTGGACATTTTAGGGAGGATAGACTTGTTATCCCTAAAGGTGAAAGAGGGAAGACTAAGTCTGGAATTTCACCAAGACACTTAGAAAAAATGTGAGAGTTTTAAAAAGGTGTCAAAGGCAGCAATCAACTTGTGATTGTGCCTTAAGTCGAAGTATGACAGAATTGTTATTTCAACGAGTGAGTCCTTTGTATTGGTTTTGATTATTGATATAAAGGTTGGGTTCGCCCGTATTTTAATGAGTTGATTTTATTGTTGAAAGTATTAAAAATAATCTAGGGTAAATAGTAAAACGTCTTTGAGCATTAGACAAACTAGGTTGTGAAAGGGTTGAGTTAAGTGGGACTTGACTGCCTCACATTGGGCTAACCTCTTACACAAAATTTAAGTGAAGTAATTTGCTTGTGTGACAGATTCCTTCTAAGACTTCTATGTATGATACTTCTCTTAACCTTTTCTCATTGGCGTCTAGGGTTGCTTCATCTAAATTTTAAGGAAAAATAATGCTTACATTAACTTATTCCATATTGATAGATTAAAATATTATGTAGGCACACATGAAAAATCATAAACTTAATTGGAACCTCGTCTGGCTACATATGATATTGTATTAATGTTCTTGCTAATATATGACTTAGGACTCATTTGGTTACACTTAATGAGAGTTTGAATCTTAATCAATCAGATTTATCTCATTTAGTGTGTTTGTTTTTTAGGACTGAATTAATTATTCATATTCAGCTCATTGAGTTTGTTTTATTTTCTTGTAAACATCTTAATGGACCTGAATATATCTGAATAAATCAAATTTGTAACACACTTTTAACACCATTCAGACTCAAAAATAAGACTTCTCTCTTAATTCAACTACATCACAAAAATTCATAAATATTTTTTTCTTATTTAATTAATGTTAATCACATTCTTACCGCTATTATTTATTTTATTATTATTAACTTAATATACGTCTTTTACTTTTATAAATTAATCAATATATTTAAATTGATAAGCACTTCATGAAATAATATTCAGCACGGTTATAGAAAATAAGAAAGTATTAATTATTTGATCGATAACAATAACAAATATCCATTAGAAAATAAATGTTTTTCATAAACATTATATTACTACTCTATATAAACTATTTTACATTGAATTATATTAGATTCTTAAAGTTTTTGAGTGCAAAGTATATCATATTAATGATGTAACTTAATGTTAAATTCTTAATAGATGAATCGTATTACCTTGTTATGATAAGAATTTTCAAAATATTATTTTCTATATATAAAAAACTATTTGGTTGCCCTTCAATTCTAAAACTCAGGCTGAAAAATCAGGCTTCAGTAATGTCACTTCGACTTGTGGCTAGTTCATTATCCATTTTGCATTCCCAAACGCTTCATCTATTCTATTGTAAACATTACCATTTTCCAAGTATAATATCGTCCTACAATTCTAATATATGTCAGATGGGATTTAAGGATGCATTCATTAAAGTCTCTGGCTTCTTGATCAGTTACCTTATTCCCATTAATTCTATCTTCCTCACTTAGGACTGAGTTGAAATCTTCAATAGTAATTCAGTCCCCTTGCGTTCCTCTGCTTTATTCATTTACCTCTTGCCATAGGTCTCTCCTATGTTCAATTGTATGCAATCCATACGCTGCTGTCAACCTTAATTGTGTATTGCTAGAAGGTATCATAACTTTTCCATGAATGAATTGGGCATGTTTAGCCAACGTTGTATATATGACAAACCTGGGATTCTGTACAATTCATATTCTACCTCGAGTACTATGAATTTACTTGTCGCACCACAGCCAACCTGGTGCAATCTTAATTATCACCTTCGGCGCTATTTGCTCCTTAATTTTGTGTTCTATAATAGCTATAAGTATCACTTTATTGATCACTGAGAACTTCTTCATCTCTTTTTGTTTATACACCTTATTCAATCCCCTCACATTCCATGCTACTATCATTGTACATGATTTCCTAATTAGTTCCATAACCCTTCGATTGTCATGGGCTCTCCCTTAAAATCGTAAGCCTAGGTTATATCTATCATCTTATGACTACTATGCTCTTTTATTCAACACTTTACTTGGTCTTCACTAACACGATGACACATCGAGATAAACTCCCTCCTGGTTAACGTATATTCTAAACTAATCTATACTAGTAACTCTTACTCTACCTTCTGTCATGAATATCTACACAAACTCATCACTTCTTAGTCTACCCATGAAGGAAAACTCCTCATTAATAACTAATTACGGGTGCGGACTAGAACAACATAATTTGTCTCATAACTATCTCCCTTTCTCAGTTTTTCTAGAAGTACGAGGAGTTACATAAAGTTTCTTTTTTCCCCATATCATTTCTAGCGAATATAGTCTTGAATCATAACAATTTTGATGAACTAATTTTTTTTTCTTAATTTTGTCTAATTAGCACAAGTACTTATCACATGAAATTGTTAGTGAAACAAAAATTTAATAAATATGATTTTAAAACAACTAAAGGAATTGTTAATCTCCAATTCAATATTACAAAACTGTAGCCAAATCTTTCAATTCAAGAGGCTACTCGAAGGGCCTGTTTAGCCATAGATTTCCCAAATAATATTTGGGAAAAAACTTGGCAAATAGTGTTTGTTCATACACTTTGTTATTAGGCAAATATTTTTGATAAATATCCCAAATTTTCAAATACTAGTTTTTTCTAGTATTTGACCCTGATCTTATTATTTGGGATCTTTTATAAATTGAAATTTTATCCTAAACTTTTATCTTTTACAAAAACATCATTTGTAGTTGTTGCTTGTGTTATATTACATAATTTTTTACGTTAACACCATAGTAGTGACAAAATATTCAGTGAATGTTAAATGATGATATGGTTATTGATAAAAATGATGAACAATCGGCTAAGGGTAAAAAAAAAAGTCATGTGTTTTGTCTAATTCACGATGTATGGAATGATGCTTGTAGCACTCACTTCATATTACCACATTGCTCTAGTGTCATAAACACTATTTGTTATTGTTGTAATGAAGATCCAATTGACTTATAATACAAACTTATGATTAGTTTTGATAGTTTTTAAAACTCATGGGTGTATATCATATTTTTATAAAAAAAAAAGTGAAATATATTTACCAAATATTATGGCCAAACACATGGCGAAATTTCACCCAAATTTTTACCCAAATAATATTTGCCAAAAATATTTGGAAATTTATGGTAAAATGTCAGAGGTGAAGCCAGAATTTTCAATAATGGGTTCATAATCTGTAGAAATAAATAATTGAAGGAGATTCGACATCTACTATACGACATCTACTATATATACATATAAACTTATTTTCACTATATATAAATAATATTATTTTCCGCCGAAGGGGTTTGGATAGCCCTGCCAAACGCTAGCTATGAAGATACCTATAAAGTAGAAAGTTACGTTAATCGAAACTTGAGCTAGTAAGTTGTACAAATCTATAACTATTTATACTAAAGAGGCTATATATTGACAAACTCATACAAAATGCATTAATTGATATTTTATTTTGATTACATGATCTAATTCGTTCAGCCTGGTCTTATCTAATTCGATTTGATTTTTTTTCTTCTGAAGGAAGAATTAAATTAAGATAACAAAAATTTGAAAAGAACAAGAAATTGTTAATGAGTAACGGCTTACTCTCTCCTTTTAAAATCGATCTTCACCTCAGATTGAATTACACGTGATATTTCTTAAAATTAACTATCGATTTTCTGTGATATTATTACAGCCATAAGTGATGATGGTGACGTACAAAAGAGTAAGGATCGTTATTTCCTCATCTACCTTTTTGTTTGCTTTCACCATTTTATTTTATTTTTATGACAAATACAGAAGATATTGGAGCTTTGTCCCCCTACATTAATTAGTTTTCCTTTATTTAATCATAGATATAGTAGGTGAGATTGGATTCTTTCATTTGTTTTTTTTTAATACATTAATTAACGATCATGAAAAATGTCCTTATCGCTAATTCACGTGGTAAAAATACTATGAATTTTAGTAATATTTAGGTTAGTAATGTTGGTAGTACTACGTAATATAGTTATATTGGCATTATTTTTTATATATTGTTTGGTTTGAAGTATTAGAAATAGAGAGTGTTATTGAACTAATGATAACTTTAAAAACATTTATTATGTGACTAATTTAACATAATTACACTCCCGATCTTCTAACTTGAATGAAATACACTCTTAAATTCTTGCCAAATTTAAAAGTGTTTCAAAACTTTCATTGTTTTTTATTATAAGGTCATACTCCTTCAAGAGTTTGAGATCACTTGCTATGTCATGTGAGATGAGAGGTATATGTAAGTCTAATTAGTCAAGTAAATAAGTATTTTAACACTGTCGTCTGTCAATAGTTCACAAATAAAACTAATAATTTGCAACAATTAGTTTAGGGGTGCTTTTATTACTCTTCCCATTTGAAATAACAAGTATGGCATAAAGGGATAATTATATCATTAGTCAATTTACGGTATATGTTGAAATCTTTTGCATTACTAATACATGAAAAATTATGATATAAGTATCGGGGAAGGGCCTAAAATATCCCTCAATTATTTGAATTGGTAAAAAGACTATCCTCTATTCATATTTGGACCTCCAAATACCCACGTCAATCTTTTGGATAAAAAATACCCTTATGTCTAACGGACCATACTCATCAGGTGGAAGATAATATTGTACCAAATCTAATAGATTTTAGGCCTTTTTTCGTTAAAATAATTTGAAATCACTTAATTTATAAGGTCACATGATTGACTTAGTAGGGGTTTAGCCATGCGAGATACCATATCACTATATGAGATGGAATCAGTGTTTGGATATGCGATTTCAAATTTATAATCACATTATTACTTTTAAAATTTATTATTCTCACCAAAATAAAATTTATTATTACTTTAAATTTGATAAATATAAAAAATAAAGCAGGAATTGATTTGGTGAATTAGTAAGAACGGTAGGAGTAATACTTTTAAGTTTTTTCATAATAAAAAAAATCTTCTCTTTCGGCTACATATGAAAATGTTTAAAGCAATTTAATATGAAAAAGGATGAATTTGGTGATACTATATGTTTAATAATCACTACTTCCAATATGTTTGATTTTATTACGAAATTAATACTCTAAAAATATGTAATCACACACAAGTGAAACAAGACATGAGTCATTATGATATTGAAACACAAGTGAAAATTATCATAACTTCTGCAGTGTAACATATTATTTGCGAGATTGTCAAAGGAGTGATGAAAATTTTTTTTGGTCAATAAACATATAAGTATAGTTGTGAATGATATTGACCAACAAATGACTTGACAAAACAATGATGGTTCGTCTTTTCGGTCATATGATCGAGAAATGTTAGTTCAATGTGAGGAGACTATTTGTACTATGTCGGAGAATATATTAAAAACTAGTACACAACAATTCATGATTTTTTTATTGAATTAAAGTTACACGAAACGATTACTTAAGGAAGTACAAATAACTTTGAAATAATTTATTATATAAATTTTATAAATTTTTGTTTATTTAGTAAGAATGAATAACCAATTGGGTATTTTAATAATTTTATAACTTATGATGTTTTTATGTTGATGAGAAAATATACAACACAAAAATTTCATATCGCATATCTAAACAAAACTTCAATTTCATCTCATAATTTGATACTTATTATGATATCATACGAGAATTCAATATCATATGGCCAATGAACCCTTAATCTTGAAACTCATAGTGAATTAAACAAAAAAGATTAGGCACGTTTAAGACCACAAGATTAAAAGACAATTTTGTATATTTGACATAATTTTAATTTAAGATCACATGATAAAAAAATTTATTTATTTTCTTAAACTCTATATCAAGTCAAATTAAATTACTCTTTGTGAAACGAATAAAACATTCATAAACTTGTTCGAACTTTGTGCAATAATAAAAAAATTCTATTAACTCGTGGTTTAATCTTTATCTAATACCTCAACTTTATAAACAATCTAAAAGCTTAATTTGCCCTTTTACTTTTTATTCAATTCGAAAAGATAATACAAATAACAAATCTATGTGAACTTGTTTTTTCAAACCAAACAACAACAAAGTATCTTCCCCAGATGATATTCAGCCTCTGCTTGTGGAAAAGGGAAGCAAATGAAAAGTGGCTTTATTGATGTAGTATAAAACAACAAAAATAAAATCCATTTGTACCTTTATTGAATTGGTACAAAACAACTAAAATAAAATTGGAAAATAGTGAAAAAATTTATTAGCCTCGATTATACCGAATATGTTATTGTTATGATTTCTCCGATGATAAGGTCCCCTTCTTCTCATCAATCAAGAGTTGTATAACCTTAACAACTCCATCCATCTCCTCTTCTCTTTGAGATCTCACATTCTCACCAAGATTATTCATCTTCTTCCTCAAATTCTCCCCTGTTTCGTCACGAATCACATGTTTAATTTTCTCAGCTATATTAACTCTATCAAGATTCCCTTTTTCATCTCTTGGGACCTCAACAGCTACTCCATTTTCGACCATCAACCTAGCATTCAAAGGCTGATCATAAAGCATAGGCATAGCTATGATTGGAACACCAAATTCTATGCTCTCTAATGTCGAATTCCAACCACAATGCGTTACAAATCCACCAATACTTGAATGCTTTAGAATTCTTTGTTGCGGAGCCCATCCTTCAATGATCCTTCCTCTATCTCCAATTCTTTCTTTAAAACCTTGTGGAAGTTCTAATTGTTCCCCTTTTTGATACCTAACAACCCATATGAAATCTACACCGCTAACCTCTAATCCATAAGCTACCTCTTCCATTTCTTCTTTGCTTAAGAAATACTCACTCCCAAATGAAACGTAAACAGTTGAATGCTCTGTTTTCTTCTCAAGCCATTTGACAAGTTCGATATCAATCTTATCGACATCACCAACGCCATCTTCAGGAGATTCTGTTCCAATTGGTACAACTTTTGCTTGCCCTGTTCCGCAAAGATAATCCATGTACTTCCCATCTATTGATTTAGTGCTATGAACAAGCACAAATTTATCGGATTCAGTAACTTTGTCTCTGTCAACTTCAACCTCCGCATCATCAGCAACTTCATGTGTCATCTTCGCTAGCTCATAATCCCTCATATAGAGAGCTGGGAAAGGGAATTCCTCTCCTGGATTGAAATAAAAATGGAAAAAATAACTAAAAATGGCTGCGTTTACAGTGTAGAATCTTAACGATGGGATGTTGAGTGAAGATGCAACTACAGCTGACCACAGTAACATGATATCATAAATAAAAAAATCAGGTTTTAAGTCACTCAAGATTTGGTGAAGCTGTGGTTTGGTCATCTTAAGTGTTTTGAAAAGAGTTTGTTTAAGATGATTTGGAAGGCCATTGGTAGTGTGGTGATGAGGAGGAAGTTCAGGTAAATTTGGTAAGTGAAGTTCAACTAAATGAATTGAGGAAGAGTACTTTTCTGGGATTTTTGCCTTGATGAAGCTAAGATTGATGGGAGAAGAACATATGTGAATGGAGAAACCTCTGTTTGAGAGTTTCTTGGCTAGTTCAAGAAAAGGTGTGATGTGGCCATAAGCTAAGTATGGCAACATTACAATTCTCATCTTTTCCATCACTTGTGTCTCTGTATTTTTTTCTCAATGAAAAAGAAGCTCTTTATAGAACAACAAATTGGATCCACCTCAGTAACCATTAACCATAGTTAAATTTCCTTGATTGACCAAATGAATTTTTATCTTAACCATTAAATAAATAATTACACATGTCTAAACCTATCAAAGCCTGAGAGATATGTTAATGAAGGTAGGTGAGCCAAGTCCAAGCAATATTCCCCCCCCCCCCCCCCCCCCAAAATATATTAGAAGTAGGACCGGACATAGAATATCGAAAATTAAATTATCAAATTTATTACTCATTAATATAAGTTTAAAAGAAAGTTATAGTTATTTGGTAGAGTGTATTAATATATTACAAAATAGAGTATAATAGTTATGTTTGCATTAAATTTACATAAATATATTTTTCGATATGCTTCACTATTATGGCGAAAAAAATATAAAAAGGTATTAGGGGCAATTGGTTTTTTAACTGAGTTAATGCATGCATTAAAAATATTGCATTGCTAATACCTAGAAATCAACGGTACTAAGTTGCAAAAAAGAACCAAATCAGGTACTAGTAATATACAAGGCTAATGCATAAATAAATATTTTTTATACACTCTACCAAACGACTTGATCAATTTGCTTTTTTAAACATATGTCTTTTAGTTATATCAATTTACTTTTCTTAATGTCTTCTTACTTGTTGATCTTCTATATTATTATGTCTCCACATAAAAAATGAAAATAATACGAAAAATAATAGTATTAGGAATACAATGCTATAACTTCAGTACTGTATTAGTGAATGCTATCAAATTAAATTTAATTTATTGTTCATTGAATTATTGAAACATTTTTTTTTAAAAAATACTTAATATCTACTTTTTACTATCAATTATTGAAATTACCAAATCTGAAATTAAAAAAAGAACGTGAACTGAATATTGAACGCCCATCTCTTATTAGATGAGTGGGTTTTAGGCCTCATTTGTTTCCGTTAAGATTAAGAGATCTGAATCTGAATACACATCTGAATATTAAGATTTGCATTAAGATCTGGATGTTTTGATTTGAATATAGATCTGAATATGAAAATCTGATCTCTAAATCTGAACAGTAAGTAATTAATGTTGTTTGTTTTCAATATCTGAATCTAAATGTGGAAGTGAAATCAAACATTATCTTGATAAAATATTATAAAATTTTCATTTTAACAAAGTATATCACTTTTGATAAAAAAAGTTTTAAAAGTTTTAATAATTATGTTTTGGAGTATTATTTTTTTCATTCAAAAACCTTGATAAATAACAATATACCAAAAATATTATTGCAAGCAGTGTTTTTGACACACATCAATACAAGAAAGTTATTAATACTTGAAAGGATTTATGAAAATTTACCAGTTGGGAAAAAAATAGTGTTTACTTGATAAAAGTGAAAAAAAGTTTTTAATTATGAGATAAAAATGCATACTCAAAGCAAACAAACTATGATTTATTATTTAATAACTTATCAAATGAGTCTAAATGTTATTAAGAGTCTCCTATAGATATGATTTATTCAGATATCTCCAGACCCATTAAGAGAGTTTTTAAAAAATAAAACAAATGAATTTAATGTGCTGAGTTTGAATGATTCAATCAAATCTAAAAATCAAACGTACTTAATGGATTGAATCTAAATAATTAAATCAAACCTCTCTTAAGTGCAAACAAATAAAGGCTTAATAAGAACGTGTCTGTTTTTTCGTAATTCAATACTTATTTAAGGACATTTACGACAGTCAACTATTTCCAATTTAAGTTTTGAATTTACGAGTCATTAAAGGAATGCAGTCCTTTCACTTTCTTACTTTGAAATACATATGAATGTGGTTCAACATATCTTTTGTTTTATTAGTTTTCCTATTTCGTGTAATTTAATTAAATTACGTTTTATAACATGGAGAGTATTTTTAATATGTTTTTCTTTATATTTTAAATTCAAATTTAAAATCTTTAATGAAGAGTGAATTACTTCATTAGGGCATTACAATTCATATCAATAACATCTCATTATTTTTCATTCTTCGGTACTTTTTATTTTTTCGATAACATATTTTCTTGAGTGCTTGCTTTCACTTCTCAAAGTTAAATTATGTAATCGGATCAATATTTGACAATATAACTTTAGGGCCTATTTGGAAAGATATCTAGCTAATTGAATTTGGTGTAATTGGTGTAGTTATTCTGTCTTGTCTTATTTGGAAGGATATATAATTACTTGGTCAGCAGATAATTGATATAATTGAATGATTGTAATTACACTCTATAATTCACAGACAGAGGCTGTGAATTGATGGTAATTACCACTTGATTACATTTTTTTTATTTCTATCTTAACTTTTTTGTTTTAATTTTTTTAAAGTTTATTTTTTATTATTATTCTAAAAATTTGTAAAAGTTTATTTTTTATTTTTTAAGAATGATGCATAAGTATCCCCCGTCAACCTATATTCGAAATCTCGGAAACACATTTATACTATACTAAGATCCTATTACCTCCCTGAACTTATTTTATTAATAATTTTCTACCCCTTTTCGGCCTATGTGACACTATCTTGTGGGCCCAACACTGGTTGATTTTTTTAGCTAGTGTCACGTTGGCCGAAAAGGGGTAGAAAGTTACTTATAAAATAAGTTCAGGGGAGTAATAAGACCTTTGTATAGTATAAGTGTGTCTCTGAGATTTCGGGCATAAGACCTTTGTATACTTGTGGATTTTCCCTATTTTTAATTATTATACTTCATTTTCTTCTTGTTCTCAACCTTACTTTACGTCATTCTATGTCATTTTCTCGTATTATCTATTTATTTATGTCATGCTTATTTTCTTATTAGCATAATTTAATTAGTATTCTAATTTTTAAATTAACATAAAATTTATTGTTAAGTATGGTTGTAGACACTTACATTTTCTTTATTACGAAAAAATAAAAATAAATTATATTTTTTGCTATGTTGAAATTTGTTATAAGAGTATTGTGTGAATTTTTTTGTTTTGAATTTATAACTTATGTTATATTTTTAGTTCATTTGTTTTAGTAATATTGAATTTACATTGCACATCATTCTTAATTAGACTTGATAGATTATGTTTTTGTCAAACATATAATAATTTATGACATTTTATTTATATATTATTCTTTTTTATCAAACATGCATTTTACGATATTCGTAGAAATTTCATAGTTTTAGTTGTTACAATCAATTCAATTGAAATATTTTAATTTGAAAAAATATAAATCAATTATTTGTTCATAATTTTATAATATTAGTTATAGAAAATATGTTATTAATTAATACATTTTAAAAAAAGAATATATATCTGAAATATTTGATTTAATGTTATTTATAAAGTTTCTTATTTGTCTAGCATAAATTTTTAATAATTAATTTTTATTTTTAAAATATATTATAATTTATGATTGCAATTGTGCATCCAAATAAACATATGTAATTAAACTGTGGCATCCAAACAGTAATGTGTAGTTACACTGTTGCAACCAAACAAGTCAGTGTAATTACTAGACAATGTAATTACTAGGTTGGTAATTACTAACCTAGTAATTACACCAATTCTAATAATCAAGTGACTTTCGAAGCAGACCTTAATCTTTCACCTGAAATTTTTTTCTTCTTATAGAACTTCTTGGATAGGTTTTAAATATCTTTATAAAATACTAACAATTAACTAAGATGATTTAATTTTAAAAATTAATTAAACTAATTCTTATAAAAATGAAACATGACAATTAATTTGTGAGGGGAGAAAAATATACATACTATCTTCTGTCTCTAACTCTCAACAAAGACTTAGCACACTAGACAAAAAAAAGTACTCCCTAATTAATTATATAAAATTTTCTTCCCCTACCCACAAAGCAATAGAGTAAAGCTGATTTTTGCTACTTCCTTCACATTTTTTTTAATATCTGGGCTTTGGGCTCTTCATATGTTTACCTTTTTTCTACAGTATAACAACTTAATATCACTAGTAGTATCTATATTAATTTCAGTTATTACAATTTAAAAATAATTATGATGAAACGCAATAATAATTTTGAACTATCAGTTAATGAATTTGCAACTTTGCATATATAAATAATGTGTGTATGCACAGCACAATCAGCATTATGTGTGCATACGGTATACAAATAGTTCAAACAAAATGCCTTACCTAGGGAGTACTACGGATAGTGTGTGTGTATTAACAGCTCAACAATCTGCAATTTATTAACAAATAATATAAACAAGTTTCGGCGGATTCTAAATTTGTATTCCAACTCAATGTTATATATAATATAATATACAAAAGATAAATATTGGGTCCATGCGGAGACGTATTTAGGATTTCGGTTAGATGAATGCACAATTATAAAAAAAATGCATCTTAAATATAAATTTGATTGATTTGACTTTTAGGTACTTAATATGAACCATAAAATATTAAAAATTATAGGTCCAAATATAATACTACTAGTTTTAAATTTTAATATACACATTTAATTTAATTATAAAAAAATTATAGTGCTAATTTTTTTAAGGAACTTTTAATGTAACACATTTGAAAACTTTAAAAGATTAAAGGGAAAAAACAAAAGCAAAATTAGTTGAAACGTCAAAAATGTAAATGATAACCACTTGGAGAGGTGTTACTCGAAAAAACAAGTGCACCTAATCATCATTTTATTATTTATGATACTCCCTCCATTTCACAAAAAAATGACTTAGTTTGGCTTTACACGGAGTTTAAGAGTATAAAGAAGACTTTTGTATCTTGTGGTCCTAAATTAAAGTTAGGTTAAATGTACAAAATTGCCCTTTGATCTTGTGGCCTTAAAAATGCTGCGTGAAAAACTGATTTTAAAATGTTACCCCAAAAAAGAAAGAGATCATTCTTATTGAAACAGACTAAAAAAGAAAGGATGTCATTCTGTTTTAAACAGAAGGAGTACTTTTAACATAGGTTCACACATCTATAGTTAAATATTTTTTTAAAAAAGGGTTTAGGTTCAAATATACCCCCGAACTATCGTAAATGGTATGCATATACCCTTCATTATACTTTTAGTACATCAATGCCCTTACCGTTCAAAAATCAGAGCACATTTGCATCTCACTCTAAGGAAGAATAATTAGTGACACGTGGCGCAATCCTACGGCTCAACCCGATTTGACCAATTAACCCAATATTTGTGTGGGTCAAATCGGGTTGAGCCGCAGGATTGCGCCACTTGTCACAAATTATTCTTCCGTTAGAGTCAGGGGCAAATGTATTCTGATTTTTTGACGGTAAGGGCATTGATGTATTAAAAGTATAACGAAGGATATATGCATATCATTTAAGATAGTTCGCGGGGGGGGGGGGGGGATATTTGTTCTTTTTTCCTTTAAAAAATATAACACTAATATATATGATCTAAAGAGGGGAGCATGGGTTCACGTGAAATCACGGCACCCCTTTTAGATACGCCTATGCGTGCATGAACAAGCAAGCATCATCTAGTTATTAGAAGAGAAAAGAGATAAACTAGAAGGTTCTTTGCTAAAGTGTATTAGAAAAAAAATAATGCATGCAATAACTTTGTGTTTTATTGCTACTCTCTCCATCCATATTTAATTGTCATAGTTTCTTTTTTTATAGTCAAATTATAAGAACTTTCAGTAACATTTTACGATGTATTTTTCATTATATTGATATGCGAAAAATAGTAATTTATAGTACTTTTTGTATAACTTTTTAATATCTAAATTTTTATTTAAAATAATGTTATCTAATTTAACTTTGAAAATTAATCAATTTGACTTTCAAAAAATGTAATTTGAAAATTAAAAAAAAAGTGGATGGAAATAGTAGTACCTTATTTGATATTCTTTCTTGACACTTGAGGGTGCTCCGTGTCGTTATAAACTTGGTGACAGAGCATAAGGTTTTGGGAAATTGTTTAAGGTCCAAAGTCTCACAAGCCACGTTTAGTAAAGTCTTGTTCATCGGTGTGAGTCGCGACACATCCATGAGCGAGAGGCCATAAGGCGATAGAAGTTTCACTTTCTTCATTACTCTCGTGCCGTGCAATAGAGCTTAACTCCATATGCTCTCTCTTTTATTTCCCTTGTCCGGTGGTCTTCTAGTTGTGATTGCTTGGAAGAAGGTGAGTTTTGATGCTTATTGTGGTTTTGTGACTAGTTGTGTTTATGGGAATGTGGATTTGAAAGATTGTGATGTGATGCCATTTATGGTTGTGTGTGATTTATGAGATTGGAGGTATTATGATGTGAAGTTGTATGATGATGTAGTTCTAGCATGATAAAAGTTATAATGGTTGAATGAAGTCTTTTTTGGGAAAAATGAGTTATCATATGGTTATGTGCAATGATAGTAGAAAATTAAGGTGTAGATTTGATGAGTGTTGAAGGAATGTGGTAAATGGTAATAGTTGAGGGCTTCTCTCTTGTGTGGATAATGTTACATAGTTGTCCTTGTGTTGGATTAAAGTCCTTGTGTAGGTTTACTCCAAAGAGGGAAATAGTGTGCTTACCTAGAAAGTTAATTGTGAGGTTAGAATCTACATAGCAAGACTGTTGGTTCCTAAATGAATCTACCTTAATGGGTGGAAAGAGAAAGCGGGAGTTTTGTTCCATGAGTTTGAGTTATGTGGTGCCTTAGAGTTGAATGAGGTGATGTTTAAGAGAGTTTGTCTAAGCTTGAATCTTAAGAGGAGAGGGTTATGCTTCACTAGTAAGGTTGATTGTTAGTCTTGGTGTTCATGAGTTAAGTTTAGTATGGGTTCCCACCTTATGAGAGGTATAGTGGGATTATGAAGTATGAGGCCTTGAAGATGCTTGGTAAGGATCCTAACAAGAAATGATGGGAATAGGCTAAAGAGTTAATTTGGAATAAAGGCCCCGGTAAGTCATGATTCCTTATGGTTATTTGATTTGTTTTAGATGAGTTTACCCTAAGTGGGGGAGAATGTATTGAGTAATAAGGTGTTAGATACCTTTATCTTTTCCTTCTATTCTTACTCAAGCTTGAGACCAAAATCTTTAGTAGTTTGGTTATGTTTTGGAGTCTTGAATTTGAGTATGAGTTGCATGTCTCCTTGTGTTATGAACTTCATTGATGATATGATGTTTTGCATGCTCTTGATGTTCTCATAGTTTCATGAGTAGATTTGTAGTTAATCTATATTTCCCATGTCAAAGTGTAGCTAATGGTTTTGCTTAATTGCTTCAAAATTATTATGTCTATGTGCCAATGTGTTATTTGAAGGTTATTACATGTTGAGCTTTGAAATGATATGATGATCATGTCTAATATTGGAGAAGATAGTTCCTTCATAAATGAAATGAAAATGAAGAAGTGAGTATCTACTTTGAATTGTGGAAATTGTTCCAATTTGTCTGTGTTGCTAAAAATGCTTAATAATGTGTAGTTTATGTTCCTTGTAAGTTTGACGCATCGACTATTGATGTTATGTGCCATATGCTTCTATTTGAGTCCTTGATGTTCTTGAAAGTGTTTAGTGTCATTCGAGGACGAATATTTTTCTAAGTGGGGGAGAATGTAGCGACTCTCATAATGAACTAGGTCTAACTAGATCTTAGCAAGTGTTTCATGAATGAATAATGTATTGAAATAGTGAATCTTAGTGTTTGAAGTCAGTTTGGTAAGTTTGAAAGTCAAATGTCAAGGGACGACCAAGACGCCCGACGACTAGACGTCTATGTACTTGCTATTTTTTTGGTGTGCCTTTGTATGTTTGGGGTTCAAATTGATAGGGAAGGAACCTTAGACCTAAATGAACATGTTTAGGAGTTTAACTTCGAAGTACGACTCCACATAGAACCCACGAAGGGACCTAGAGAAGGACTCAAGACTTGGCAACAAAACTGCCAAAACAGTGTCAATCAACGAACCAAACGACAACCTGTCGACCAATAGACGGTTCGTCGACTTGGTACATCAATTGGACCTGCAAGTCTGTAAGTTTTGGAGCTACATACCCAAAGCACTAGACCTCATCAGTGGGACGTCTATCAAATGACGGTCCATCGTTGATGAGCGTCGCCTGTAAAAGTTGTTGTGATGCGGCCTCACTTAGGGTATTTTAGTAAATTCACTCCAAGTATTTTATGGAGCATGAAAATTTGTTTTAGGGTATTTTAAGTTGGTTTATATTCCTAGAGCCTAGGTTAGCCTTTATTTTAAAAAATTAAAACCCCTATCTTAAAACACCATTGAAGCTAGAACTCAAGGAAGGGCTAGGAGTGAAGGTCTTGGACGTTTTCTTCACCGAATTTCGTAGGTTTCTTCACATTGAGATATGGTAGTTCATCCTTGAACCTTCTTCATTCAAGGAGTCATTCCAAAGACTTTTCAAAAAGGGTTTCAAACTCTAAATTCTTCTATCTTTGACTCTAAGAATGGATCTTTGACTCTTTGCATGAAAATGTTTTAATGGATGAAATATGTTATTTTCAATGTTAGTTGATGATTTTGATGTCAAAATCCCAATGAACCGATGCTCATGCATATTTCCTACTTTTGGATCATGGAGTGAGTTTAATGTACATGCTTAGATAATGTTAGGGTGGTTTTTCTTTATGTTGTAATATGAATAGTTATTGCTTTTTACGCTTATTTATGATGATTTTGTGAAGTCTTAAGAAAAGGTAGATAAGGCTTGGATGAAGTGTAAGTTGGTTTATGTTGTTTAGTTCTTATTGAAGTACTCTTGAGTGTATTATTGTCCACATTTAGTGGCGGTGTTTGCTTGAAGTATATGAATGTATGTATGAATATGTTTATGGCGATTATGGCCTTGAAAAGCATAACATGTGAAATGAAGTGATGATTATGAAGTATATTGAAGGCATAACATGTGGAGTAAAGTGATGATTATGATGTATATGCTTGATATGTCTTATGAACTTGTTACTGTGTATCTTGAAGATATTATTGTCTAAATGAAGTATATGTATATTTGAAGCATGATAGTGTGTGTATCATGATAGTGTGTGAATTATGATGAATGAAGGTGTAAGTATGTTTAGAAGTCAATGTTATGAATATGTTGATTATGTGAAAGGTGTGCTCACATGTACTCGCACACACTATGAATGAAAGAATGAAGTTATTAATGAAAATGGGAGATTGTAGGGTAAACACTCTTCGTGAGTAGAGATGAAGTGTCTAGACCATTCCCTACTATTCCTAATGAACTTTAGCAATGAAAAGGGGATTTTGGGGTGAACACTCTTCGTGAGTTGAGATGAAGTGTTCAGTAGCAACCTCACTATTCCCAAGAGCTTTCTGAGATAGGTTGGAGGTTGGATACCCTTCGTGAGTTGAGATGTGGTGTTAAAAAATAACCTCTAGGGATAAGTACCCTTCGTTAGTTGAGATGTGGTGCTAAATAGCTATCCCTTAACCTATAGTTAATGAATATCTCAGACTCCGTGGGGGAGTTATGCTTAGCACCGAGAGGACTTGAAGAATGGGTGGGTACACTTCAAGAGTAGAGATGTTGTATCCAATGTACCTCTTGAGATGAGTGATCTTCATTAGAAGAGAATGAGTTGCTTAGAATCAATCTCCTTATCCCTTAACTATGCGTCCGCATAGGTGTAGTTATTAGAGAATCCATGTAAAGGCTAAAGAGAATGACCTTACCTTAGGCAAGTGGGCATCCCTCATCCGATAGGTATTAATACCGAGATTTCATGTCTAGCTCTCATGGTCTATGTCGGTTAAAGTTAGCCCCCACAAATGAATACAATGAACTAAGTCTTTTAAAGGGTGTACTACTTAGGGTAGGTAGTGGAATGAGATGTTATCTATCCACTGCACAAGTGGGTATTTGGAGGGAGTCTTGGTGTGTCCTTATATGAAAATGAATGAAGAGGTCATTATGTATGTAAATGAAGTAATGTGACTTTACATCTAATGAAAGTGAAGCATGTTGATTCTATGTCTAAGATTCATGAAGTATGATGATTTATGTGTAAGATTTATGAAGATTATGTATATGATGAATGTGAATGTGCCTAGTCTATGGTAATCCTCAAGGAGCACTAAGGTGGAAAGTATCAAATGCTACTTTCACATTGCACTAAGTGTAACTTGGGGGTTGTCTTGGAGGATGGTTCTGATATGAAGTTCCTAAATGCAAGTATGTGTTTTTGCATAATGTCATACTTAGCACGTGTTTGTACTAATCCCATACTTTTATATACTCTATAAGTATGGGTGGAAGGCAAGTGAAGGTTCTTAAAAAGGCAAATCTTGAGAAGTGAATCTCTAAAGATTGGTATGTCCTCATATATTCGAGGACATAGTCTATATTTCTTTAGTTTCTTCTTAAAAACTTGTATAAGACTTAATATGTATATCTTTCAATGTAAAGGATCGTGACCCTAAGTTATTTAAGATGTGTCTTTAAGTTGGCTTGTGACGATGAGACTTATTCCTTAGTATGTTATAAAAGAGTTTCTTACTTATATTGTTGTGAAAAGTTTTAATTCCACACTACTTTTCATACTTATGTAACGAACGATAGCTAAGAGGCTTGTGCAAGACTTCCGAAGGATCAATTAATTTTCTATTTAACGATGTTTGAATTTAAAATAATCTATTTAGTCAAACAATATTTGATATTTTTTAATAATAAGAGAATCCAAGTGACATATTGATCATAAAATGATGCAATAAATGTTCTAGTGATATCAAATGCGTGGAAAAAACTTATCCTTACCGGATGTTTACATCAAGTGAATATATGCATGTCATATGTTTAAATTTATAGTTCATTGTGCTTCATTAAATCACATAAAATAATCTCCTCTCTTGTCATTTATATGTTTTTTCTTAAGGATATCCTAAGATATAGTATATTTTTGTATTTATTAATAATTTTTTTTTAATTTTTTTTTTTGAAATAATTTATAGTAATACAAATATCTATTACTTATTTTAAATTTGTAATTTTACAATAATCAAATTATATCACATTAAATAAAAAAGAATATTTATATCTCCCCATTTATTTTTATTTGTCGAAAAAAATAGTTTATTTCATTTTTGGTCCACTCCTTGATATTAGAGTGTGCAATAATTATCGATACAAACGAAGCACAACTCGAGGGAATTCTTCAGTACTTCAATATGCAATGCCTTTGTTTTCGGGCCAAATATTTTATCTACTCAAATTATTATTGTAGCGCGTGATTTGTCTACTTGGGAAAGGTATATATATATATATATATATATATATATATATATATATATATATATATATATATATATATATATATATATATATGTAAACATTTATGTTAAATTTTAAACAATTCAATTATATATAACACTGTTCGTTTTTTGTCTATTTTATTAAAAAATATAGTTATTCAACCTATTTGTTAAGTTTGAAAAATCAAAAAATAGACTATTCGTAAATGTATAGATTCAAACATTCGGACCAGTAAATTCACAATAAGTAGGCCTGGACTTGGTGCTTTTGCAATTTATTTTAATCCTTCCCACATTAATCTGAATCTTAGGGTTTAATAGCTAAATAAATTACGAATCATCTTTTAGCCTTCTTTCCTCGTGTATATATGTTATTCTTGCATTAAATTTAACAAACATGATGTATATACATCAGACTTCACTAACGGAAATAATTTTTTATACAAATCTTAAATTAATCTATATATACATATCAATCTAAAATTGATTATGCATACAATCTAAGGAATATCTTGTATACCAATCAATAATACTATGTATACAACTCTAAAATTAATGAGCAAAGGTATAAAAGACATGTATGCAATATTCAAACAGTTGTATACATTATAATAGCTAATATATTACTATTTACTACGAAGTATAAGAGACTAGGGAAGCAACGGTTGGTAAACATGCTTGCTTCCCTAGCTAGGGGCAATATTAGAATTTTCATAATTTTATGCTGAAATAATATTTCTTTTGTTCATAATTATTTGTCCACTTAAATTGATACATATATTAAATAAATAATAATTGAAATAGTGAGTTTATTATTTTACCCATATTAATTATAAAATAGATGAATTAATAATTTAAGATGTTCAAGAAGCTCTACATTTTTTCAAAGTAATTAATTTGAGGATATAATAAATAATTTTTATTTATTTATTTATTTGTCAAAATGAACAAATAATTAACGATACCTAAAAAAGAAAATGTACGTATTGTACATGAGTATTTTAGAATTGCACTTTCTCTTTGTAGGACATAAAAGTCAGTTCAAAACTTATTTTTTTCTTTATTTCAATCGAAAAGTAGGCTTATTTTTTAGAGCAATTTTCACATATAGCAAACACAAAATCATATTTGTATGTTATAATCATAATTTGCATAATTACGCTCCATAACAACATAAATCTGTATACTTTGCTATACATATACAAAATAAAAGAGTTGTATAATATGATTCTTTTCCATATACATATACAAAAAATCAATTGTATAATCTATATATGTATAAAGCGAGAAAGGTAGAAAGGTAGAAAGACAAAAGAAAATTGAGCAGGGAAAGACCATATTTGCATAATAATAAGTTTATAAGACTTAAATATATGCATTTGTATTTGTATATACAATTTTATCTCGCTTTATATATACAAACACATACGCAATGTATATATTTGTGTTTGTATAAGGTGAGAGAGGCGAGTGAAAGTGGCGAGCGAGCTGAAACAGGGGAGAGAGGAGAACGAAAATATATGTCTATTTATAATTTTCTCTCGCTTTATACAAACAAAAACACATTTTATACATTTGTGTTTTTATAAAAATGTGAGAGGCGAGGGGACTGCCGGCAAGAACAAGAGTGGCGAGCGAGACGAATAACCACTTTGAAACTCAGACCCGAAGAAAGTTATGAAAACCTAGCCACAAAATGAGTGGGAAGTTGTCAAACCCTAACTATCATGCTTTGAAATTGTAAACATAATTAAAAAAAGGAAAGAATTACTAACCTACATCCACGAATATCACTTTGCAACCCAACCATAAAGAAAACTGTGAAATCCTAGCTGTGAAATGAGGAAGAAGGGGTGAAATCATTTCAAAAATGAAATACGGGGGGGGGGGGGGTAATTAGAATTTAGACTATGAGGAAATGGAACCCTATTGACATGCAATGTGACATCCAAATGACATTATTTACTTATTGTTGTAAAATGGATGTTCACATTAATATGACATGTGTTTTAAGTTAATTATATACACAATATATTAAGTGGTGTATGCTAGTTAATCGCATAATATACTTGATGCTCAAAGTGTATACATGGCAAGAAGATATTCATGTACCACACTTGGTACCCAAGTATATACAATTACATATACTCCTTTTCTTGCTCATCCTCCTTTCTTGTTATCTTAGTATTAATATTTATTTTATAACATGTTATCAGCATAAAACTCCAAATTCTATGTCAGGTTTAATGAATACATCTCTTATATATTTAGTTCTTACTTATCTATTTAATTTTAATTAGTCAACTTGATAATCCTTATATAATATATCTGACTCTATTATTATTCTATGAGTTATATTAGTTTTAGCATGTATACATTGGTTACCTATATTTCGAGTAGGTAGTAAATTCAATATATTTCGTTTTAAGTTTATGGTACACATTGTTAAGAAGTCTCACATCAGCAGAACTATAAAAAAATTGGTCTCCTTATATGGACATGGACAAACTTTCCCTCATGAGCTAGTTTTTGGGGTTGAGTTAGACACAAGTGTCATATCTTTAATATGATATCAGAGTCAAGTTCATCCCAAGTTGTTGTTCACCAATGTTGGACCCCCATTTAGAAGTGTTCACGTTCCAGTTGATGTTTGGGCGTACGAGAAAGTGTTAAGAAGTCTCACATCGGTATATGGATGAAAAAATGATCTGCTTATATGAACTTGGGCAAACCTCCCATCATGAGTTAACTTTTGTGATTGAGTTAGGCTTAAGTGTCATATCTTTTAACACATATTTTTGTTTTTGCTCCAAATTTCTTATAATATTATTTTATAAATATCAAATCACTAATATCTCTTAATCTAATATTTATGTATTCTCCAAAAAAGTTTCCTTCTTGCGAAATAATATATTTTTAAAAATTATCTAATAATCATGTTGCTATAATTGGTTTTTAAAAAATAACTATGAACTTGTGAGCAAGACAAGTCCAGTAATATGTCACTAAATTATGTCAATGATAAAGTAAAATATAAATAAAGGTAGTACGCATTATATTTCTTTTAACTTAAAATATCTGTTTTCTTTTATTTTATTACAACCACAAAGTGTTGATGGTGAAAGACAAAAGAGTTAACTAGTAATTGGTCATAGATTTTCAAATATTTTTGGCAAATATTATTTGGATAAAAATTTGGGTGAAATTTTACGTGTTTGATCAAATTATTTAGGAAACATATTTCTTTTTTTAGAAAAATATAATTTATATCCAAAAAATTTAAAACTATCATAACTAACATTAGTTTGTATACAAGTCGATTGAATTTTTGTTGCAACAAATAACAAGTAGTGTTTATGAATCTAGAATAATGTAATAGTTTCGAGTGAGTGCAATAAGCATCATTCTATGCATTCTGAAGTAGACAAAACATATGATTTTGTTATCCTGAGCCGATTGTTCATCATTTTCATCAACAATCATATCACTACTTTTTTATTCACTGAATATTTCATTACTACTTTGGTGTTCATGTAAAAAAGTATGTAATACAATACAAATAACTATTATAGAGGGTACTTTTGTAAAAAATAAAAATTTAGTGTAAAATTTTAATTTTTGAAAGATCCTAAATCATTAGATTTGACTGAATACTCGAAAAAAAATTAGTATTTGGGAATTTGAAAAATTTGCCAAAAATATTTACCAAATAATATTAAATTTTATGAACGAACACTATTTGCCCTTTTTTTTCTTTCTAAATATTATTTTGAAAATTTATGGCAAAACGAGCGGTTAGGATCGTTATTTCCTCATCTACCTTTTTTGTATGCTTTCGCGATTTCTTTGGATAAAAAATACAAAAGATATTGAAACTCAGTGTCACGGATTTACATATACCCCTAAATTTATTCAAGACATAGTAGGTGAGTTTGGATACTTTTGCTTGGATTCTTTCATTTGTATTTTTTTAATAGATTAATTAAGGATGAAATAACAATTCACGTGAAATTTAGGAGTGATTTCAATACTTCTCTCATTTAAAATAACAAATACGATATAGAAGGATACTTACGTCATTAATCAATCTATCGCATATGTTGAAATCATTTGCATTACTATTAAAATAATACATGAAAAACTGTGATATTTAAGTAATTTATCATAGTGTGAATGACTAATATTTCGCTTGAACAAGTTAAGATCCATCCATTCCTTCACCTTAATTATTATTAAAAAAAGAAAAAAACACAAAGCTACAATGACTTATTCATTTCTTCCAACAAATTAAAAGTAACAACATAAATGGTGTATTAATTAAGATTAAAATTCTTGATGTGTTGAATGAGAGCAGTGAGATTGTTCCATGAAGATCCACCTTCATCTGTTGCATCTTGAGCCATTTTGCTCATTGCCATAACTCTATCCCTAATATTCATAATCTCCTCAGAGTCATTACTGCTCATTAGTCTCTCAATTGCTTCTCTAATCTTTGCGCTTCCTATTACAGGACCTGTGATCTCAATCCCATCGTTCCATACATCTATCCCGATTTTGATCCCCAATCCATTAACCTCGACTACCTTCTCGTTGTAGAACTGATCAGCATAAAGTGGCCATGTTATCATTGGTACGCCAAAAGTGATTGCTTCAAGCACCGAATTAGTACCACAGTGAGTCATGAACCCGCCTGTTGCTGGATGTTCCATGATCGTCAGCTGTGGGACCCACCCTACGATGAACAAACCCTTTTTAGTCTTGTCCTCGAAATTACCAACTGGTAACCAGGACGCTGTTTCTTCATTAGGCCTCAATACAAAAATAAAAGGAACATTTGAAGCATGTAGAGCTTGAGCTATTTCATTCAGCTGATTCTCAGGAAATCTAGCCATGCTTCCGAAAGATACATACAGAACCGATTTAGGTTTCTGCGCATTCAACCAATCTACAACGATGTCATTGTTGTTATGCTCAGTAATTAGCTCCTTACTACGGATTTTCGATGCAAAATGAGAGAGCGGACCAAAATGCCAACATTTTGGTTTCTTTAATTTCTGATAATAATTGATGTATGCAGGTTCTAGCTCATAAAATGTATCATGAACAATGCCATAGCTCCGTTCCTCCGAAACTCGAACTTTCTCAAGTAATTCGTCAAAAACAGTCTTTTGGTCATCTGGTTTTCTCAGATCCTCTGTCAATTGGGATAATTTGAATTCAATCTCATCAGGTAAACCAGGAACAACGAAACTTTGAGATTCGTCTAGATTAGGCTGCTTGTGAGGTCTGTAAAGCTTAAGATTGTGCATAATGCTGTAGCACATGTAAGCAGATAAATTGTACAAAATACGAGGGATGTGAAGGTCCTCAGCAAGATCTACCGTCCAAGGGTAATACATATCAGAAAAAATGCAATCAGGATGGAGTTGACGAATCTTATCTTCCATTGGCTTTTGTAGAAGAGAAAGAGCATAAAATACTTTATGGGGCATTTCAGGTGAAGTGGCAGAGTTAAAGCTCTCAATCCCTTCAGGCAACCCAACTTCAGCAGAGGGGAATTTTATAGTTACAATAGAAATGGGAAATCCAGAAATTCGAACATCGTCTTCAATAGTAGATCTGAAAAGTGAGGCGTTATGAGGGGTAGTGAGGATTGTGGCTTTAACACCGCGGGAGGCGAATAGCCTTGCCGCGTTAACTAATGGGATGAAATGACCAGCGGACAAGAACGGAAGGAACAGAACATGGAGGTTTTCGCCTGCCATTTTTACTACCCCAATACAAAGAACAGTTGTTGTTTAACAACTCTTATACCTTGCTCTGTTACTCATCTTTATATTTATAGACTAATGAATGGTGAGTTTGATCTTCCTTAATTAATTTTATCTATTATATCTTTAATTAATCATTTCAATATATATCAATTTTTTTTTAAAAATCTTAATTTTTTAATTCATTCACTAATTATGGGTAAAATGGTAAATTCACTGTGATAATAATTGTTTTGTTAATAAGTGTGTCAATTTAAAAATAAACAAGTAATTAGAGACACGTGAAGTATTTTAAATCCAATTAAATGACATTAATCTTTGGTATCCTTTGTGAAACTAAGACCTTTTCTTTCTGATCCACCCCTCCGTGAATATTTTTCAAAAGTCAATTTGATTAATTTTAAAATTTAAATTAGATTACATTGATTCAATATGTTAAGTAAATAATTTTGATATTCAAAAATTATATGGAAAATACTATAAATTGCAATCTCATTTCAACTTCCTTCCCAAATCTACCAAACAAAGGGTTGCAACGGGATTCTCATCATAGGGGAAAGGAGTCTGCGTCGTAAGGTTCATCATATAAGTTTGGGAAAATGCACAAGTACCCCCTCAACCGATACCCGAAATTCCAGAAACACATTTATGCTATACTAAGGTCCTATTACCCCCCTGAACTTATTTTATAAGTAATTTTCTACCCCTTTTCGGCCTACGTAGTACTAGCTTGCAAAAAATAGTCAACTAGCGTTGGGCCCACAAGATAGTGTCAAGTAGGTCAAAAAGGGGTAGAAAATTATTAATAAAAGAAGTTTAGGGGAATAATAGGACCTTAGTATAGTATAAGTGTGTCTCTGAGATTTCGCGCATAGATTGAAGGGGTACTTGTGCATTATCCCTATAAGTTTTAACATTGAGATCTCGTTTCTTAGCAGGTGTGGTGTGGGGGACATCACGTGGTATTCTCTCTTTGAGCAATCTCCTTAGTTGTGTTTTGGTCTAAGTGTCACGATTCAACCCACAGGACCGTGCGGTCTACACTTCAGTAACAGAACCCTCAATTCCTAAACTTTTGAACAAATGCAAAAATTAAGAAAACTAACTATTGAAAGAAATTCAAGTAACATTTTATAAAATAAGAGTTTTGAAACGACTCAAAGTTAAGACTTGTAAAGTAATTAACATCTCAGGGATCTAGCCTAAATAGGTACAAGAGCTACTAAGAGTACAAATATAACAAAATTATAAATGACGCAGCTCCCACCATGCGGAAGGAGAAATAGAAGCTATTAGAGATTGACTTCGTCTTTATCTATGTCACATCACTAATACTGCAACCAAACTATGCCAAAAAAAGGTAAAGCAAGAGTAGTATCAGTACAACCATACATACTGGTAGGTATCATCTGTCAATTCGATGCCCACCACATAATATAAGAAATCGACTAGTAAGAAACATGCAATAAGATTGTTCATTCCTCTACCTTTATAATTACCAAATGCTTTAGAGGTTCTAAACCTTACTCACTCCGTTCTTGATCATACTTACTCATTCTATTCCTTAGAGAAAATTCTAGAAACAACTACTACCATTCCGGTCAACACTCACGACACACCCTTACTTATTTCACCAACCCACTCAACCCTCAACTTAAAATTTACTCTATCAAGGCTTATAACCGTTCCCATACAATTTCCTAACTAGAGTAGAACCCAACTAGTTAGCACTTACAACCTATCATCACCCCATGTACTAAAAGACTCATAACTAACTGTCTGACTATATATGAATCCTCTAAAACAACTTAGATAGATGTTGGGACAAGCCCCACAATATCCTAATGAACTAATATAATAATTAGAAAAAGTACAAAGGAATCCTCCGGAATGCAAGAAGACTCACCAACTGACTCTAGAGTGCTCACTGGATCAATGATGCACTTCTTGTTCATCCTGGTTACCTGCGTCTTCATCATAATACGATGCAGGTCAACTGACATCAGTACATTGAATGTACGCGTATGCAAATTGGAATGCTAAACATAATATAGGCTTGAAAAGAGTCCGAAAGAAACATTTACCTGGGCTTTACTTAACTCAACTAATTTCAGTTTAAAGCAGTGTAATAAATGCACTATAAATAAAAACTTTAAGACATAATTTTCAACTCTGTATATTTATAAATACAATGATAACTCTGTATGTATGCAATGATACAATATGAACTCTGTAATATATATAAAAATATAAATATTTCCGATGTATATAAAAATATAAGATATTATTGTGGGAGTTTATCTAACCGATAACCATCACGTAAGAGGCATTGTGATGATACAACGATTTTCCTCATGCTTCCAGAACATCTTATACCTTGCCAAGGATATAGGACCTAAACTACTAGATGGATCCACTAGTCTATGCTAAAAGGCACTAAAGGAATCATCTAAAAAGTATGATCATTTTCTACGCATGATGGCTACATGGTTTATAAAGGCTGTGTGTTATCTGAACTCTTCTCCATATCGGTGCTCAATACTACTCCCAAAGTATGATACTAGCTCTTATGCTTAAAAACATACTTCTTCCTGTGATTTGAGATAATTGCTCAAAAATTTAGCTCAAAGTTATCTTGGAAATCAAAGTTTCTCCTCTTGCTTAATTGTGAAAGAATTTACTCTTACATGAAAACTAGCTCAAAGGCTCTTTGAAAATCTCAGTTTCCATTCTTATTTAAATGTGAAAAACATTTAAAACTTCTTGGAAATACTTAGTTCACATATACTTCTTTGAAGCAAAGAACTTCAACTCAGAACTCTTTGCTTAACTTTGAAACTGAATTCTTAGAACAAGTTAAAACGTTTGTGAAAAATTTGTGAAAAACTTTAAGAACTTATTTTTACATTACTCTTGATCTTGACTTGACTTTTAACTTCTTGACTTGACTCTTGACTTTTCTTGAATTGAATTATGGATTCAAGGATCATGATTTGTGATAGGAAAAATCTTATGATGTTTAGATAGAAATCTTGGATAAGAACTTGAATAGAAACCTTGAAACCCTAGCTTGAAGGTAAATGATCAGAAAACCTTTCTTGAGATTCTTGAATTAGTTTCTTGAAATCTCTATGGACAAGAATTAAGATTTTCGTTAGTAAAGATAAAAATTTAATTGTTTTGAACCTTTTATTAGCCAAAAAAATCGTTTAGGTTTTAGAGGTAAAAAAAAAACAATCCTTTCTAATATCTTCATGTCGACTAATTCATAACAACACTGTATAGATTACTAAAATAGTCATAATTTTTACTTAGAAATTGAATTGACGCAAAATTGGTAGCATTGAAAAGTGGATTCAATTACCTTTAATTGGATATATTATGGCTCACGTATCTCCGTATATTATAAGAGATATGGTCATTTTAATTTGACCCCAGTAAAATCTTACATAAAAACTTAATGATAAGGAAACTTCAAGAACTCAATTTCTAGAAAAACTTAAATTCGTTGGGTGAACTAATCCAACGCTATGTGATCTCATATACCTTGTAGGGATCAGACCTTGACGAAATCCACAAGCGATTCTTGAATGTTCTTGACGAATCTTGAACTGTCTTTCATTTTCTCCTTTTTTCTCTCTCTCTAAGCCCTAATGTGAATTTCACTTTCTAAACTGAATAAAATCTTACTTTACTCCAATTATACTCCTAAAAACTAATTAAGTTGGATATGGAAAAGATTAATCTACCGTTCTAAAATTCATTTTTTAGACTAACCTTATTCCAACAACCCAACTTTCAAAAGGCATAACACACTTGTACGAGGTCGGAATCGCGCTAACTTGGCGGTGTTGGAAAGATCATTCCAAGAGATTTCCAACTATATCTGGAAGTACACTTAAATCATCTTAAGGAAGGAGTTATGACCGTTGGAAGTTAACAAGAAACTCACTTTTCCTAACTTAAAATTTTTTTCCAAATTTTTCATTATTTGCAAAAATGACTATTTCCAGTTCTTAACTTCTTCCCAGCTATTTCAAAATGTAATATGTTACACCGATCCATGTTAGTGTGCCGGAACATGACATTCAATTTGATATGTATGTCATTACGTGACATTCGATTGGAGTTAGTGAGTTGGAACGTAATACCCAATTCATTCGATAAGCCACCATCATAATAGCAATGTACATTCTCATAATCATACAATCATGTGTTGATTCATGACATACAATCATACATTCATACTCATTTACAACAGGTGTGATCAATAGTGCAACATTCTTATACATACATGCACTACAAAAAAGCAATTGCTATCATACATCACACAATAAGAATCAACCATCACCTACCTTGATTCACAGGATTAGTCTCCTCCAACAGTTCAATCCAGATGAAATAACTAGAATAACATGTATGACTATTCCTTTTTCGATGCATAAAAGTCTACGGATGAATTGTACTAGTAATTACTAGTATATTACGCGGTGTATCACAGATTTACAACTACTCAATTAAAGAAACCTAGTCTTCCTAGACGCCAAGCATCTGTACAGAATTATGGCTCCACTTCTTGTTTCTAGACCTCATGATGGTGGATTTGATCAAGAATTCGCAAGTTATCATCATCCTTGCGCTTGAAATTTCTTCCTCCTTCTTTCCCAAGCTCAGAGGCATCTTTTTCAGGATTTTTGGTGTAATCCTCACCTATTTTTGGTGTTTTGAAAAAAACGGTGAAAATAAAACTTCACGTTATTTAAGTTCAGTCCCGTCATTCCCGCTCTGGCACGAGATCTACTGCTCTAGCACTGTCGTTCTAGAGGCAACTGGTCCACTGTGGTGGAATGGTGGCCCCAGTTTTCCCTCGACATTTTCCTTTCATAAATAACGACGGTTCGAATCGTTACACTAAGATACTTCATTTTTCGTTTCAATCCATTTTTGAGTGATTCCTTGTTTTTTTTTTATTGAAATCAACCTAATCATATTTATTAGCTCATTATATTAATTATATATAAAGAACATGGACATTCATAAGTTTATACTGAGAATTAGCTAATTTATGGGTAAAATATAGTCATTGAATTTATTATTATACATAAGATCATTACCCTACACTTAAAGCTTTTGTTATTCCTCGAACAACTCATCATATCCTATACAAACCTAATATCTCATCAATTTTATTCACACAAAGTTACTCACAATTCAATTTGCATAGATAATTTTATCATTATCTGAAAATTTTCTCATTCAACCACAACTGTATTAAGAAAACACCATAACTTATATATATATATATATATATATATATATATATATATATATATATATATGGTCAAATGCAACTATTGTAGTCATCAAGTTAACAGTCCTACTATCAAGTACCATTACTTAAGCCTATTAACAGGATCGTGTTGAATTAGACTGGCCCACTAAATATCACGCTCCAAGCCTACACTCGGGGTGTGACCTTCACTCGAGAACCATTGATTGTCTCCAAATGAACCCTTGTCCTGTATGACTACTTAGCTAAAGACTTAATCAAACGATAATAGACTTTAAAATAGAATTTTGAACATTTAGAGTCAAAATAAACACTCAACTCAAACGGTCTGTAAAAGACTCAATAACACAAGTATAATAGTTTGTAAAAATATCTCAAGAAAAAGTAAATGCTGAGAGTAGGACTGTTCAAAATCGAACCAAAACCAATAAGCCGAACTGATAAAAAAGTTATTGATTTATAGCATTGGGTTATTGGTTTTGTGGTTTTGGTAACAGTTTTAATTTTTTTTGTTATCGGGTTATTGGTTCTTAACGGTTTAAAGTTTTTTCTTAATGGGTTAACCGATAACCCGATAGTAAATTAAATAATTATATTTATACCATTTTGTATATAAAGTCCTCGACTAGGAGTTTAATTTTCTACTTTTATTTTTTATTGTCTCAAACACTTGATTATTCTACAATGTAAAAGTGTTTTCTTTTGAGCAAGATGTAACTTGTGAACTCAAGTGCATGATTTATTTGATTTCTCACCTTGTTTCTAAGTGATTTTCAATGTTTTTTTCATTTGTGTCAAATCTTAATGGTTAAACCGATAATCTAACCGATAACGATCAAAAACCGATAAACCAATAAACGATAAGCCAATATCTTAATAGTTCTATAAAGATTTAGCATCTCTACAAACCGATAACCAATAAGCCAACCCGATAAACTTCAAACCGAACTGAACCGACCGATACACAGTCCTAACTGAGAGAGACTCTTCAAATTTATCTATCTTTGAGGCCTTTATTAGTCAAGATGGATATCGGGAAAAGACCAACGACATTTCAATATAATTGACTAGAAAATAAATCTGAAGTCCACCCCCTCTGAAATGCAAGGAGGCTCACCCAAGCTATCTAAAGTATAAAGTTATCTCAACAAAACGCTTGTTGATGTTCCTGAACGGTTGTATCTGCATCATAAAAATCGAATGACATTATTCATCAAATATACGAGTATGTAATATAGTTGAATGGATAAATAACTGAACTGATGAGGTTGAAAGAATACTTACCTCAACTCAACTCAATACAAAACAATAGAAAAGATGGAAATATTTAAAACTTCATAAATAAAAGGGATAATGCCCAAGTACCCCCTCAACCTATGCCCGAAATCTCAGAGACACACTTATACTATACTAAGGTCCTATTACCCCCCTGAACTTATTTTATTAATAATTTTTTACCCCTTTTTAGCTTACGTGGCACTATCTTGTGGGCCCAGCGATGGTTGACTTTTTTCTCGAACTAGTGCCACATAGGCTAAAAAGGAGTAGAAAATTACATTTAAAATAAGTTCAGGGGGTAATAGGACCTTAGTATAGTATAAGTGTGTCTCTGGAATTTCGGGCATAAATTGAGGGGATACTTAGGTATTTTCCCTAAATAAAATATTCTAACTCAAGGATATATATAAAAATACAATATTTTACTCTTTACTCTTATTTGAGAGATTCTCTAATTGACAATAATCACTATGAGCTATGTGATGATACAACGTCTCGCTCACGTTATTAGAAATTGTTCTATACCATGTCGGGGTATAATTTCTCCCAACTCAGTGTATCCACTAAGCTATAAGTGTTCATTTAAAAAGTATGATCTCTTAATCGTGTTGGCAGACATGCTTATGAGGATTTTGAGTTGTCTGAACTCATCCTCATATCGATGTTCAACAGTTCTTCCAATAAATATATATTTATGGACAAATGTACAAATGATACTTTTTCTCTATTTTGAGATAATTACTCAAAATGTTCTCTTAAATGACGTAATACTCTGTGGTATCTCTGAACTCATAAACTCATTTAGAAATCAAAGTTCATTTTTCTAAATATAAAAGTAATACATTTGGGAATCAATTAGTTTTCTTACACTTAACTAAAAAATTCTCTTTAATCTCTACTCAAGCTTTGCTTTACTTTCTTAAAAAAACTGCATAAGCATTGATGACGTCTTTAAATGTCATACTGCTTACACATTGATGGCATACTCGCTTGTCATACTAATCCTGAATCATTGTTCTCTTCTCAATGTAACAAAATGATATATTTGAGACTACTTAGTTTCCATATGCTCTTTCTCAAAATTATTTTACAAACTCTTTCTCAAGACTCTTTTATACTTTCGGAGTTTTAAAACAATTATGTTTGCTTAAGATATTCTCAATAAAAACTCAATGATTATTCAGGGATATGGTTTGTGTTGAAGGATAAACATGAAAAATTAAGTCAATAAATCTTAACATACAATATACAACAATTCAGTTATTCAGAATAGAAGTTCAATAATCATGAACTCAGAATTCAACATCAACTCATCGCAAGAATATTCAAATCTAAGGATAGATCCTTAAATTATTCATTTACTAACTTGAAAGTAGATGTAGGGCGTGAGGACGAACTAATCCAATATTATGATAGTCTTACATACCTGATTATGAAGCTTTTAGACTGGAAACTTTGGTGGATACTTTATTTATATTGAGCTTGAAATCTTAGGGGTTGATCTTGAGTGAAGAAACTCTTTTACGAGATCCTTAGAGTGGAAGACCTTGGGAAAACCTTACATAAAAAGTTTCTCTATGTATCTTAAATTTTTGGCATGGAAATTTTAGGATTTTTGATGGAAAAGAGAAAGCCTAGGTGAGTTTTGAGAGAATTTCTAGATACTTGAATGTTTAGATTGATGATTTTGAGAGGAAATGATATACTCTGGTAAAATGCTTAGTTGAATCATTTGAAAGATTGTGTGTTTTTTAAAGTAATGTGACTTTTCTTAAACGTCGTCTTTTTTTCAAAGAGTTGTGATTTTTATCCTTTGTTGGTTGTAAATAGAGAGTTTTTCTCTATGTTTCCTTCTTTTGCATATATTTTTCTTGCAAAACAAAATATTGTCTATGTGTGATTTGTTATTGTCTTTTTTAATTTGTGGAAATTATTGGAGTTTGAGGCACCACTACCTCTTTAATGGTTAATCCATTTTATTTTGTGAGGAATTGATCTACAACCTTAGATACTTGAGAGGATTAAATTTTTTAAGGACTAATAGTAGATTTTATGGACTTGAATAGTTCCTTTTTTTTTAATTTACTAATCTTAGAGATAACTGTGATTTATAGGAATGTACTAAAATAATGACATTCATTTTTCTCATCGATACATCGATATGACAAATAATGACATTCATTTTTCTCATCAATACATCGATGTGACAAATTAAAATGATTGGAGTGTTAATACATTTTGTTTGTCCAATAAAGATGATTGATATAAATATCTTTACTATGATGTTCATATTTGACATTAGTTCAATTTTAGATAATAATTCTAAAATACGTATTTAATGTTAACTGTAAAGCGTAAAAAAATATATATACTTTTTTATTTTATCAAAAACAACAAATAAAAAGTTATTTTAAAAATAACAAGCGCATAAAATGAACCGAAAAACTAATAGTTTCATTACCCACTCTAACAAAAATATATCCAAATTTACTTGTATTATTTGATCATTTTACACTCACAAGGAAATAATTTTTGTTGTAGTACGTTCTTTGTCTAACCAACAAAATAATTTCCTTGGCTCTCATTGCTAATATCAGTGATGATTAAAGTAAAATTTCACTAAATTGATACTTAATTTGAGATAAAAAAAAAAATATTTTGAGCAAAAAATTACACATTTCAATATGATAATATATTTTTAAAAGAATCATATATAAGTGTATGGACCCATTAATATTATCAATTAATGACTTTTTAAAAGTACAAATATATCTAAGACAATTTAGTGAAATATGATGTTACTGTATATTTTTTTGTTAAAATTTAAATCTAGTTGAAAGTCATTTCTAATTTTTCTTATTGCATTTAAAAGTTTTGATATTGTCTTTTCGAACTTCACATTATATATGCGATATGTGCTTAATTGATTCCAAAGATATTGTATCATCTTCACCTTTATCATAAACATTGTTTATCCAATAATATCAACAATTTCTTCTAAATTATGGACTTCTATTAATGTCCAATTTATTGTGGCAACCAAGATCATTAATCATGACCTCAAATTCATGAATATATATTTCACGAGTAGATTCTTTCAAATTCTATGAGATTTCATCTCCAAAGAAATTTCGTTATGTTAAACACTCTTTAAATTAATAAATATTAATTTATCAATTAAATAATATTTCTATAAAATAGTACTATCTTATAAAACTACCTATATTGATTTAATAAAGTTTTATTATATAATAAATAATTTACAATTAATTAAATTCAATAATTTTTGTTCTAACCAGATGCACGTCAAAAATATCTGTTGACCAAGTGCAAAAGGTGGAATTCTAATCAATACGGGCATTGGAGTCTACTAGCATTAACTTCATTTCGTACCAAATGTAATTTGCTCTTTTTAATACGTAATTTAGAATAAAAAGCATTTAACATATATTAGCTGAGTTAATATCCTAAAAGATCACTCAACTTTAGGAATTAATCTATTAAAGTTTGTTTTGTATCAAAAATTACTCAACTAAATTTTAGAAATTGATCTAGTAAAGTCATTGAAGTTTGTTTTATATAAAAAAAATCACTCAACTTAGATTTTTATATCAATAAAACCACTCAACTTAGACATTTGTGTTAGTAAAATCACTAAACAAAATTTGTCATTTTTTTTTGTTTCATATAAAATAGACCCTACAAATAAATAAAATTAAGAAAACTAATTTAAATTTTTTATGGGAAACTTCTTTAGTGAAACAAATACTCTTTATCTTAATATGCTAATTACTAAATATAAAGAAATAAATAGGAGTTCTATTTATTGGTTCACTAGTGTATCTGTTTTTGAGAATTAGCACAAACAAATTATCGATGAAATTTGTATTTACAAATCTAATTAGGACTCATTAGAGAATAAAAGTACTAAAATAATATTTAAATTTGTGACCTCAATTAACTTTCTAAATATATTATAACTGACAAGTTTTCTTTAAGAATGCAAAAATTAAACAACAGTGCTCTAATAAAATTTATCTTATTTGTTTTGTAACTTTTTTCAATAAATAAATTTATATTATTGTACTTCTTCATTGAAGCTTGAAATTAATTTGGCTCTGTTAATCTTGATCTTTTTTTATAATGTTAAAATTTTTCAATTTAATGTTTTGCTTTAACTAGTCAATTTTGTGTAAATGTTTTTTTTTGAAATAATTATAATAATGTCGTAATGCTTACATACTTTAATATTATAAAAGTATATATTTAATTAATTAAGTTTGTTCCTAAAGCTTATTAACAAATTTTTAAATTTTCTTATTCATTTATAGAGTGCATATTTATAAGACATAGAAAATAATTTTTTTTTTACTATATCAAATGTTTTTTTAGTGATAAATTTAGTTAAATGATTTTTTTGAAATAAAAATCTAAGTTGAGTAATTTTATTGATACAAAATAAAGTTTAATGACTTTGTTAGATAATTTTCAAAGTTAAGTGACCTTTTGAGATATTAACTCTATATTAGGTACTATAGTTATCATTTAAGAAAATTGCAATTTGTGATGATAGTTTCTTAATTCTTATTATTAACTTAATTTGTAAAATTCTCTTATTTTATATAATTCAAAATTTAAATAATTTAATTTCTGATCGTAAAAATTTAAAATTTCATATATACTTACACTAGCTATTTGTATACAATTTGTGAAAAATTTATTATAAATTATTTAGTTTGTGTATTGACAAATGAAATATACAAACGAAATTCTGAAGAAAACAGAATACAAAATGTGTAAATTTAAAATTTATATATAATTATCATATTTGTACATTTGTAAGAGAAATATAGAAAAAGGCAAAAAAATACAAACCGCAGCCTCCATAACAAATGGAACTATAGTTAGAATACAATTATCGAAACTATAATTATAGAGCTTTATTATATCTATCATTACTGTTATTTTTTGAAATTTTTCATTTTCGAAAATTTCTTTCAATTCTTTATTGAAAAGATCATTTATTTTGGATTATTTAATAAAGGGAAAATGGTCAAAAACATTTTCTATTCATGTTAAATTAAATAAAAATATTGTCAGTTAAGTTTGGACTTAAAAAGCTATTACCGTTTTTAATTTGATTCAAAAATATTCTTCCTTTTTAATGGGTCAAAATATCCTTCCCCCCTCCCCCAACAGAGAGAGAGAGAGAGAGCAAGTGGTCATCTTTTTAAGTTAGAAAATAATTATCTTACAACCATTTGAAACATATTAATTTTTTTTTTCTATTTTATTAGAAACCTTTTTAGTTTTTTTAAAGTAAAAATTAATGATGAAGTTATAATGACCTTATATATAAGATCAATATTATCAGTTAAAACTGTATATGAAGTTATTCTATTTTAATTGTTAAAACAAAATTGAGTTGAAAAATAAATTCTGCTTATTTATCAATTTAAGTGACTTTGGTAAGTACTCTTTCATCCTTAACCAAGACGTCCCAGATTTGATTCCCCTTGAATATGTAGCGGCCTTTGTTAGAGAGCGTTTTACAACTCGATGTTGGACTTCCCGGTGCGAATTAGTCGGGCTCCAATGTAGATACCTGAGACCAGATGGTAAATAGTGACTTTTAAAATAAGAATTGACTTATTTAGAAGTAATATTTTTTACTAATAACAAAATATATTTAAAAAGAAAAATTTATAATATTATATCAGGAAAAAAGATACTTAAATCTAATTCGGGATTTTATAGGGGTGAGCTAAGATTTTTGGAGTCTATTTAAGAAAATGACTTTTTCTCCCGGCCTGAATAATCCTGTTGATATGTGGGGCTTGAGAAATATATGTAGGGCCGGCCCATGGGCCAATAAAAATTAATTAAATAAATATAATATTATATTAAAATTTAAAATTTAAAATTTAAAATTTAAAATTAAAGAGAGTCCAAACTCAAAATAATTAGGTTAATATTTCTATAGGAAAATTGTATTAATAGCAAACTATTAATTCAAATTAAATGCCATAAATATACTTTGATTTAATTGTACCCTATAGCAAACTATAACTATTCTCGCCACTCTCCTTGGTAGATCTCGCTCCGCACTCTCGTTTGGTTGCATTCTCGCTCGCGTCTCTCGCTTTTTATACAAACACAAATGTATAAAATGTGTTTGTGTTTTTATAAAGCAAGAGGAAATTGCATATATACATATATTTTTATTCCCCCCTCTCCTCTCTCCCAAATTTCACTCGTCACCCTCGCCACCCTCGCCTCTCTCGCTTATACAAACAGAAACGAAATGTATAAATTATTTTTCTGTTTGTATAAAATGAGGGGATAATATCCAATTACTCCCCTAGCCTATACCCAAAATCCCTGCGACACACCTTATCTTTGATGAGGTCCTATTACCCCCTCCAACTTTTTTTTAAGTAATTAATTACCACTATCGTGCCTACGTGGCAATAATCGTGATTTCACCCATGTAGGGCGCGTGAGTGCAGATTTTGGCTAACAATGACCAATAAAAGTTAGCCACGTGTCAATGCAATTTGAAAAAAAAAATCAAAAATAAATTTTATTGTTTCTCTCAAAAGCAGTTCTTCTTCCTCTTTTGAAAAAATAACCCCATTTTCATGGTTCTTCATTTTTTAAGAAGCTTCATCCATTATTAACTATCAAAATCCAACATCGAAAAATTAACTATCAAAATCCAACATCGAAAATCAAATTTTAGTTGGAAATCAAATTTCTAACCTTTGAAATCGATCCAGACATGCAACACTTTCCCTCTTTCTTTCCTTGTTACTTAATTTTTTTTGGTAAAATTAATTTGGAAAACATAAAACGCCAGCTTTTCAAACTTGGGAAGTGTAAAAGTTACTTTTTCGAAAGCTGAAAAAGTGGGTCCCGGCGTGTGTTGAACAAACACATCGACCTTTCAGATTATTATTGCCACGTAGGCACGAAAGTGGTAATTAATTACTTAAAAAAAAGTTGGAGGGGGTAATAGGACCTCATCAAAGATAAGGTGTGTCGCAGGGATTTTGGGTATAGGCTAGGGGGTAATTGGGTATTATCCCTAAAATGAGAGAAAATTGTGTATACACATGTAAATACATATATTTTCGTCATATACACTTATAATTATACAATAAAAATACTACCCTGCCAGTTTCTTTTGTCTTTCTCTCTTTCTCGTTTTATACAAATTCAAATTGTATATAATTTCTCTCTTTCTCATTTTATACAATTCGATTCAATTGTTTATTCTCTGCCCAAGTCTCTTTGTCTTTCTTTCTTTCTTATTTTATACAAATTCAAATTGTATATAATCGTCCTATACACTTATAATTATACAATACAAATATTTCTCTGTCCAAGTCTCTTTTGACTTTCTCTCTTTCTCGTTTTATACAAATTCAAATTGTATCTAATTTCATTCTTTCTCGTTTTATACAATTCGCTTCAATTGTCTATGTATAGCAAATTATACATATATATATGTTTGCTATGGAGCGCAATTATGTAAATTTTTCTATAGCATACAAATGTGAATTTTGTGTTTGCTATATGTGAAAGTTGTCATATTTCTATTTATATATTTATACTTTTACTTGGAAAAAAAAACTTAAAAATATTATAAAGATAATTTCATTTATGGATTTGATTAAGAAGTAGTAACAGTAATATCATCTAATATTGTTATGTCGATATTTATGATAATATTTTTAAATTATAATTATAATTAAGTTTAATAATGATAAAAATATTTTTTTTAAAAGTGAGCTGACCCGGCAAGTCCCTAGCCCACGTACTCGTGGGTTGAGCCGGCCATTTTCTAGCCCACGTCAAAAATGAGCTAGTCCGACCTGACATGTAAAATGTCAAAGCATGTATGAATTAACCCGGATGGGATGAGCTAGCTCATATTAACAGCTCAAAGTGTTTTATTTAATTATATTTGGTTGCTAGTCTTTAGCGATTCTTGCTATTTGTTGGGACCCCACTTCTTCCACTTCCTCCTAAAATATCTCTTCAAATCAGTTTGAATTTCATATTCCTCTGGATTTTGGCATCAAAATTTGTATAAACTGAATTGAACAGTTGGATGATTTGTGCGGAACGTTTTTAAAGTTTTTCTAAATTTGTAAGTGCAGTACGAGTTCGTTTGTATCTATGATTTTGTGTTTGTATATTGACTTTATTTTGTATATTGGTATGTTTGATGGGTTTAAACTTATGAATTGTATATGTATAAATTAGTTATAAGTCTGGAATCTGTATATATATACAATTTTTTTAGTTATAGATTGTATATGTATATTATTTGTGTTAAGCTTGTCTATTGTATATGTATACGTATATATAAGTGTAGTCTGTCTTGGATAAAATTATGTATCATCTGTAAATTGGATATGTATAAAATCATTGTCTTAGGATTGTCAATTGTATATACCATATTAATTCATGTCATTAGCCTTGTATTTATAAATTGTCAAACATTTTATTTGTGTATTTTCGATCATACATACAAATAAAGAAGGAAAAGTATACAAATCAAAACGAAATTATAGATTATGTTGATGATATTACAATACAAACTCATAATGACAGTCAAAATTTCAAACATGTAATCAAATGATGAACAACCATTTCCACCCGGAAAATTGTATTCATAGATATTTTGCAGAATTCAAAACGACGAACTAAATTGAATATAGTATGCGTTTTTCAATCGTATGTTTTTGAATCTATTACGTAAATATATACAACTTGAACTGTGACTAAGGAAGAAACGATAGCAATATAAAATCAATACCAATTTTCTCGACGGTTCAAAACCAAATTAGAGTTTCAAAAATCTCAATATACATCAATACGTTCACACAAAAGGAAGATTTGTAATACCCAAAAAAAACTTTTGAACTAATTCTCGAATCATCCTTCGTTGTGAGTAGGATTTTACCAAGAAATTCAAAAATTTAAGTATTAAGGTAAGTTCACTAGATGTAGCACCTTGAGTTTCAAAAAAAATTAAATTGAAAATAGCAAAATCTGAAATTTTGCAAGTTATGCTTAAGTTATGAGTTTTGGTCAACTTCAAATGACCATAACTCTTAGTAGAGGATGATTTAGGTGGAATAGAAGATAGAGAATGAAAGGTTTTTGAATTACTTTTCCAACGCCACCGAGTTTGCTAAGTTTCGAGGTTGGATGAGTGAGATATTCATTTTTGAAGTCAAGTTGTCCGGTTAAGAAAAGTTACCCAAAAGTAATAAGGGGTATTTTGGTCTTTTCCTTGCACAATAAGACTTAATTCGTTTTTAATATGGTTGTAAGGATGTAATCCTATTAGGTTCAGTATTATAATCCTAATATACGAAGAGAGTTTTAGTTGAGAGCTCAAAAAGAGAAAAGAAGATAAAAGTTTTTATTGATCAAGCTAAGGCGTTCGTCGAGGTTCTTGAGTTTTGATGCGGATTTTTCACATGGGTTTGATTCCTAAGAGGTATGTAAGCTTCAATAATGTTGGTTCAGTTCACCCACACGTCAATCATATGTTTCCTTTGTGAATCTATCCAGAAATATTGAACAATTTAATTACTTGACGAGTGTTCTTGAAGTTTCCTTATTAATTAACTTTTGATGAAAGATTCTACTTGGGTAAGATTTTTACAAAGGAAATTAAAAATTTCTTAAGTATTAAGGTCAGGTCAGTAGATGTAACACCTTGAATTCTAAAAGAACCAAATTGAAAATAAGAAAAATCTGAAATTTGAAGAGTTAAGCTAAGTATGAATTGTGGGTCAACTTCAAACGGCCTAACTTCTAGCACAAGATGAGTTAGGTCGCTACAAGATAACTTAGGAAAATATAACGCCACCAAGTTTGTTAAGATTCGAGTTTGGATGAGTGAAATATGACCCTTTTGAAGTTAGGTTGTCTAGTTAAGGAAAATTAGCCACAAATAGTAAGGGGTATTTTGATCTTTTCCTTACCCAATCACATTTAATTCGTTTTTAGTAATACTTTAGGGTCTAATCCTATTAGGTTCAGTTTTATAATCCTAATATATGCCTAGGGTTTTAGTTGATAGTTCAAGATAAGAAAAGAACAGAAAAGAGGAGAAGATCAAGCGTTTGTCGAGATTCTTGCATCTTGTTGTGAAATTTTGCCATGGGTTTAATAGGTACGTAAGCTTCCATGATGATGAGTTTTTTCACCCACACGCCAAGTTATTTTCAGCACAAATTTCATTTTTGAAGTTGAAAGATTAGAGTTATTGATGAGTTCTCAAGAGATGTTCTTGAAGTTCATTCTAAATATTGTTGTGTTAAGTTTTTGATATTTTCTTGAGATGTAACTGAGTGTTTTGAGGGTTGTAATGAGTAGATTAGAGTGTACTTATGTTAAGCAATCAAATCCAAGTGATTCGTAAAGAAACTGTTCGATTTTAGCGAGTTAAGGTGAGAAAACGAGCAAGAAAATTTGTTGGATTTTCTGGGTTGGAGCCTAGCACGATGAGCCAGCCAGAGAGACCTAAACCCTCCTCTGAAGTTTAGGTGTTGGCTCCCTGCGCCTCTCAGTGCACCAGGGTCGTCTGCCCCATCTAATTGGTCTTCGGTTGCTCCGTTTGAGTTTGTTTAAAGTGCACCTCCACTCTGTTTCGATTTCAACTACTCTAAGTTACTTCTAGACACCTAAAATCATTCCTAACATGATTATAACCTTGAATTCATTATTCAAATTAAAGGTAGAGTTGAGAGTTAAGTTTTGCAAATTCTTTCTAACATCCTAAGAAAGTCCCTATGATTCCTTTTATGGAGTCTTTTACAACTTCTAGTAACTTATTTTAAGACTCGAGCAATTGAGTATGAGAGTGAGGACAATGTATTCATGAGTCTACTTTGTCATCACGAGCTCCTTCATATCATGAATAATATTTCTTGAATTCATAATTCACATTCAAGAGAGAGTTAAGAGTAGAGTTCAAGAAAGTATTTGAGCGCAATTGTGAATCCTTTGAGATCAATTATCAATTTGAACTAAATTTTGGGGAAGTAAGTAGGAGAATGAGAAGAGTCATATACATGATTATTGATATTTTGACCCTTGAGTCGAGTTGTTCATGCCTATAACTTCCGCATGAATTTCATAAATTGAGTAGCATTGAGAGGATCAGTAGTATCTTCAAGTTCTAAGTCTTGAGTATTGAGTTCCTAATCCCCTTTGAGTTTATCTTCCTAGTCAGGGGACTATTACATGTTACCCAGGAAGTCTTTGAGTTGAAGTGTTCATGCCCATAATCCGCATGAACCCTATAAGTCGAACAATCTTGAAATGAGTAGTATCATTAAAGTTATTGAGTTCTGAGTATTCAGTTATATCTATGGTTAATTGCAAACCTTGTGTTAGGTTATTAGCATTTTAATATTAATATTTAACCTATTAAATTGCTTTATTTTGGAGTTATAAGAATGGATGACTTCTATATCATCCATTAGCATTGGTTATCCATCAATGTATTTCATTCTTAATTCCTCCATTACTCCCTTTGTAACCTATGTAACATATGTAACTCCCTATGTAACATATGTAACATATGTAACTCCCATTGTAACTTATGTAACCTATGTAACTCCCATTGTAACCTATGTAACTCCTAAGGCCATTATCTTCACTATTTACTACCTCCATTATCTTCCTATTCATTACTAGGAAGACTTCTTGTAGTATAAATAGTGGTAGTCTTCATTTGGTTTTAGTCACACACAATTCATAAGAGAAAACAAAGAGTGAAAGAGTTAGTCTAAAGAGAGTTCTTATTAGTTGAAGGGAGGTGTTCTTTTTTTGTGGAGCTTTGGACTCAACTCTTGTCCAGAGTTGTTGAGTTATACTTTGTAAAGGCTGTTGTATCCTGGAGGGGACAAGTCAAAGAGGACTACTGCTGGACCGGTGAAAACATTTGCTGCAGTGGGCTTGAATCTCCTTAAAGAGAGCGAGATATCCGCGCCTCAGCCTGAAGAGATTACTTTCTTCATTTTATTTTCAATTGTAATCTTGCAATTTTATTATCTTGTAAGTTTTTTCACTAACAATTTTAAGGAGATTCAATATGGCTACAATTGAAAAAACCGCGGATGTCAAGATGGGAGATCTTAACAAGCCATTTCGGTTCAATGGTAACCATTTCAAAAGATGGAAGGGTAAAGTACTTTTCTACTTAAGTCTTCTCAATGTTTCTTATGTATTAACGGAGAAGAATCCAAATAAAGAAGACATCACCACTATGAATGATGATGAAACTATTTCTCATCTAGAGAAAGTGGAAAAGTACGATGGTGATTCCTATAAGTGTCGGTATTATCTTCTTAATTGTCTATCTGATAATTTTTATGATTATTATGATAGAACTTACTCTAGTGCAAAGAAAATTTGGAAGGCATTGCAGAGTAAGTATGATACCGAAGAGGCTGGAGCGAAAAAATATGCAGCTAGTAGATTTTTTCGTTTCCAAATGGTGGACAACAAATCAGTGGTAGATCAAGCTCAAGACTTCATCATGATTGTTGGAGAGCTTAGGTCCGAAGAGGTTAAAATTGGAGATAACCTTATTGTTTGTGGCATAGTGGATAAACTTCCACCTTCTTGGAAGGAATTTCAAAAAACTATGCGCCACAAACAAAAGGAAACCTCTCTTGAAAGCTTGATAATGAAAATTCGCATGGAAGAAGAAGCAAGAGGCCAAGATGCACTTTTACAAACAGAAGAGAACAACATCACATCGAAGGTAAATTTAATTACTTCGAATAATGCTACTCCTGAAACTCACAAAAATACTTCTTTAAAGCCTAAGAAGAAAAAATTCAAGAAAAATAATGGTAGACCTCCCAAGAAGAATAATGGTGAAAATCACCAAGCACAAACTCAACAAGTTCAAGAAAAGGGACCATGCTTTGTTTGTGGCAAGAGTGGGCATATTGCTCGATTTTGCAGATTCCGGAAACGTGGTCCTAACCCTCAGGCAAACGTTACCGAAGAACCTTTTGTGGCGGTGATTACCGACATAAACATGGTTGAGAATGTTGATGGATGGTGGGCTGATTCTGGTGCAAACCGTCATGTCTGTTATGACAAAGACTGGTTTAAAAAATATACTCATTTTGAGGAGCCCAAAACCATCATGCTTGGTGATGCTCACACTACTCAAGTGCTTGGAAAGGGACATGTTGAATTGTGTTTTACTTCTGGAAGGATATTAACATTGAAAGATGTACTTTATACTCCTTCTATGAGAAAAAATTTGATGTCTAGTTTTCTTCTTAATAAAGCAGGCTTTAAACAAATTATTGAATCTGATCAATATGTAATAGTGAAGAAAGGTATTTTTGTGGGGAAGGGGTATGCATGTGATGGGATGTTTAAGTTGAATGTTGAAATGAATAAAACTTCTACTTCTGTTTATATGCTTTCTTCTACTAATTTTTGGCATGCTCGTTTGTGTCATATTAATGATCGTTATGTTGGAATCATGAGTAGTTTAGGATTAATCCCAATGGTTAAAAAGAATTTTGAAAAGTGTGAGACTTGTAGTAAAGCCAAGATCACTAAAAGGCCTCATTTTCAAGTTGAAAGAAAAACTGATTTGTTAGAATTAGTTCATACTGATATTTGTGAACTTGGTGGAATTCTAACTCGTGGAGGTAATAGATATTTTATCACTTTTATTGATGATTTTTCTAAGTTTACATATGTTTACTTGATGAAAAATAAAAGTGATGCTTTTGAAAATTTCAAAACTTATCTCAATGAGGTTGAAAATCAGTTTGGAAGAAAAATAAAAAGAATTAGAAGTGATAGAGGCCGTGAATATGAATCAAATGAGTTTAATTCTTTTGTTAGATCATTGGGAATAATTCATGAAACTAATCCTCCTTACTCTCCTTCGTCTAATGGAGTAGCAGAAAGGAAAAATAGAACTTTAGTTGAATTGACTAATGCCATGCTAATTGAGTCACATGCACCTTTAAATTTTTGGGGTGAAGCTATCTTAACTGCTTGTTATGTGTTGAATCGTGTGCCTCATAAAAAGTCTAAATTGACACCTTTTGAATTGTAGAAAGGTTACAAGCCAAGTTTGGGATATCTAAGAGTTTGGGGTTGTCTAGCCTTTGTGAGGCTAATGGATCCCAAGATTACAAAGTTGGGTAAGAAAGTTACTACTTGTGCTTTTCTTGGTTATGTTTCAAATAGTACAGCCTATAGATTTTTTAATCTTGAAGATAATATTGTAATAGAATCTGGTGATGCTATTTTTCATGAAAATAAATTTCCTTTTGATACTAAAAATAGTGGGGGTCAAAGGATTGAACAAAATATTTTGTCACTACCTAGTTCTTCTACTTCAACTTTGAAAAATAAAGAAGTTGTTGATTTTGAGTTAAGAAGAAGTAAAAGAGCTAGAGTAGAAAAAGATTTTGGTCCTGATTTTTATGTGTTTAATGTTGAAAATGACCCTCTAACTTTGAAAGAAGCATTATCTTCACATGATTCTATTTTTTGGAAAGAAGCTGTAAATGATGAAATGGAATCTCTAATTTCTAATAAAACTTGGAAGTTAGTTGATTTACCACCGGGTTGTAAAACAATTGGTTGTAAATGGGTCTTACGGAAAAAGTTGAAACCGGATGGATCTATTGATAAATACAAAGCTAGGCTAGTTGCAAAAGGTTTTAAACAACTAGAAGGCCTAGAATTTTTTGATACTTTTTCTCCGGTAACAAGAATTACATCCATTAGACTTTTAGTTGCTATGGCTGCAATTTTTGATTTGCAAATTCATCAAATGGATGTAAAAACTGCTTTTCTAAATGGAGACCTAAATGAAGAAATTTATATGGACCAACCCGAGTGTTTTGTTGAAGCAGGCCAAGAAAGCAAAGTATGTAAACTTACTAAATCCCTATATGGCTTAAAACAGGCACCAAAGCAATGGCATGAAAAGTTTGATTCCTGCATGATTGAAAATGGTTTTAAGACAAATGAGTGTGATAAGTGCATATATCATAAGTCTTGGAATAATTCACATGTGATCATTTGCCTATATGTTGATGACTTGTTGATCTTTGGCTCTAACATGAATGTTATTGATGAAGCTAAACGTTCTTAGAAGCCATTTTGATATGAAAGATCTTGGTGAGGCAAATTTTATTCTTGGAATAAAAATAACAAGGACATGTGAGGGGATTTTCCTTGACCAGTCACATTATGTTGAGAAAATTTTGAAAAAATATAACTTTCATGATTGCAAGCATGTTGCTACTCCTTTTGATTCAAGTGTTCACTTATTTCCTGTTGAAAGTGAAAATGTTGTAACAAATCAAAAGGAATATGCTAGTATAATCGGAAGTTTGAGATATGTGACTGATTGCACTAGGCCTGATATTGCATATGCAGTAGGAGTACTTGGCAGGTTTACAAGCAAGCCAGGTAATGAACATTGGCATGCTATAACAAGAATTATGAGATATTTAATTGGAACGAAAAATTGTGGTTTGTTCTATAAAAAATATCCTGCTGTACTTGAAGGCTTTTGTGATGCGGATTGGAACACTTTGTCAGGTGATTCCTGTTCTACAACTGGTTATGTCTTTACTTTAGGTGGTGGTGCTGTTTGTTGGAGATCAAAAAAGCAAACTATAATTGTCAACTCTACCATGGAGGCTGAACTAATTGCTTTAGCTTCAGCTAGTGAGGAAGCGAATTGGTTAAGAGATTTATTGTTTCAAATTCCTTATTTTGAAAAACCAATTCCTCCTATTTTAATTCATTGTGATAGCACCGCTGCAATTGGTAGAGTTCAAAACCGTTATTACAACGGTAAATCCAGACCTATAAGGAGGAAACACAGTAATGTAAGATCGTATTTGACAAATGGTACCATTAATGTTGATTATGTCAAATCTTGTGATAATCTTGCAGATCCTCTTACAAAGGCCTTAACAAGAGAAAAGGTTTGGAGCACATCGAGGGGGATGGGATTGAAGCCTACAAATTCTTGAGTCATATATGAGGAAACCCAACCTGGGGACTAGAGATCCTATAACCAGGTTCAAAGGGAAAAACTAATCATATGATGACTTGTTGTGAAAAATGCACTATTTTTTTCCCTCCCTATGATGTGAGTGCATTATTTCCTGTAGTTTGTGAAGGTTGAGTTGATAAAACTCTTAATGAATATCTGTAGCCCGTATGGGTGGAGTGTTAATCTTACAGGAGCACTCTCGACAGATTTCACCTATGTGATGTGTGGAAGTAGGTCGCTTCCTATGAGAATGGGGCTTATTCTCAAATGCACTCATGAAACCGGGATAGCACATGGCCATAACGTGCTGGCTGTTAAAGCTCATGTCAACACCTTGATTATTATGTGTGAGCAGTGATATTTTATTTCCCTTAAGTAGTCATAGTTCAAGTCTGAGACCACTACGACTCTGGAGTAAAAGTTACTGTTTCACTAAGTGGAGGTTCAATGCAAAGCACACCTTCATTATGCATAGTAGTCTTCCTTCAGCTGATATACTCTCTTATCTAAATATTAAAATGAGTGGGGGATTGTTAGGTTATTAGCATTTTAATATTAATATTTAACCTATTAAATTGCTTTATTTTGGAGTTATAAGAATGGATGACTTCTATATCATCCATTAGCATTGGTTATCCATCAATGTATTTCATTCTTAATTCCTCCATTACTCCCTTTGTAACCTATGTAACATATGTAACTCCCTTTGTAACATATGTAACATATGTAACTCCCATTGTAACTTATGTAACCTATGTAACTCCCATTGTAACCTATGTAACTCCTAAGGCCATTATCTTCACTATTTACTACCTCCATTATCTTCCTATTCATTACTAGGAAGACTTCTTGTAGTATAAATAGTGGTAGTCTTCATTTGGTTTTAGTCACACACAATTCATAAGAGAAAACAAAGAGTGAAAGAGTTAGTCTAAAGAGAGTTCTTATTAGTTGAAGGGAGGTGTTCTTTTTTTGTGGAGCTTTGGACTCAACTCTTGTCCAGAGTTGTTGAGTTATACTTTGTAAAGGCTGTTGTATCCTGGAGGGGACAAGTCAAAGAGGACTACTGCTGGACCGGTGAAAACATTTGCTGCAGTGGGCTTGAATCTCCTTAAAGAGAGCGAGATATCCGCGCCTCAGCCTGAAGAGATTACTTTCTTCATTTTATTTTCAATTGTAATCTTGCAATTTTATTATCTTGTAAGTTTTTTCACTAACACCTTGTATTGAGTCGTTTACGTCCATAATTCGGCATGAACCATATTTAAGAAGTCTTTTACAAATGTTTTATCTTTGTTTTAAGACATAAGCTTTGAGCTGAGTAATTATCTCACATTTGAGAAAGAAAGGGAACATTGTTTCCAAGTGAGCGTTTAAGCTAAGTTTTGAGTAATTATCTCAAATCGAAGAAAGAAGTTTTAAAAACATATGAGCTAAGTATATTTTTGGGATTAGTATTTAGCATCAATATGGGGATGCAAGTTTATATTGACTCAAGTCTCCATAAATTGTGTAGTTATCATGGGTATTAAAGGTTCATATTTTTTAGATGATTAAGTTAAAGCTAGTAGATCCACCAAGTGAAGAGTTCTATATGAAGGCAAAGTATAGGACAGTTCCGAAAGCGTGTACAAGACGTTGTATCATCACTTAAGCTCATAATGATGATTATCTGTTAGAAAATCTCGCACAGAAATTATATTACTTTATTATATGAGTAAAGTTGAGTTTGTTATTGCATTTTATTTAACGAGCTAAGTTGTTTTCTACAGTTTTAAAAGTTTTCCATATAATACATGTATATTATTGTTTTGTATTGAGTTGAGTATCCAAAGTTGAGTACCAAGAGTCGAGTATCTAATTTTTTAGTTGAGTATCTTATTCTTGAGTTGAGTTGAGTTGAAAAGAGGTACGTATGCTTCTTTTTTATCAAGTTCAAGATTATGTTTATGCTTTAGACTGCATCTTTGGATGATGCTGACACATGTATTCATGACCATCAACTGGAGCTTCATTGATACATCCGAGAGTTCGAGTTAGCTATAGTGAGCCTCCTTTCTTTCGGAGGATTTCATTTACTTTTCAGTATAGTCAGGACGTCATGGGTCTTGTAACGACTTTCATCTTTGTCATTTAGCGGCTTTATAGATAGTTAGTATAGTTGAGAAGTTTGTATCATTTATTTATTAAATGTTTTTAAGATTTAAGTAGCCTATTTATGTCCAGTTGAACACATTATTTTTATTTAGAGTTAATCTTTTAAGTTAAAGCTTTGTAATGGAGCTATTGATTTTATTTAGTTTTTAATCTTTGTATGCTTGATTCAGTTTTCCGCTTGTATTCATCCAGAATGAAGGTTCGCTTAGGAACCAACAATGGTTCTCGAGTATTTGCCACGTCCAGGGTGTAGGCTCAGATCGTGACATGTATATTGAAGGGGTGCCGCTTCAAATAAGATCTAAATGGTATATCTTGTAAATATTTATTAAATTAGAATGAACACATGGCCATAAACGTGCTAAAGAAAATATTGAGATCTCTGAGCTATAATAATATTATGTGTGTGATATTTCCGGTTTTGAGGCGTGGAGTTGTGGTTCAAATCTTTTAAGATACCAATTACTTCGTCAGAACTTTAAAGTACTTGCACTAGCGGAAAGTTCAAAACTATTATAGGATACTCTGTTATATGCATGATACTATTATAAATATTACAAACTAGCGGGGAATTGCTGGATATTTAGTAAAATATAGATGTCTTTAAATGAATAAACACATATGTCACGAAAGAACATGATCTTTATGAAAAGTTATTGTACATGAAAGAATATGACTCTTATGAAAAGTCATATCTTCATCAAAGAACATGACTCTCATTAAGAGTCATCTCTTAAGTTCTATAAATATAAAAACTCTTTAAATGTAGCTTAAGAAAAATTTACACATATAAGCAAAGGGATTTGTTATATTCTTAAAGAGAATTGTTTGTATTTATCCCAATATATGCGCAATGTCCCTTTAAAAAAAAAAAAAGGGGTTACACGCCTCAAATCCATCTTCTTTCTTCAATTATATTCCCTATTCTTTTTTTAATAACATTAAATACCTTTACCTAATGTTGATTTCTAATCTCTACTGTTTGCATTGCTCTAGATTAGGCAATTTGAGCAACCAGTAACAATGCATCACTTCATCTTGCCGAAGAGCTCATTTGTTTTAAAAATAAAATTATATACGAATAAAACATATTTTTCAATTTATACGGATTAGATGATTCATGACAAACATAATTAGACTATGGAGTGCAAATGGAAAAATTGTAATTATAAAATGCTAATATAATTATTATATATGATATTCCTAAAATTTACTTTTAAAAAAGGGGGTGGGGGTGGGGGGTGGGGGCAGGAGAGGGGAGGGGGAGCCAGAACTGTTATAAATTGTAAAATACATTATATCTTACTATAGGGATAATTGTATATAATAGCAAATTAATAACTTAAAATAAATGGAGTAGCTAGGGTTTGATTTAATTGTGCTCCATAGCAAACGTTTGTCAAAATTTGTCAGTCCCCTCTCTCTAAAAAATCTCGCTCGCCACTCTCCCATTCTCGCTCCAATCTCTTGCTCGCTTCCTTACTTTTTATACAAACACAAGTGTATAAAAACTATTTCTATTTGTATAAAGCAGAGAAAATTGTATAAATACATATATTTTTATTCTTCTTTCTCCTCTCTTCCAGATCTCGCTCGCAACCCTCGCCTTTCTCACTTATACAAATAGAAGCGAAATGTATAAATTGTGTTTTTGTTTGTATAAAGCGTGAAAAAAATGTATATACACATGCAAGTACATATATTTTCGTCCTATACACTTATAATTATACAATAAAAATATTCCTTTGGCCAGTTTCTTTTGCCTTTCTCTGTTTCTCGTTTTATACAAATTCAAATTGTATCTAATTTTTCTCTTTCTCGTTTTATACAATTCGATTCAATTGTATATTCCCTGTCCAAGTCTCTTTTATCTTTCTCTTTCTAATTTTATAGAAATTCAAATTGTATATTATCGTTCTATACACTTATAATTATACAGTTCGTTTTATACACTTTGTTTATACAATTCTCTGCCCAAGTGTCTTTCTCTTTCTCGTTTTATACACTTCGTTTTATACAATTCGCTTCAACTGTATATGTATAGCGAATTATACAGTTTCTATGTTTGTTATGGAGCGCAATTATGCAAACTTTGCTATAGTATACAAATATGAATTTGTTATTTGCTATAAGTGAAAGTTTGCCCTACTATAAATGATAATTATGAAGGTAATATATATTGTATATGTAAATTGTAAATTGACGTAACTATTAACTCCTTGTCATATTACTCAAAATATAGTTTAATTATTTGTTGCAAATGTCCTAATATTCAATATTTTAATCTGCACCAAATCAAACCTGTGCCTTTTTTTAAAAAATAAATAATATGTGAAGTGTTTGATTAGACTCATGAATTTAAAAAATTTAAGTTGAAAATATTTTATAAAGAGTAAAATAAAAATTAATGTAATACTTTATTTTTCAAAACAAGAAAGATATTTTTAACTTTTTAAATAATAATTTAGACATTTTTAAATTCGTTGAACATTTTAAAATCAAATTATTAACTCCCTGTAACATTACTGAAAAATAGTTTAATTATTTGTAGAAAATGTCCAAATTTTTAATACTTTATTCTGCACCAAATCAGACCTGTACCTTCTTAAAAAATATATACGAAAGGTGTTTGGTTAGACACATAAATCTTTTTTAGAAAAAGTTTAAGCTAAAAATATTTTTCAAAGAGTAAATAAAATTTAATATAATATTTCATTAGAAAAAAAGGCACTTTTGAGTTAGCAAATAATATATGGGATACGCTTAGATCAGCTGAACATTTTAAAACTAAACTATTAACTCCTTGTCTTATTATTGAAAAATATAGTTATTTTAATCTGCACCAAATCAGATCCGTGTCTTTTTCAAAAAATAATAAAGTAAAATATACGACAGCATTTGATTAGACACACAGATTAAAAATATAAATGAAAATGAAATTTTATAAATAAAGAAATAAAAATATATATATATATATATAATATTTTATCAAAAAGGGAACTTTTGAATTATTAAATAATAACTGAGATATTTTTGGATCCGTTGTACATTATAAAATCAAACTAGTAACTCCTTGTCACATTACTGAAAAGTAAATTAATTATTTGTGGCAAACGTCCAAATCAGATCTGTGCCTTCTTTGTTAACAAAATAAATATATAAAGGTACTTGATTAGACACGTATATTAAAAAGAAAAAATTTAAGTCAAAAATATTTTATAAAGAGTAAAATAAAATAAAAACTTTATTTAGAAAAAATATATTTTTAAGTTATTAAATAATAATTGGGATACTTTTGAATCCATTGAACATTTTAAAATCAAACTATTAACTTCTTGTCACCTTACTGAAAAATAGTTTAATTATTTGCAAACGTCCAAATCTTCAGATCTGTGCCTTTGATGCTAAAAAAAAATTATGCCACCGATGTTTGATTAGACACATAAATTAAAAAAATAAATTTTAGCTGAAAATATTTTATATAGAGTAAATTAAAAAAAATATTAAATATATGAAATTTTGTAACAAAATATTTTTTGCTTCTTTTTCTAAAATAAAGTTTACACTTAACAAAATTGTCATTTAATTATTTTTTGAAATATTTAAAATTATATTGTCTGTGACCCCGCTCACCCATCTTCATCTCCACCACCACGCACATTCCCACGGTTATCTTTACTTTTCATAATATTTATCTAAATTATATAAAACTATTTTTAGAATAATACTTTTTGTCAACTTATCAAAAACAAAAAAAAAAAGTAAATAAGAAATATATTTATTTTTCTAAAAATAATATTTTTAATTTTAACAAACACATCTTCAATAATTATTAATCATATACTCATAGTATTGCATACGAAAAATTGAATACCCTCTCGATCCATGAACAGATTATACCATTACATACTTAAAGCGACACTTTATGCACATATAGTCATCAAAGTTCTTATTTTTAGTTTTTTTTTTCAAAAACATTTTACGGAATAATTTTATTAAGTATATTTTAAAATTTATTATTAATATGTTATTGTTAAAATAACAATTAGGATAAAAATAAAGAAAATGTGCATACACTACTAATTAATTTAATTATAGACTCTCAATTATCTACGAGTTTAACTTGAGATTATGATTAATGATTTCGGTTACCACAATAAAACGGATATCAAAAATCTGTTGAATTATTCAGGTGAAAGTGATACATATTTAGAGGAACCACTTAAGGAACCCTAATCGTATCTAGACCTCTTCACAAATTTATGATGTAGCTTAAAGAGACAACATTGGAGTTCTCCATGTAATAAGAAAAGTTAGAGATAGTTTTAACTAGATTTAAATTTAAAAAAAAAACAGAACATAATCTAATCATATTTCACTAAATTGTCTTAAGTATATTTGTACCTTTAAAGAATTATTAATTTATGATATTACTGGGACAATATATTTATATAGGGATCTTCTAAAATATATCATCTCATCAAAATTGATGATTTTTTTTTCTATTGGCCCAAATTATGATAAAAAAATATTATTTTAAAAAAATTATTAATTTATCGAATATTAATTTCTAGAAGTTGGCCTTAATACCACAAAAAATTTAATTTAATGTCAGAAAACTGACATATTGAAAAAGACTTGAAACTGTCCTTTCTAATATAAATATATAATATATAATATATATAATAAATATATAGAACTTCGAAGTAAGTGTTTTTATTTTGTTCTGATTTTTTGTTTACATAAGTGTTATGGCCGATGTACGTTCGTTAACACTCCTTCAGTCCTTTTTATACTATATATTTGCATTTGTGAGACAATCCAATATATTTGTAATGAAAAATATTTAAGTAAATATTTTAATTATATAATTTTAAAAGTAATGCAATTTATCTTTAAAAAGATATAAAAATTCATCAAAAAGAAAAGGATAAATATAAATAAATCAAATATTCATCATGAAGTTAACTAATTTAATTATTTTAAATAATGAAAAAACTCCAAAAATAGTGAGAGTATTTAATTATCGAAGTTATTAACTTAAGGGAAAAAATTTTTGGCCAAAATATTTTATCAGAATCACAATTTTTCTATGTTATTTTACCTTTTTAAATATTTTTACCCTTTAAAAAATTTAATACCTTTTAAATAAAAAAAATTTAAAAAAATTCAATGTATTTTAAAATTAAAAAATATTATAATTATTTTAATTTCATAACCAAATACTAACCAAATTTTCTAATTATTTAACCCATTCTTAAATTTAAATTACCAGAAAGAAAGAAACCAAAATGTAGACTAAGAAGAAAATGACATCAATAATTAATTATTAATAACAAGACAAATGGATTACTGTGCATATCTATAGCACCTCACAATAATTTCAACGAATTTGACACACGTTTATTAATGTTCCACGGCTGGCCAGCCAGAACAAAACTTTTAAAAGTGTATTATATTTCTTTTATACTAAAATAAATTTATGTTTTTTTTTATTTTAGTTAAACAATATAAAAGTTAAAAGTAATAAAAATATTGAAAAATAATATGGATAAAATCATTCTAGCTTTTATATTAAAATATTTTTTTTGAACTTTTAGTTAAAAACATGAAAGTTAAAGTAATAAAAATATTTAAAAAGGTAAAAAATAATATGGATAAAATACATTCTAGCTAAATTTTGGTGAAAATGATTTTTTCTTTTTAAAATAAAGCTACATTATATTTTTGTATATTGCTAAATGACGAAAAAATTTAATCAGATTAGAAAATGAAAAAATTATAATATTTATTTTATCTTAAAATAAATTAATCTTTTTTCTATTTTTAATTAAAAAGATAAAAATATTTAAAATAATAAAATAATAGAGTAAAATATCATTCTAAAATAGTATAAATAAAATATTATTCCGACCCAATTCTTATTAAATTTTCTAGTTATAAAGATTTTTCATATCTATAGCACCTCACAATAATTTAAACGAATTTTGCACACGTTTATTTATGTTGGACAGCTATATTTTCAAAAAATAAAGCTACATTATCTTTTTTTCTATTGTTTCTGAGGACCAAATGATTATTTATTTTATTAAAGAAAATCCAAAAAGATAGATGTATATAGTACAATAAAGCCGAGAAGAAATAATCTTTATCAGATGGAGACAGGGCATATCTAGGAGGTTTATTACCACTAATGGATCAAAATAAATAATTGTCGAATAATATTATTTTTTAATAATTTTCTAAAACAATTTAATTGCAAGTTTATTATTTCAGTTAATGATTTGAAAGTAAATAATTTTTATCTTAATAAATTATTATTTACAAAACGTTAACTTCAATTCAAAAAGGATAGACCATCTATATATTTGAAATCTAAAAAACGATAACAATAGTAAAATTGAATAAAATAATCTACATTTATACGTAAAAATTACAAGTTAAATCTTTAATATGTATGCAATTTAAGTTTAAAATATAAATAATTAAAAAATCATATATATATATATATATCAACGAATAGTACATTTAAATAAAATCTCAAACGTTTATTCGGGGTGCTAAAGCCGAATTCTGTTATGTGATGAAATAATTTTAAAACAATAATATTCTAAAAGTCATGCATACATTTAAACAGTGACATGTACAGTGTGATGCAGGCAAAAAACAAAAAAAAAAGAATCTCAGATTAGAAGGAAAAATTTCTTGATATGAAATATTTTACTCTTACTATTTTAAGTGTTTTTGCTCGATCTAGATTTGAAGTTTCTTAATCAAATTAAATAAAAGAATATAATGTTTTAAAATCTATACATTTTTAATAAAGATCTTTTATGTACAAAAAATTAAAAATTGCATTGTTTTTTTTGTCCTAGCTTTAAGTGAGAGAGAGAGTCAATATTAGAATGAGACATAGCACGTGATGAGGAACACTTTTTCCAAGGTATAGATTGCGACACCACTTTTACCCTGTTCGGTAGATTTGGGGTAATGATAATTTTTTTTATCGGACTTTTTATTTATATGAATTTTAATATAATTACATTTTAACATTAGATAGAATATATAATTAAATAATATCATACAAATTGAGATAAATGAATTAAGATTCGCGGAGAAAGTGATTTGATTCTCGAGATGATAATGCGAGTTTCAAAGTGTTTTGTATATGTGAAGTTTTGACCAAAATTAATATTTGATGGGAGTTCCAGTTTAGTAAGGAGCATGTGCAAAGGCTTCTGATAGATTAATTATTGAGGTCCCAAAGACGGAGAAGACAAAATAAGCTCACATTGCTTCTTATCAATTCATTAACTTCTCTGGTCACGAGTTCACACAAATTTATATTTTTTTGTTAATATACTATTTTCTTCGTTCGGAATTATTTATCATATTATTAAAAATTAATCAATTAGATCATATTAATTTGATATTTTTTTAAAAAAATAGATATTTTAATATGAAAAGTACTATAAATTATAATTTTTTACATATTAATATGATAAAAAATATATCGTAAATTATTAATTAAATTTTTTTATAATTTAACTCTAAAAATAAAAACTATGTCAAATTATATCGAACGGAAGGAATATATGAATAAATTAGTGAATCTGTTTATACTTGGCCTGATTATAAAACACAATAAAATATTTGAATAATATATATTTGCTCGGATGTATAATTGATTTTATAGAGGAAATATTTGGTTAGTATAGTTAGCTGACGGACTTTTAACAAAGTCTAAAGTTATTATTTTAAACTATTAACAAAATCAAATTAAAATTATATAATACAAAATTAAAAAAGGTCATAGAGAAAACTACAAAAATAAATAAACAATGCACATCATTCCTACTATATTAATCATTTGAATATAGGAGAATATGAAATCAATACACAATCTTTCGAGATACGTCCATTCCCTCTAAAAGGCTATCACCATTTTATAATAACCTTTATTTTATTCTTCAAGTCAAACTATGTTGAAAACATAGGCTTAAATGACTATGTGATCATTTCCACAAAATCTTACAATATCTTTATTCATAGAACTACAATATGAATACCAACTAATGTCAGGAATATGAAACTAGTTTAGGGCTTATGATAGTAAGAAATTATGGGAGTAATGAAACTAAAGATCATTAAGTTTTGCATTGAAGAATATGAATGAATGATTAATTGACACATTTACTTTTTTTATTGTAAATATAGGAAAATAAAAAAAATTCTTAGCCAAAGATTATAATATAAAGATGAAAAACTCAATAGACTTAAGACATTATTATGGAGTCCGGAGCCTAAAGGTACAAAATATTAATAAAAATTACAAAATGGTATATAAAATTTTATATTAACCAAAATGGTAAAAACGCTGCACTAACAGAGACTTACACCACCGAAAAAAGCAAAATCGCTGCCTCTGCAGCGATTTTGCAAAATCTGATTTTTTCTAAAAAAAAATTATGAAATCGCTGCTTCCACCAACGATTTCTTTATTTTTTATTTTTTGAAATCGCTGCTGGGGCAGCGATTTCCTTATTTTTAAATTTTTTTAAAAAAATCGCTGCCTAGGCAACGAATTCTTTTTTTAAAAAAAAAAAATCAAATTTTGCGGTGGGGTAAGTCGCTGTTGGTGCAGCGATTTTACCGTTTTGGTTAATATAAAATTTTATAAACCGTTTTAGAATTTTTGTTAATATTTTGTACCCTTTAGGCTCCAGACTTCATTATTATGTAGATTTTACTGTTATTGTGTAGATAAAAAGCTCATATTTATATCACTGCAGTTCACTTGTGTAAATTTGAAATTGGTAATTCTAAGTGAATCCTTAATGGGAAGCCCTCGGTTGGATGGAATGATCATGAGACTAACTAGGGTTGGAGATTAGGATATAATCTGAGAATATTTAGGTCATTCAGAGTTAATTTCATATTGTGATTGTTGTTTATAAATTAAGTATAAGCTGAAGTTTCACAAAAGGGAAAAACTTGGGTCCAGTAGAGCATTCAGGCTTGATTTAATGTAGGTGATGGTTGATTTATTTTCCAATTTACGTTATGTATGCATGTTAAATCTTCATTTATATTGTTTGTACAATACATGTTTAGAGAATAAAGAAATGGATATGAAATAATATTTTGTTGTCAATCTCACGCAATGAACTTGTTTAAAGTACTTGTGGTGTTACAAGTGTGGGTGTATTAATTATAGTTAATAATGTGATATCGGTAATTCTCGGTTAGCTCATACTACATGTTTGGTACATATTATTGATTGGCTCGGAAACCACACTATAAATCCCCAAAAAAACTTTCAGTTAAGATCCGAACGATTCTTTATTTGTATGTAAAATCGTATCAGGTAATTTTTAAATTGCTCATATGCGAAAAAGGTCAATTATTTAGTGTCGGAATGAATTTGGATATGACCTAAGAGTTGAGTTGAAAGCTTTCTTACCTATTGAGTTTTGACATAAAATTCTACTTAAATCAACTTAAAACGATCATATCTCCACAACATAATGACTTAGGTGGTCCATGATCTACCAAATTGAAGGTGTTTGAGTTTTTTTTTTCCAACGCCACCAAGTTGCCTCATTTCAAGTTAAGAGTAAAAACTTATGAGTATTTTACCAAAGACTATCATATCCGAGTTTCCTGAAGTCAGTACCTACGACTAGCTTCTACATGCTGTCAAAATTTCGATGACCCATACTGTCAAAACATCAAAAAATCAAAGACTTGAATTTTGGGGTCCAATTCCTACGGATCCAATTAAAAAGGGGTTGGCGAGGCAGAAATCGAGTTTAGAGAAATTCTTATTTTTTCATCTTTCCAAAAATAACATATAGGTCATAAATTACCCTAGAAACCTGAGAAAAGTTATTTCAATTTTGGAAAAGAAGAAGAAGGAACTTTTTAGCATGGGGATGTCGAAATCTTGCATGATCTTGGCCCAATTCACCGCATCGAATCCGGAAAAGTTGGAAAAGAGACCATACTTTGTACAAATTGCTTGGCACCCAAGTAGGTTAAATTTTTTGTGTATTAAGTAGTGGTAAATCCGTGTGTATCGTGTAATATTTGAAAATAATAGTATGGGATATGTATGGACCTTCGTGCACCGAGTAAACTCCATGAAAAAAGTTATACACTTATGACGTATTTGGGATTAGTGCTTGATGTAGTGAATTGATGATTGATAGTGTTCTTATTATTTTTCTTGAGTAGAATTCCTTCATTAAATAAGGGTATCCTGTAGAAGGGAATGAAATTCGATCTATGCTAGGTCAAACCTATTGAAGTAACTTGTTGAATGTTTGGTAATTTTAAGTTTAAAACCCTAATGACGAAACCTAATGCAGAGCTAGGGCTGAACATAGTCTCTTGTGTGATAAGGAATTCGAAGAAAATTTAGTAAGTGATGGGGGTGATTTCATGATTTGTGTGATGTATGCATGTTCTTGTTTCATTATGATACTTGTATGTATAGAAATGTTGCAATATTGATCACGTTGTGGTAATTGGATAGATGAATAATTTAGCCACGAAATCATGATGTAAATGTATGATCTTGATGATATACTTGCAATTGTGTTTGTGGTGTGTGATTGGGGATCAGATTGTCACGTTCCGGCAAGCTAACTTGAATCGAATTATCACATTCTGACATAAATACTGGATCAGATTGTCACGTTTCGGCACAACTATGTGATCAGTTTGTCACGTTTTAACAAGCTAACTTGGATCGGGTACCACGCCGCTGCACTAACAGTTTAAGTTTGGGTTCTGTAAGATGACTAACTACTTGTGATAAGTTGAAGAGAAAAACATGTAATATTTCGATATTATGATGTTGTTATACTTGTGTTGATTTTGTTCTTATCTTAGCATGACCTAGTGTAGGTTGAAACATGGGTAAATATGTGAGTGTGGGGTGATGTGTAAATATCTTATGAGGGGTACTTGTCGAAAAAGAGTGATTTGTCGAGGCGTTTGTCGGGGTAAGTATTCGAAGGAGAAATGTGCCAATGTCTAGAGACTGAGGCAAGGGGGAAACCTTATGGATGGGGTAGATAAGGTGGCGATACTTTAAGAATGTGACAAGCTTGATTGGTAGGAAAAGGATGTTAACGGTGGTTGGGATTATCTTATGTGGTTAGCAGTGCTTAGGCTATGACTTAACAGGACTGAAAGCGTTAGTAGTTAGGAAAGAAAGTGGTTAGTAATTAGAGTGTTGTTACAAGTTAAGGGTGTTGTAAGAAAAGGGGCAAATGTGGAGAAACGAGTGGTACATGGATGCTCCCATTATTCTTTATTGTATTATGAGGTGGACTTGGGATGACCGAAGATACCTACTAGTACGTGTGGTTGTACTGATACAACTCTTGCTATGTCTTTTTGACATTGTTTGAATGCGGGATTGGTTACATTTCATTAGGTGAAGACGAAGAATTTCTCCAGCAGCTTCGACTCTTCCTTCCGCATGGTGGGAGCTATGTCTTATTTAATTATTGTCCATCGTTATTCATAGTAGCTCTTGTACCTGTTACTCTAGATCCTTGGGGTTATTAAATTAGTTTACACGTTTAACAAAAAGTGTATTTAAAAAGAATTAATTATTTAATCTTCTTAATTTTGTTGCCCGTCTTCTTTAATTTTCACTTTTTTTTCTCTATTAGGTTATGAGAGTTCTCCTACTTAGGTGTTAGAATGGGTGACTTTAATCAATCTCTCGAAAGCTCCGTATCTCTATACGTATTTTTCTTTATTATAGCAAAAGTGGTTTCACTCAAATGCTCCTTTCTCAATATGTACTTTTCAACAAGAGTAAAGGGTCCTCTCTCTGCATAGTCATTTAGAGTAGGTTTACGTTTTTTTTTTTTTTTTTATAAAAAAAGTGGTTCATATATATCTTAATGTTATATGAATGTGTCACATATACTCTTTTTCTGTAATAAAATTTTAATCTAATTTTTTTGTTCATTCTTTTTTAGAAAATATAATCCATTTGAGGTATATTTGATCTTTCTCACACATTTTTTTTGATATTTTTGTTTTAACTACTAATTTAAATTCATTATATTGATGGTCAAACTTATTTAGATTTCACAAATTTTCTTGTAAAATATATTATAGATACCCAATTTTTTTTTTAAAAAACTAAAGTACAATATAGCCGAGAAATAGTGTAAATTATAATATAATCATAAAAAAGATTAGTTTTTTTAAAAAAATTTCTGTACACTTAGAATTGATGAAAAAATAAGAAAAAAAATTCAAATGATGATAATCAATGAAGTCAAAAAACAATTGATTGATGTATGATAAAAGATTAAAATATCCCTTAAACTTTGCTACAAGGACCCTACGTGATTTTTTTAATACCTAATAGTTAAAAATATAAATTTAAATTATTTTTTCACTTATGTTGAATTAAATGTATATGTGAGTTCCTTTTGTAACGCTAGAGGTATATGTAGGTTATTTATATAACGATAAAAATATATATAAATCACTTACATAACGAGAAATAGATCATGTCTAAATAATAAAATTGGGAGATATATAATACTCTTTTCCCTTACTATGTTATAGAAAATAGTGGTTTCAAGTTTCAACGTGGTTGTTTCTTGTCATTATCGATAAGGTTGGGGGTAATTTTGGCTTTATTTGTTTTCATTAAGATTAAGAGGTATGAATCTGAATACACACCTGAATATTAAGATTTGCATTAAGATCCAGGTGTTTTGATCTGAATATACATCTGAATATTTATATGAGATATCTAAATCTGAACTAAATAATTAATGCATTTGTTTTCAAAATCTGAATGTGAAAGTGAAATTGAACATTATATATTATTAAAATATCATAAAAATTTTCTTTCAACAAAAAATATCAACTTTTTATTAAAAGAAAGTTTTGAAAGTTTTAATAATCATGACTTGGAGTACTATTTTTTCATTCAAAAATCTTGATAAACAACACACCACATAAATACAAGAAAATTATTAATATAAAAAAAACTTGACAGGATTTATGAAAACTTACTAGTTGGAAAAAAATAGTGTGTTTGATTGACAGAAATAAAAAAGAAAATTTTTAGTTATGAGATAAAATAGCACGCCCAAAGCAGAGAAACCATGGTTTATTATTTGATATCTTATCAAATGAGTCTAAATGTTGTTAAGAGTCTCCTACAGAGTCGGATTCGTTCAGAGCTCTTCAGACCCATTAAAAGATTTTTTTTTAAAAATAAAACAAATAAACTTAATGGGCTGAATCTGAATGATTCAGACTTAGACCTAAAAAAATAAACTTACTTAATGAGCTAAATCTGAATGATTAAGATATAGACCTCACCTTAATCATTATATATCTCCGCAAAAGTGGCTTGCGATTAACAACTAAGAATAGCAAACTAAACTATATAAAGATGGTAAGAATATCGTTTTTTTATATATAAATTAAAATGACCCCATGGTCATAATTAATTTTTTTTTTTTAAAAAGAGAGACAGGCTGGTAGGATTAATAATATACCCAAATAGGATATCCAATCGTCATAAACGTTAGAAGTATCAGATGAAAGTTGGAATTACAAAAATATGAAAAAAATAAAAAGATATTAATAATTTTAAAACGGACTAAAAAGAAAAAATAATGAGATCTTCTTTCAAATTCAAAAAGATTTGGATCATTTCTTGATTTGTGGGTGACATTCTTGCGCAAAAGTCGCGCTGATCTTTTCTAAATGGTTTCAATTTTATTGGTGTCCCCATCAAAGGGACGTAAAGAGACACTAGAAAGTAGAATTCAAGAAAAGACTAGCAACCTTTATCTTATTTAGGAAATTACCAACAACACAACCAAAATACTTGATAACAATAGGAACATTGAGGACACTCATCAATCTTAAACAAGTAACATTCTATCTTGTGATATGCGCGATGAAAGAATCCAACTCCATTCGAGAAACACCACCTTCCTCCGTGGACCGCTTTACAGCCTTCCTTAGTTCTTGTGCTCTTTTCCTAATCATATCACCTTCTTCCGATGCCATTAATTTGCAAACTGTATTTTGAATGGTGGAAGCAGTCACTAACTCATTCCGCTGCTCCCACTCCCTAACATGGAGCCCTATTTTTAACACTTCCGCGACTAAAAAAGCATTTTTTGGTTGATCAAATTGGATAGGCCAAGCGGCTATTGGCACACCTTCAATAATGCTTTCTAAACAAGAAGTCCATCCACAGTGACTCATGAAGCCACCAGTAGACGGATGAGCGAAGATTTCTTGTTGAGGTGCCCATTCTCTCACCACTAAGCCAACCCCTTTTACCCTTTCTTCAAATCCTTCTGGCAACTCAAGTGTTCCTGATCTATTCTCTTCGCATTTATTGTTAACAGGATCTCCTACATCAGCATTTCTAAGTACCCATATGAACTTTTGTTTGCTTAGCTCTAAACCAATTGCTAGCTCCTTGATTTGTTCAGCTGAAAATGAAGTAGATGTTCCAAAAGACACATAAATAACTGATTTAGGAGGCTGTTTGTTAAGCCAATCCAAACAGAAGTGTTTGGTTTGGACCTTATCATGATCTTGTGTAAGGAGAATTGGTCCTAATGCCCATAACTTTTTGTTTTGCATGGTGGCAAGATTTGCCATGGAATCAACAATAGCAGTACCATCAATTACTTGACTTGTGTTAAAGATATCACCAGCATTCTTGCCCATGCAATGATTTAGATACTTAGCATGGTGCTCCACATCCTCAGGGTTGTAACATCCATCATTGGAAGGTAGCCTTTTAAGAAGCGCTTCTTCAAGTGGAATAGGGAATCCTGCAGCTGGGGCATAGTGACTACAATACATATCGAAAATAGGTAGGCAATGAAATACATAGGATTCTCCATTGGGATATGAAGAAATATCCTGAACATTATAGGACATTAAAAGATCATGAACAACAACAATTCGTCTTGCCTTTGAGGAGATATCTCCAAGGAAAGAAGCAATGGGTTCACGTGTTCGCATAGAAGCATGCCAAATATGCATGGGAATATCTGGAGGAGGATCTTCATTAGGAATTTGGAGGTCATGGAAGTGGATTTTCTCTATGTCACAAGGATTTAAGGTAGTCGAGTGTTGCCTAGCTTCACGGTTAGAGGCGGCTAAGCCGAGATAGTAGACCGGTAGACCATAGGAGGAAATTCTACATGCAAAATGGAGAAGTTGTCGGAGATGGCTTTGAAGATGTAATGGAGCTATCACAACAGCTACATCATCTTTGTTATCCATGTGTGAAGATGTTGTGGAGTATAACTATTAGTATTTTTTTTTTTTTTTTTGAAGACTTATTGGAGTGTTACTCTAAACAAGGATATATAGATATGAAGTAACAACTACCGAATACCAACAACCGTATTTTTAATGTTTGCATATGAAAATAATAATTTAAACAGACAGCCTAAAATTTAGATTCATCATTTTTCCAAATATATACTTCAATGTGTTGAGAAGAAAATATCATAAATAAGTCCATTAATTTATGTATTTTGAATCATGTTAAATTTTAACTACTTTAAATTATATATTAATCATTATGATTTATAATACTTCTAAAATAGTTTTCAATTGATATACATATATATATATAACTATTTCTATCTCAATTTATTCGACACATGAAATTTTGAAATTCAATCAAACTTTTAATAAAAATAAAAATTTAGTTGTCAGTTATTGTAATTTGTTAATTTAAATTTTAATTGTCAAATAATAATCTCAATCTATGTATCACGTGTGAAATTTAAAATTCAATCAAATGTCGTTTATCATTAATTATTGTCACTAATAATATACATTATTTTCACTGTTTCAATTTATATGACACAAATAAAATTTTAAAAATTTAGTTTTTATTTTTTATTATATAGAAGAAGAAGAAGAATTTACTACCTTTTCACGTGCGCATAATGGGTGTACTGTATGTTAAATAGGTGCTGGGAGTGGGGTGTGGGGGGCGAATGGATGTGTTGAGTGAATACATATCTTTTTATTAATTAAATAGAAGTCATGTGTGATGATTTAAAATAATAAATAAATTTTTAATTATAAGATATGATTTTCATCCAAATATATACTTGAAAAATGAAAAGAATAAATAATGAAAAGGAGTTAAATTCATGTTGCGTCTTGTGTGGTTTGTTCACATGTAGAGAGAGTGACACCTATATGCAGTATGGGAGTTGAAGAAAAAAAGAAATAAAATGAGGGGAGCGGGTCAGTTCTGACGTGGGAGATGGGTGAAGTGGGAAGGTAAATTTAAAATTAAAGAAAAAATTGAAAATTAGTCAAAAAGTAAGAGAAAAAATAAAAAAGAAAAGGATAAAGCAAAATTTAAGATAAATATAATTATATTTTAAATTAATTATCACGTGTCATGCAGTCATTAGTGTATGATGATATTTATTTTTTAAAATTTCGTATTAATATGATAAAACACCCCCATAATTAAATTATCTTTTAGAAATTTTAGAGAACTACCTTACATTTTCTCTTTTCACATTTACTTGTTTTTTTAATTTTACATACCTTTTCCTTTGACGCAAATGGATGTGTTGTGTGATTTTTATTTTTATTTTTTTTTAAAAAATAGATAGTTATTATTTTTAACTTAAAAGAAGTTAAAATGTTTATTTCATATATATAAATATATATATATAATTGGACTTTAAAAGAGTTGGTGCTTTCTCCCTTTTCAATGCACATACCATAGAACATATACTAGTTAAGGATTCCATTAACATAAAGCATGATCATAAGCGAAGACATATTATCATAAAGTCATGTGAACATTTCATAATCAAAAGATCATATAAACATAACATAAAAAACACTTATCAATAATCTCATCCTCAACCTATAAGTGCAATGATCATGTGGAGCCCCATAACCTCTCACGATCATATAAATAAGATAAGAGACCATGAGTAAAGCTTTGCTTCATATAACTTTGAAACATAATTATTCATCACATTATAATCCAATAACATATTCATCGTAATGACCAATGCAGTATGTTATCACACAACTCCAAGACCCTCAGGTGATATGCCATAAAATCATATACACGTATAGTGCACCAAAGAAACAAACCACTTTAGTGGGATTGCTATAAAGGGGTAAGTCGTGATTTTATATATAATATATAACAAATACAATTCCTTAAAATAATGAACAGAAAAAGTAATACTAGTTTGATTTATCCACAATAAATTTAACCAAAAAATTAAATTTACTTCTATTATTTGATATTTCATACCCTATTTAGTTCTTCATTTTTTTTACTTGAATACATCTTAAAAAATTATATTCAAAGTTTGGAATTGTTATAATAATTTTGGTTAAAAATTTAACATATTTCAAAACTTTTTTCAAAAAAATAATAATTGACATAGTGAATTTACAATTTTATCTCTTTTAATTGATAATATTTCAAAATCAATTTACTGATTAACAAGGTTTTACTTTTTCAAAAACATTAATTTTATAAATAAATTGAGAACGTAATAAGGAAAAAATATTATTATTTGTTAAAAATGATAAAAGTAAAAAAGAATTAAATATAAAATCAAAAATAAACAAGGAAAATGAAATAATTTTGTAGTATACGTGATTTGTCCAACAAGGGGTGGCATTAACTTTATTTTTGTCAATTCTGAACTCTGGTCCACTCCTTGAAATGAGAATTCATTAGAGTCTGTTTCATGTAAATTGAATACTTCTCAATCACGGGAAGATATTTGACTAAATACAAACAAACAAAAAAAATTGAAAATATCTTATAAAAGATGAAATGAAAAAATTAAAATTAAAATTAAATATTTTATTAAAATATGTAAAATTTTATACTAGGAAAATCTTTCTATGTTGGCAGATCTATGTATGCTGTACGTTAAATCAAAGCTCCATTATTTATGTTCGACAGCTATATTTTGAAAAATGAGCCCCATTATTTTTTTTTATGGTCCTAAAAGATTTTTATTAAAGAGGACCTAAGAAGATTTTTATTTTTCTGAAAGAACTAAATTAGAAATAGCAATAGCAAAATTTGAAATTTTGCTAATTAAGCTTAAAATAAGAGTTTTTGGTCAATTTTAAATAATCATAATTTTTGGTATATGATGAGTTGGCCTATAACATATCAAATGAAAGATGTTGAAACCTTCTTTACAACGTCATCGAATTTGTTAATTTTAAACTCGTATAAGGAAGATATAACCGTTTGATGTCATATTATTCAATTATATCATAGTGATAAAATAAATTATCTCATTTATATAATAGGATAAGTTATTTCAGAATAGTTAATCTCAAAATAACTTATCCTAAAATAACTTGCTTCGAACTAAACGATCCCTAAAATATTTGAACCAAAATTTCATGTGTCAATATTTGCTCTAACACGTTCGTAATCTTGATTTCATGAATACTTGTAAGATCAATCCTTGAGGTCTTACCTAAAGCATCACCGCTTCAATATACATATAAGCAAAATTAGTTATTATGTTCATTTACTAATTTCATTCAGAATTAATTCAACCTCTTTATGAAACACTATGCCCTATGAAATTTGTCAGTATGCTCATATTATTTCAGGCACTTAACAACTCCTTAACTCTTCACATAACATTTGTAGTACACTTGAATCAAAACTCTAAATGAGAAGACCCATTAAATTTGTATGGTCAGAGTATATATATAGTAATACAAAGTTGAGTTCCCATCATTTAAATTTAGTTTTAAGGACATAGATTAGGAGTATTCAATTTTCAACATTTCGAGTTATATACATCTTTTTCTTTTAAAAATATATAATATTTTAGCGATGTCGATATACATCTTATTAATATACAAGAGTGTAATACTGGTGCAATTCTTTAATATTTTATCTTTGTAATTTTTATATTGTCTCATCATGAAATTAACGAATAATGTATCATCAATATAAATTGCGGTGTACACGTGGGAGTGTTTCACCCTTAATCATAAGTCTCATGTTCGAGCTCTGGGGTTAGGAGAAAATCTTGTTGGAAGCGTTTAGTCGGAGCTTCAATGTGTGCTCCAGACGCCGAGTAAGAAACAAAAAAGATGGATAATATATTGGGAAAACTGTATAAAATAGCAAATTATTAATTCAAGTCAAATGTTATAACCACAATTTGATTTAATTGTAACTCGTAGCAAACAATTGTCATTCGCCTATCTCCCCAGATTTCTTGCTCGCCAGTCTCCCTCGGCTCTCTCACTTTGTACAAGCACAAATGTATAAAATGTGTTTGTGTTTGTATAAAGCAGAGAAAACTGTATATACAAATATATATACATACATTTTCATCATATACCCTAATAATTAAACAAATATAGATCTTTCCGTTGCCAGTTCTCTTTGCCTTTCTCTCTTTCTCGCTTCATACAAACACAACTTATACAAATTACAATGTATAATTTGTGTTGTATAATGCGACAGAGATGTATATATTTTGATATACAAATTTTATTTCGATTCAAGTGTATACAGATACAAATTTTATGCAGATATACAGACACACAAAATTGAATTTAGAGTCTGCCATCGATTTATACAAATGGAGCGCAATTATACAAATATGATTTTTATGTTTGCTAAACCTAAAATTTACTCGTGTATATATCTACATAAAATTTAAATTTCTTTACAACGTATCGAGTTAAAATATTTATTTTTGTATATAAAATTTCTCTTTCTCTTTATACAAACACAAATTATACATTTTATTTTGTATAATTTATATTTGTATAAAGCGAGGGAAATGAAAAGGCGAAAGAGAACTGAATAGGGAAAGATTTGTATTTATGTAATTATTTGTATATTGGACAGAGAGATATGTATTGACATTTATATATACAGTCTCTCACTTTATGCAAACACAAACACAAATTAGTGAAAGATGCAAGTGATAGATGGTTGAAAAAGAGGAGAGAGGCGAGCGAAATTAAAGAGAGAGGGGAGAGAGGCGAATGGCAAGAAGCTTGTTGCGAATTAGAATTAAATTAAACTGTAGCTATAACACTTATTTTGAATTAATAGTTTGCTATAATACACAATTTTCACTATACAAACACAATCATTGATAAATACACATAGTATTTATATATATACAATTATCTAACATATATATATATATATATATATATTCAATTCACCTCTGTCAACTCTCTTACTCGCTTCTCTCCTTTCCCTCCCAATCTCGTTCGCCACTCTAGCCTAACACAAAGATCATATACATATACAAACACATATTTCACATATATCGTTGCAATTTTCATACAATTCGCCGCTATTTATGCAAATCAAATATTTCATAGCAAACATAATTTGACTATAGAACGCAAATAATAAATTGTAATTATAAAATGGTATAATATAATTGTTATGTTTGTTATTCCAAAACACAGGATTTCATTTCGAGAAAAAAGAACCTTTCAATTTATTTAGATAATTTAAGCAAATGATGAGAAGTATCAAAATTCATTCCACACTAAATAATTGAAGGAAAATTTTTCAAAATGTCAATATTTTAACATTTAAGAGGGTTCATTAGCAACACTTTTAATATTTAGTAGAAATGTCAAATTTTAGTTTGTTATGTATCTTATTTATGTTTTTATTATTTATTTTTATTTAAAGAATATAATTATTTAATAACAAAAGGGAGAAAATCAAGGGAGAGAATATTTCAGAAAAATGTAAGGATCACTTAATTTTCTCATCAGTTACATTTTCAAGTAAAATCTAAACTTAGTTCTTTTTTTTCTCCAGATTTTTACCTTTTTAAAATTATATTTATTCCACAATATATTCTATTTATATTCATTATAGTTTTTTATTAGTTTGTATTCATTCCAATAGGTAGTCTAAATGTATCTATATAGTCATTTAAGAAACATATTTGTACTCGTATATTTTTTTCCTTCTCCAGTTATTTTTTTCTTCAAAAATCTTGTATTTCGTATTCATTTCAATATGTATTTTATTTGTATTTCTATTTATTCTAGTTTTTATTTAGAATTTTGTATAATAATATATAAAATACAAAAAATTAGTATGATGAAAAAGTGAGAATAAAATATAAAATTGAAAAGAAATAATTGAATATTTGGTGTAGTCATTCTTAAATAAAATACATAACTAGTTGACATACCTTTAGAATAAATACAAATTAAAATAAAATGTCAAATTCATAAACTATGCAACATAATTTTTGAATGTATACAAATATTAATTGTATAAATACGATTTTAAATACAAATTGAGAAAGGATACAAATTCTATTTTTTTATATATATAAACAGAAACTAATAGGATTTTGTTCTTTATGTAAATAATATACATATTTAGTTAGTACAACATGAGATTATGAATGAATATAAATATTAATAGCATACATACTAATTTGAATATTAATTGACAAAGGATACAAAATTCTAAGAAAAAATTACAAATACAAATATATAAAAATTTCATAGCATACAACACAAATCCAACAAAAGTTCATTAATAAAACCTGAAATGTCATGGTCATGTAAAATGTATTCATAAATTATTGAATATCTACTAATGTGAAAAAATATAAAGGAATGAAAAAAAATACATTATCAAAATTAACAAAAACTGACCCCAAAATACAATAATAAAATAACAACTGAATACAAAATACAAACTAATAAAATATTGCACAATGTACATAACAAAAAATTTACAAATATATTCAGTACACATTGTTGAACAAATTGTTATTTAACTTCAACTGAACACGCAAAAATCTAAACATGTAAAAAATATTTAATACCTCTTCATCAGCAATTTGGTATTCGCCGTCATTTTCTTGTACCCTACGAGTTAAGTTTTCAATATGAATTTGACGAAGACTTTATTCTTGTCGTCTTTCATCCCTAATTTTAGAAGCAGATCTTACAATATCTGCTATTTCTTGAATAATACATTGATTAAATGATGGAAATCACTAGAAACCGTTTTACTAAGATGAATATTGACTCTTAGAATCATTCTTTGAAGAGTGTTTTATAGATCTAAACGAGAAGAATCCTTTTCCACCAATGATTTAAACAACAATAAAATTAGAAAATAAAGCTATAAAAAGAAGTTAACGATGAAAATACCTTAATTAGAGGAACTTGTGTGAATTCAAATTTTGAAGATAAAAAAAAATATTTCGGTAGAAGATAATAAAAAAATTGGAGTTGAAGAGAAGAAGAATTTGAAGGTTGAATAGGAATATGAACATGAAAATATGGAGAGAGAGAATTTTATTTTTTTTACTTATGCGATAAAAATGGAAGAGAGAGATATGGGGAAAATTTGTAGATTTTGATTTTTTTTTAAAAATTAAAATAATTTGGGAAAAGTGAACTATAAATATAGAGAAAATAATCTAAAACCCTTCCAATCTATATGTGAAATCCTACATTCATAAGTTGGAGTGGTTTACACGTACAACAGTTGTCAATAATTTTTTTTATATATTTTTAGTTTCTTCTTTCATTTTTATTCTATTTTATTTTATTTTTCTTTTAGAACTTGTAGACTCTACATATACACAAATTGATCAATCAAATTTTAGATTGCTAGAATACTTGCCTCAAAATCATTCAGTTGTTTTCTTGGATTTATAAATTTCTGAATAATCGAAGAAAAAATTTATTGTTCTTCATTGTGTTGTTGGATTTGTGCGAATCTATGAGTGTGATTAAGTTTGTTGTATGAAATCTATACATTTCTTGTTACTTGATTTCGAATTTGGTGTGAAGATTTGAGGCAAAAACTAGAAAACTCCATTGATGTACAAAGTTGTTAAAATAAAAAAGAAATGTGGGTTTCTGGGTTTGAATTTAAATATGAAAATTTTCATTTGCAATTACTAATTTGTGGATAATAAATTGAATCCTTTTGTAGAATTTCATTGTTGAGTTCTCGAGTTTGAAAACATCTAATCAATTGATTTGAACTAAAAAATTGATGAATGAATGACGAAATACAAATCTATGGACAACCATTGTCAAAGAGCTTTGAAGCTCAAGTATGAATATTTGAATTTGTCGATGAATTAATCTTTTTCAGTGATTATTTCCTCCTCATTGCCGGTTCGTTCGATGAGTTTCTCTAACAAATATAAAATTCATCATTTATCAAAGTGTCACGACCCAAATCGGGCCGCGACTGGCACCCACACTTACCCTCCTGTGTGAGTGAACCAACCAAATCTAAACCTTAACATTTCAATGTTACTATCAACATAAAGTAATGCGGAAGACTTAAACTCATTAATAAAAACCAATTCAATAACTATTATTTCTCAAAATCTGAAAGTCATCATCACAAGAACATCTACTTCAAATTACTAAATCTAAGAGTTTCTAAGAAGCCAAAAATACATTAAAGCTAGTCCATGCCGGAACTTCAAGGCATCAAGACATGAAGAGGAAGATCCAGTCCAAGCTAGAAGCATTAGCTCACCCTGGTATCCGGAGTAATGAAGACTGGCTAGAGTTACTGTTGAGTCGAAGATGACGGCACGTTTGCTGCACTCCACAAATAACAAAGAAGAAAACATAAAAGTAGGGGGTCAGTACAAACACAAGTACTGAGTAGGTATCATCGGCCAACTCAAAATAGAAAACAGTATATATCAGATAACATCATAAAATCAACTAATATCCTTAGCCTGCAGCATTTACAATTACCATAACCCTTGGTTACAACACCAAGCTCATCAATGAGGACTCACGCCTCCTCATCATACTCATTTGGGAATTATGTTCATTAGATTGAATATATTAATATCTTTCAAGATTCATTATCTTTATTCCTCTCGTGTCGGTACGTGACACTCCGCTCCTCAATATACTATCCTGGTGTCGGAACGTGACACTCCGATCCTCATTCTATCCTGGTGTCAGAACGTGACACCCGATCCATATTCTATCCTGGTATCGGAACGTGGCACCCGATCCATATTCTATCCTGGTAGCGGAACGTGGCAACCGATCCATATTCTATCCTGGTGTTGGAACGTGACACTCCGATCCTCATATACTATCCTGGTACCGGAACGTGACACCCGATCCATATTCTATCCTGGTGTCGGAACGTGACACTCCGATCCTCATATACTATCCTGGTACCAGAACGTGGCACCCGATCCCCTAATCTCACTACTTTCGTTCATCAAGCCCTCTTTTATACCAAGGCATCATCATTAACAAAGTAGATTAGGGTTTCTTTTTCAAGATTTAGGATTCAATAGTTTCATCATGCTTATTTCATCACAATTATATCATCACATTCATGCAAGCATACAATTAAGCATATAGAAGGGTTTACAACACTACCCAATACATATCATTCGCTATTAAGAGTTTACTACGAATAGCATAAGAGAAACCATAACTTACCTCCGCCGAAGACTAGTGATCAAGCAAGAATTTCCCAAAGCCCTGTGATTTTCCTCTTCGTTTGTTCTCTATATCGATTCTCCTTCTCTCTCTTTCTGTTCTTTTCTTTTTCTTATTCAAACCCTCTTTCTTTTACCCTAATTAGCATATAATTAAGAATTAAAGATGGCAATAATAACCCACTAATTTACTCAAGGTTACCTCTTTTAACCCCCAAGTAATTAGACTTATTAACATAAACCCACTAACTTTATAATTAAAGTAGGAATAGTCCAAAACGTCCCTTAAAACGTGTAAAGAAATCCGACCCAGACTGGGATTACGCAACCTGTGACGGCGCCCGTCGTGCCTGCGACAGTCCGTCCTGCAGGTCGTCGCAAGGTTCAGAGACTCAATTTCCACCAAAGAGTCTGTGACGGTCCATCACGCCCGTGACGATCCGTCCTGCCATTCCGTTACGAAGTTCAGAGAGTCAATTTTCAGTACCCAATTTCAGAATTTCTAAGTATTTTGAAACGAGACCCTTCGACGGTCTGTCGTGCTCATGACGGTCCGTCGTGGGTTTCGTCGTCTCAACCTGTTTTTCCAGAAATAAAATCTGCTGCTCAAAACGACTAAACATGTCATTACATTAGATACCAATTTACCCATCGTTCGTCCCCGAACGATCGTAAGAAGAAAAACAAGTGCGAAAAGGAGTACCTGAATCTGTAAATAGGTGTAGGTATCTTTCTTTCATATCTGCCTCTTTCTCCCAAGTGGCTTCTTCAACGGGTCGATTATTCCATTGAAATTTGATGGATGCAATCTCCCTTGATCTCATCTTGCGAATTTCTCTATCTAAAATAGCAACAGGCTACTCCTCATAAGAAAAATTCCCATCAAGCAAAACGGAATCCCAACGGATGATGTAGTTTCCATCCCCATGGTATCTTTTCAACATCGACACATGGAATACCGGATGTACTCCGGACAGCCCTGGAGGCAAGGCTAACTCATAAGCCACCTCCCCTACTCGCTTAAGTACTTCAAAGGGACCAATGTACCTTGGGCTTAGCTTGCCTTTTTTACCAAACCGCATCACCCCTTTCATTGGCGAAACTTTCAACAAGACTTGTTCACTCTCCATGAACTCTAAGTCTCTAACCTTTCGATCTGCATATTCTTTTTGCCTACTTTGCGCCACTAGAAGCTTTTCTTGAATAGATTTCACTTTATCTAACGATTCCCTCAGAAGGTCAGTACCCCAAGGTCTAACCTCGAATGCATCAAACCACCCAATGGGAGACCTACATCTTCTCCTATATAATTCCTCGAATGGGGCCATATCAATGCTTGAGTGATAGCTATTATTGTATGAAAACTCCGCTAAGGGTAAGAAGTTATCCCAATGGCCACCAAATTCTATCACACACGCACGAAACATATCCTCCAACACTTGAATCGTTCGCTCAGACTGACCATCGGTCTGAGGATGGAACGCAGTACTAAGGTCCAACCTAGTACCCAATTCCACATGCAATGTTTTCCAAAACTTAGAAGTAAACTGCGTTCCTCTATCTGATATGATGGAAAGTGGAAATCCATGCAATCGAACAATTTCTGAGATATAGATTTTGGCCAACTTCTCTGCATTATAAGTCACCTTAACCGGAATAAAATGAGTAGACTTAGTTAACCTATCAACAATCACCCAAATAGAGTCGTACTTACCCATCGTCTTTGGAAGACCAACAACGAAGTCCATTGCGATTCTCTCCCATTTCCATTCCGGAATGGGCATTCTCTAAAGTGTTCCTCCGGGCCTTTGGTGTTCATACTTTACTTGTTGACAGTTTGGACATTTGGCAATAAAATCCACAATATCACGCTTCATTCTACTCCACCAAAAGTGTTGCTTTAGGTCACGGTACATCTTGGTTGCACCCGGATGTATCGAATACCTTGAACTATGAGCCTCTGTCAGAATAGTGTTGATCAAATCATCGACGCAGGGTACACATACCCTTCCCTTAATCCTCAAAACACCTTCCTCATCGATTGTCGCTTCTTTAGTCTCTCCTTGCAACACTTTATCTTGGATCCGGATCAATTTTTTATCATTAAACTGCTTTCCCTTAATCTTGTCAAGGAAGGAAGATCTTGCCTCCACACAAGCTAAAAATCCTCCCTTCTCATTTACTTCTAATCTCATCAAGTCGTTAGCTAGAGTCTGAACCTCTCTAGCCAATGGACGTCTAGAAGCTTGCAAGTGAGCTAGACTTCCCATGCTTCCCGCCTTTCTACTTAAAGCATCCGCTACAACATTCGCCTTCCCCGGATGATACTAAATAGTGATGTCGTAGTCCTTCAGTAGTTCCATCCATCTCCTCTGTCTCAAGTTCAAATCTTTTGAGTAAAGACATACTGTAGGCTACGATGATCCGTATAGACCTCACACTTAACCCCATATAAATAGTGTCTCCATTGCTTTAATGCAAACACTACCGCGGCTAATTCCAAATCATGAGTTGGATAGTTACGTTCATGCACTTTTAATTGTCTTGAAGCATAAGCAATCACATTCTTCTCTTGCATTAGCACTGCACCCAAACCCGAATAGGATGCATCACAATAGACAATGAAATTCTTACCTTCCATTGGCAAGGTGAGAATTGGTGCAGTAGTCAACAGAGTCTTGAGCTTCTGAAAGCTTTCCTCAAACTCATCCGACCATACAAATGGGACATTTTGCTTAGTCAAGTTCGTCAGTTGGGAAGCAATGGAAGAGAATCCCTTGACAAATCGGCGGTAATAGCTAGCTAAACCAACAAAGCTCCTTATTTCTGACACATTAGTAGGTCTTACCCAATTCTTCACTGTCTCAATCTTAGAAGGATCCACCATCACTCCATCCTTAGAAAGCACGTGCCCCAAGAAGGACACTGCATCTAGCCAAAACTCACACTTAGAGAACTTGGCATAAATCTTTTTCTCCCTCAACATTTCCAATACCATTCTCAAATGCTCCTCATGTTCCTCCTTACTTTTAGAGTATATCAGTATGTCATCAATAAATACGATTACAAAGAGATCCAAATATGGCTTAAAAATCCCGTTCATCAAACTCATGAACACAGCAGGGGCATTCGTAAGACCAAAATACATCACTACAAATTCGTAATGCCCATACCTTGTTCTAAAAGCAGTCTTTGGCACATCCGTTGCCCGTATTTTCAATTGATGATAACCGGATCTCAAGTCAATCTTAGAGAAGATACAAGCACCTTGTAACTGATCGAACAAGTCATCAATGCGAGGAAGAGGATACTTGTTCTTTATGGTTACCTTGTTTAACTGCCGGTAGTCTATGCACATTCGAAAACTCCCATCCTTCTTCTTCACAAACAAAACCGGAGCACCCCAAGGAGATGCACTTGGTCTAATGAAGCCTTTGCTCAACAACTCTTGAAGTTGGGCTTTTAACTCCCTTAACTCCGCGGGAGCCATTCTATAAGGGGGTATAGAAATGGGGCGAGTACCCGGTTCAAGATCAATACAGAAGTCAATATCCCTATCTGGTGGCATACCAGGAAGATCTGCAGGGAACACATCTAGAAACTCACGGACCACCGAAACCGACTCAATCAAAGGTACTTGGGTAGTGTCATCCTTGAGATGTGCCAAGAAAGCTAAACACCCTTTACTAACCATTTTCTTAGCACGAAGAAATGAGATGATACGCACCGGTTTGGAAGTGTAGTCACCCTCCCACACTAACGGATCTGTCCCAGGCTTGGCTAATATCACCATTTTAACATTACAATCCAAGATCGCAAATTGCGGAGAAAGCCAAGTCATACCCAAAATTACATCAAAATCAACCATTTCTAAGATAACCAAATCTACATAAGTGTTGCTCCCCATAAAGTTCACCAAACAAGACCTATATACCTTTTCAACTACCACAGACTCACCCACCGGAGTAGAAACACGAATAGGCATATCAAGCAATTCACAATGTAAATCAAGACCATTAGCAAATGCGGAAGATACATATGAAAATGTAGAGCCAGGGTTAAACAATACAAAAGCCATGCAATCACAAACCGAAAGATTACCTGTGATGACAGCATCTGATGTCTCCGCTTCTGACCGCCCAGGGAAAGCGTAACAATGGGCCCTCTCACCTGTCTTTCCGTTGCCCCTACCATGTTGTGATGTAGTGGCTCCAGTTTGCCCATCATCCAACCGTTTTGGTGACCACCATTACCTCGACCACTGCGTCCTCCAGAATGACGACCTCTTCCGTAACCACCTCTACCTCTAACATTTGGAGGTCTGTAACTCTGTTTTGGACAATACCTCTTAATGTGTCCAGTCTCCCCACATCTATAACACTCTCTGAATTCAAGCATAGGTCTCTCAGAGAAGTGTTGACCGGTCTGAGGTGGACCCCCAACTACAGTCTGTAGTGAAGACTGAATTGGTCAGACTGAGTAACCTTCTGAACCCTGTCCTCTAGAGTAAGAACCATTAAACTCACCTCCCTTTCGAAACCTTTTTGATGTAGTTGCCATGGTGAAGTCATCTGGCTTCACTCCCTCTACCTCTATCACGAAGTCTACCACTTCTTGAAAAGATTTTGCCGTAGCCGCTACCTGCAAGGCTGAAATCCGCAATTCTGATCTCAACCCCTTCACAAAACGGCGAATCCGTTCTTGTGGACTGAAACATAGTTGGGTGGAATACCGGGATAATGCACGAAACTTAGCCTCATATGCAGTAACCGACATCCTACCTTGCTGTAGGCTCAAAAATTCATCTCTTTTCCTATCCCTCAAAGTTCAGGGGATATACTTCTCCATAAACAAGCTAGAGAATGATGTCCAAGTCATAGGTGGTGCCTCTATTGGTTGACACTCATCATGTGACCGCCACCACATTTTGGCGTTCCCTTGAAACTGATAAGTCACAAACTCAACACCAAACCGTTATACTATACCCATCTTGTGTAGTAGATCATGACAGTCAACCAGAAAATCATAGGTATCCTCAGATTCAACACCCTTGAAGACTGGAGGTTTCAATTTCAAGAACTTACTGAAAAGTTCATGTTGATCATTTGTCATTATAGGCCCTGTAGTCAGACGAGGAAACGTGCCTATTTCCAATGGAACATCCATGCGGGGAGCCGCAGCAGCCGCATGTTGTACCTCCGAAGTCTGAGGTGGTGGTGCAGAAAACACTGGAGGTGTCTGGCCTTGATCAGATAACCCGCTAAGATAAGCAAGAACCTGATTGATCATTTCTGGGGTAGGTTGGGGTGGCAATTCCTCATTTTGCAATTGTTCATTCTCCCCATCCTCCCCTTCTCTTAATACTTCCTCAGTCGGTGGAGGAGTCACCGCCCTAGTACCAGATGGGCTAGGTGCTCGTCCCCTTCTCCTAGAGGACGTCCTCCCATGACCTCTTCCACGACCTCTTGCCGCTACTCTTCCTCTAGCTACAGCCCCAATGGTTGGCTCAGACGCACCCTGTTCCGCCGGTGCTGGTGTTGGCGTAGTCGTTGTTCTAGTTCTAACCATCTGCGAAAGAGAGTGAAGATGGTCAGATACCAATTTGTATCACCTAGATACCAATTGGATTCAAGTAGTAGCATGAAAGAAAGAAAGAAAGAAAGAATGAAATATTCCTAGAGTCTTATAGCCTCTCAAAGAAAAGCAAAGGTGTCCCCCTACCGTTCCTTAAGACTCTACTAGACTCGTTCTTGTGTGATGAGACCAACGAACCTAATGCTTTGATACCAAATTTGTCACGACCCAAATCGGGTCGCGACCAGCACCCACACTTACCCTCCTGTGTGAGCGAACCAACCAAATCTAAACCTTAACATTTTAATGTACTATCAACATAAAGTAATGCGGAAGACTTAAACTCATTAATAAAAACCAATTCAATAACTATTATTTCCCAAAATCTGGAAGTCATCATCATAAGAACATCTACTTCAAATTACTAAATCTAAGAGTTTTTAAGAAGCCAAAAATACATAAAAGCTAGTCCATGCCGGAACTTCAAGGCATCAAGACATGAAGAGGAAGATCCAGTCCAAGCTAGAAGCATTAGCTCACCCTAATATCCGGAGTAATGAAGACTGGCTAGAGTTACTGTTGAGTCGAAGATGATGGCACGTTTGCTGCACTCCACAAATAACAAAGAAGAAAACATAAAAGTAGGGGGTCAGTACAAACACAAGTACTGAGTAGGTATCATCGGCCAACTCAAAATAGAAAACAGTATATATCAGATAACATCATAAAATCAACTAATATCCTTAGCCTGCAGCATTTACAATTACCATAACCCTTGGTTACAACACCAAGCTCATCAATGAGGACTCACGCCTCCTCATCATACTCATTTGGGAATTAGATTCATTAGATTGAATATATTAACATCTTTCAAGATTCATTATCTTTATTCCTCTCGTGTCGGTACGTGACACTCCGCTCCTCAATATACTATCCTGGTGTCGGAACGTGACACTCCGATCCTCATTCTATCCTGGTGTCGGAACGTGACACCCGATCCATATTCTATTCTAGTACCGGAATGTGGCACCCGATCCATATTCTATCCTGGTACCAGAGCGTGGCACCCGATCCATATTCTATCCTGGTGTCGGAACGTGACACTCCGATCCTCATATACTATCCTGGTACCGGAACGTGGCACCCGATCCATATTCTATCCTGGTGTCGGAACGTAACACTCCGATCCTCATATACTATCCTGGTACCGGAACGTGGCACCCGATCCCCTAATCTCACTACTTTCGTTCATCAAGCCCTCTTTTATACCAAGGCATCATCATTAACAAAGTAGATTAAGTTTTCTTTTTCAAGATTTAGGATTCAATAGTTTCATCATGCTTATTTCATCACAATTATATCATCACATTCATGCAAGCATACAATTAAGCATATAGAAGGGTTTACAACACTACCCAATACATATCATTCGCTATTAAGAGTTTACTACGAATAGCATAAGAGAAACCATAACCTACCTCCACCGAAGACTAGTGATCAAGCAAGAATTTCCTAAAGCCTTGTGTTTTTCCTCTTCGTTCGTCTCTCTCTATCGATTCTCCTTCTCTCTCTTTCTGTTCTTTTCTTTTTCTTATTCAAACCCTCTTTCTTTTACCCTAATTAGCATATAATTAAGAATAAAAGATGACAATAATAACCCACTAATTTACTCAAGGTTACCTCTTTTAACCCCCAAGTAATTAGACTTATTAACATAAACCCACTAACTTTATAATTAAAGTAGGAATAGTCCAAAACGTCCCTTAAAACGTGTAAAGAAATCCGACCCAGACTGGGATTACGCAACCTGTGACGGTCCGTCGTGCCTGCGACGGTCCGTTCTGCAGGTCGTCGCAAGGTTCAGAGACTCAATTTCCACCAAAGAGTCTGTGACGGTCCGTCCTGCCATTCCGTTACGAAGTTCAGAGAGTCGATTTTCAGTACCCAATTTCAGAATTTCTAAGTGTTTTGAAACGAGACCCCTCGACGATTCGTCGTGCTCATGACGGTCCGTTGTGGGTTCCGTCGTCTCAGCCTGTTTTTCCAGAAATAAAATCTGCTGCTCAAAACGACTAAACAGGTCGTTACACAAAGATGGGGTTGGGGCTATTGATTCTTCTCCTCCAAAGTGAAAGAGAAAGTTATATCTTCCATTAAAAGGGTTTCATTTTGCTTATAAAAATAAATAATTAATATATATTACTATTTAATTATAACAAAAAAAATAGTTGCTTTTTGCTTCTCACTCTCTCAAAGAGAATGAATATACTTTCTATGCCAACTCCATATTTAAGGAGTCATTTATTTTATTTTTTAATAGTCTAGGGGGGTGATAGGACACCCGTAAAGTTGCAGTGTGTAATTGAAATTTCGGGTACAGATTGGAGAGGTTTTAGACTATTTTTTCATGGATATACATAGAAATGTAAATAAATTATTTTTTAGGAGATAAAATAGGAGTTTAATTAGGATACATATTCTTTTTCAAAATAATGACATTTTTGACATTTTAACTAATATTCTTAGAGTAAAGAGTTTTTTACTAATTAAGTTATTGATTTTAACTAGTTTGCTAATTTTTCCATAATTGAAACTTTGAATAAAAAAATGACAACCTAATTGAGAATTCATTTAAGTTACAATTATAGATTTCAAAAAAAAAAAAAAGAAGAGATAACTAGATTACAAAAAAAAAATTAAGTACAACCGAAATAAGGAAATAAATAAAGGAAAATTTTTCAAAACAATAATACTTTGATATTTAATGGGATCTCTTAGCAATACTTTCTATATTTATTAAAAACGAAAATATTTTAGTTTATTATGGGTTGATTTGTTTTTTTTTTCTTTAGTTAATTTAACATAATATAATTAAGAAATAACAAACTAGAGAAAATCAAGGGGGGTGGGGGGATATTTCAAATTAAATTAAGTTGCTGAAAATTTTTATTATTTTCTTTATCAAAGATTATGAGACCTAAAATAAGCGGTTTCTTCCTTCTTTCTAAAAGCCATTATTTGTCCTTGTCTTTCAAAACTAGTTATTGTTATGAAATTTTAGTATAATACTTTAGAGTTTTATCTATTAAATATTTTATTTTTTTAAAATTTACAAATTTGAACACCTATAGTTTTTATGTTATTTGACATACTTTTCACACTATATTTATTTTATTTATCAATAAAGTTTATCCTTTCTTAAATCGTATTCATTCCAATATGTTTATCATTTGTATTCATTCTAGTTTTCATGTTGTATTTTTATATGTTATTTGAAATACTTTTTTCACAATGTGTTTACTTTATTTACCAGAATTTTGTATCATTTCTTAAATCGTATTTAATCCAATATGTATGTCATTTATATTTGTATTCATTCTAGTTTTCATGTTGTATTTTGTATAATTAAACTTGTATTTCTTTACTAGTTCATATTCATTCCAATAGGTATGTCAAATGAATTTGTAGTTATTTAAGAAACATATTTGTATTCATTTTATTTTTTTGTTGTGTATTTTATTTTTCTCTTCAAAATGATTTCCGTTCCTAAGTCGTATTCATTCTAATTGATATATTATTTGCATTATATTCATTTGAATTTTTATATCATAATTTGTATAATGATATATATGTATTCAACATCACATTAAAAAATGTATTCAAATATTAAAATGTATTCAACTCAAACAAATAAATATATATGTATGAATTTCTAGAATCTACAAAATCTGAAAAATTAAAAGATAATTACAAAAGAATTTGAAAATTATAAATATATAATGAATATATAAACAAAATCACATGAAAATTAGAATATTCGAAATCCATAATGTGTAAAATCGGTACTTTAAACATTAAATCAAAAAAATTATTTTGGATGATGAAAATTATCTTGCCAATCGAGAAATCTGTTTGAATTAATAAATAGTTTTAGTTTAACAATAAATAATTTCTTGGTGAGCAAGCACCTTGAAGGAATCTAAACTTGAAATGTAAGATATGGTGAACAAACGTGAAATGTGGGGAGGAAAGATGAATGATAATGAAAAAAGTAAAGTTTATTAGTTTTTTCTTTTAGTTTAAAACGGTTATTAGCGTATATTTTGGTCCAATTAATGACTCTTTCAATAAATAAAATTGATTTAAAATACTAAAATATGAATACGTATTATTTTATAACAATATTGTCATTCTGCCATTTTATTAAATATTTTAAATATCGTTATTTTAACTAATTATGTTAGTAATTGTGACTTAATTGCTAATTTATCCATAAATTAAAACAAAAAAAAGAACCCAGATTAAAGACTCATTTTTTCTCGAATATTTGACCCATTAAGTTCAAGTTGTGATTTTTCCGGCCTATGGCCCATGGATCCATAGCTTCATTTTGAGGAGGTTGACTCGAAGAAACATATAATATTTGGGCCTGTTTTGTAAATGCAAGGAATGGAAATTATTTTCTTACGACGTGTTTTTTTGGAAAACAGTGAAATTCTAACTTATTTTTTCATAGTTTGTTGGTGAGTAAAAAGTATTTTTTAATATTTGATTGGTAAATAAAAAATATCTTCTAGATTAATATTTTTTATTTTTAACTTGAGACTAAAAAATAATTTTTGACCCGATAATTGATAAAAAACATTTTTTTAAAAATAGTTCAAAATTAAACGGGATGGTCAAGCGAGGGGGGGAGGTGGACGTATAAATTAAATTTTTAAAATTTTGATATATTTGTAAAAAATATTTTAAAAAATAAAAATTGACGGGGTGGCATGGGGTGGTGGCTGGCGTAAATATTAATTTTAGGTTTTGAATATTTTTACAAAAATATTTTTTTTAAAAATCTTTTGACCAGGTGGTCTAGGTGGGGTGGGGTGAGGGGGAGAGGGGGTAGGGATGGTGCGTGACATAAAAATGATATATTTTTTCAAAACTATATGGTATGACATGAAGTAAAAAATGAAATTTTTAAAATTTGAAAATACTTGGGGGGAGGAGAGAGGATGGGGGAGGAAGAGGGTAGGACTAGGAATTGGATGAGGTAAAAATAATCTTAAATTTAAACTAAATTTTAAAATTGTATTTGTTTTTTGGGGTTTTGGGTTTTGGGTGTTGGGGGGGGGGGGGGGGGGGAAGGGTTGAAGGTAGGAGTAAAATAAAAAAATATATGAATTTTTTTAATTTGGATGGGTAGGGTCGGGAATGGGTAAGAAAATAATATTGTAATTTAAGGATAAATTAGAGTTTTGGAAAATATATATATTTTTTAATTTGTGAAGTCATTTTTTTTTATATTTGAGAAAAATAAATTGATGTGAAAAATATTTTCTAAAATTTTCACGCCAATCAAATATAGAAAAATTAGAAAATATTTTTCAAAAAATATCTCCTTCATAACAAACACACCCTTAGTTATTATCGTTTTTTTTAGAGTCAAGCAATAAAAACTTTAATTAATTTATATGCAAAAAATTACAAATTATAATCCTTTTGAATATGTAAATTTTTTATTTAAAATATCAAATTAATTTCATCTAATTTTAATTTTAAAATTTGATTAAATTGAATTTTAAAAAATGCAACTAAAAATGTAAGGCAGGAATATGATGATAATTTTAGTCAAATGCGTAAATGAGCTAGGAAGGAAGAGTGAAGACCAGTAAATGAAGGAGCGTAATTGGTTCTTGTTTATTTTAAGAGGAGGAAACAGAGGAGCATAGTTAGCTTCATAACATATAAAAAACTCGAAGAGATTTGTCTAAATTCAGTAACCATTAACCAACCAATAAACTGATTGAAACATTAAATTTAAGCATCCTGTAATTGTGCTTATAGTTGACAAGATAGAAGTGATTTATTGATCATTCTAGCTTTCGAACAATCATAGGAGCACCATATTGTGGTTGTAGAACAAGAGCTGGCATTGTTGGACCATGAGCATAGGATGGGGAAAGCTCAAATGAGTAGTTCTGTAAGATTTTAGCCAAAACAAGCTTCCCTTGAATCATCGAAACATTCATTCCAAGGCATATCCGAGAACCCCAACCAAATGGGAAGTACATCAGGTCCTTTGATGCTTTTGATACCCCTTCTGAAAACCTTTCTGGATTGAAAATTAATGCATCTTCACCCCATGCCTCTGTATCCCGATGAATTGTTTGTAGAGGCACTAAAAGTTGCGCACCTGCTGGGATTGTATACCCTCCGAGCTTTGTTTTTTTGTTTGTTTCTCTAACGAGAGAACCTGATGGATAGAGCCTCAGAACCTCGTGCAAAATCATTGTTACCTACAGTACCATTTTCCTCCTATCAAACAAATTAATAATTAGATAATAACGGAATAAAAAGTGTGATGGATGGGAAATCTTACAATCTTTAGGTGGTTGAGTTGATCAAACTTAGGTTCATCTTTTCCAATGACTTGAAGAACTTCTTTCCTAGCTTTCTCTTGCCAATCTGGATGCATAGTCAACACAATTGCAGTCCATGTTAACAAAGTTGCAGTAGTCTCTTGACCAGCAAAGTAGAAAGAGTTACACTCTTCTATCATATCCTCTGTACTCATTCCTTTATTCGAGTTCTTATTCCCTTGCTGTTCTTCCTGATTAGATTTCATCAACAAACCCAATAGATCTTCGTTGTGTGATTTTCCAGATTGTACCTCTTTCTCTCGTTTCTCAATGATTGATTTTAACGAACTACGAACTGTGTTATAGATGTACAATCTTCTCCTATTAGTTTTCGTTGGCACAAACCTATTACATACATCATCAATTGTTAAGACCCATAGCGAAAAACAGACTGAAAGGCATTAGTTAATTGCAACTACCTTAACCATGGGAAGACATTAATAGCAAGCTTTGCAGTGAAAATTAGTTCACATTGCTCTCTCAGAAGTGAAAATACCAATTTCCCTTCTTCAAAATTGCTACCGAAAGCTGCTTTCGATAGCATATCTCCAGTTAAATTATGAAATTCTTGAGAAATATCCAATTCACAAGAACCCGTTGAACCCGTTAGCTTATCCCATCTGCTTATCATGTCATCCGTGCATTCAACAAATAATCCCAGCATCACCTGTGCAAAGTGCAAAACACAATAAATCACGGAAAATTATTATACATAAACCAGAAAACTAATATACCTTCAATTTTTCCATGTGGAATGCCGGATTAAGAATTTTTCGATGTTTGGCCCATTTTTCCCCATCGTAAGTCCCTAGCCCTGTTACAAATAGCTTCAGAAAAGCACTGATTTTTGGTTTTCTGAACTCACCAGATTTGTTTGACAGTACTTCCTTTATTAACTTGGGATCCAAAATGGTTAATCGAGGGATGGGTCCTAGCCAAAACAAGTAAAGTTTCTCTGCAATAACAATCACTAGTGTTCAAATCAAATGTAATTACTATATCAAAAAAGGATGGAGAATTATTAGTAAAGAATAATTACTGTAAGTGGTAGCGAGTTCATAGAACAATGGATTAAGTCGAGGTGTGAAATCGTGGTGCAATGGCATGGGTTTAGATTTGGCTATTTTGTTCATCTCTATCATCTCTTTTAGATTTCCAAATAGAAATCTATAGGGACGCCCATAGATTCCTTGATGACGCAGTTCATTTTCTACTGTTTTCGGACGCCACCATACAAAGTAGAGCAATTTTAGGCACCAAAAAGTGAAAGGAAAAAATATGGCCAAAGCTATGAAAATTGCAATAGCCATGTGTTTGTTTCTTCTCTCCCTTTGCTTCTTCTCTACACATTATATAAAAGGGTGGGTAGGATATCACTAAACGAATCTCAAATACTCGACTTCTAAATTATACACTTCCCCTTGTTTGGAGGGTTGTTACCTACTCTGTAAATATTCCATTTATTATTTTTATGATATTGTTAAATTTATTGTTAATTAATGAGAGAAAAAAAGGTTTCTTTTGTGTAATATTGTTCTAGTGTGGTTGTACTGTTGTTTAGTTTTTTATTTTTATTGACTTCGTTCATTTAAACAAAAATGACCTATTTTTTGTAGACTATTTTAAAAAATAATGATATTTTTCTTTTCTAACAATATTTTTATTTTTGTTTTAAAGTCACTAGGCTAAGGCTTGATTTGTTTTCATTAAGATTAAGAGGTTCGAATATGAATACACATCTAAATATTAAAATTTGTATTAAGATTTAGGTGTTCTAATCTGAATACACATCTGTATATTAAGATGTGGTCTCTAAATTTGAACACTAAATAATTAATGTTGTTTGTTTTCAATATTTAAATTGCATTTGAAATTAACATTAAATTAATAAAATATCGTAAAAATTTCGTTTCAACAAAATATATCACTTTTGATTAAAAAAAAAGTTTTAATAATCATGATTTTGGAGTACAATTTTTTTCATTCAAAAACCTTGATAAACACCAATAATCACCAACAGTGTTCTTGACACAGTCAATACAAGAAAAATATTAATATAATTTTTTTTTGGAAGGATTTATGAAAACTTACCAATTCAAGAGGGAAAAAAATGATGTTTGATTGAGAAAAGAGAGAAATAAAGTTTTTAGTTATGAGATAAAAAGCACGCTTAAAGCAGAGAAACGGTGTTATTATTTGATAACTTATTAAATGAGCCTGAATGATGTTAAGAGTCTCCTATAAATCTGATTCTTTCAGATCCATTAAGATGTTTTTTTTTAAAAATAAAACAAATGAACTTAATGAGCTGAATCTGAATGATTCAGATTTAGATCTAAAAATCAAACGTACTTAATAGGCTGAATCTTAATGATTAACATTCAGACCTCCATTAAATACAAACAAATGAGGCCTAAATGACATTTTGATATAACTTTATTGTGAGATCACTAGATTGTAAAGTCTTCTTTTAAATTTCAAGTTAAGTCAAACTAAATTATTCATTTTAAAACAAAGGAATAGTCATATTTTATTAGCCCCCTCCCCGTCTTTTTACAATATGTACCTCATTCGCACTTATTTTCTCAAAAGCTTTATCTTTAAAAAAAATGTGTGTGAAATTATGTAGTAAAATTTATTCATTAAAATAATCAGTATAATATAATATATATACTTATATACTATGAACCAATATGTAACAGTCATTCAAAGTGACTGGCAGCCTGATTAAGAGATTTCCTCATTTCAAGTTTAAACTTGTCAAAGCTATCACAATTTGCTTCCTTTCATCTCAAATGCTCCCTGCACATTGAAATTCACAATTAAGCTCCATTAAACTCAAATGACAACTTTTCAACCGTTCAAATACTTAGAAAGCTCATAAACACGCACAAAAAAAAAAATTAAAAAAATCTGTAGTCAAAATATTAAATTTTTGCTCTGTTAGACAACTACTTATTAAGTCAACAAGTATTCGGAGAACAATGCGACATATAAAAAATATCTTTCCATAGGGTCATGCTAATTTTTTCATTCTAATTTTATCGACGGTACATAGAGAATACCATATGCTTGTTCATATTGTCACTATCCACTAATGAAAACATCTCAAATAAATATCAGCACGACTTTTCTAATGCTTTAATATCGAATATATGGTTTACTTTGATCAAAAATATATTCGGTAAAAACTTATTATCAGGTGCAATTTTTACATTGAAAAGATATTTAATTTGAAAATGCGATCGTTGAATACTAGGTTGGTGCTTCATGTGCCAAATAGGTCTGCAAATATATATAGAGATCCTTCCGAAGAGTCACACAATACTTTATCTTCATTAATCTTCCACATCTTGGTATCTCATTAGTGATTTAGTTTCTAGTATAATTAGGAGAAGATCACAATTCATAACATTCATGTATTAGTTGATTCTTTCCTTATTTGTGGTTTTGATCTCTTGTATAAATATTTACACATGCATATTAACAAAACTATGTATTTCTCTCTAGCGGTAAATCTTATAAGGTATCAAGAGTCTAAAAGTTTAATAACATTTTTTTCTGAGCATTTGTATCTTTTTGGCTGCCACTAACAATGGTTTCAACCAATGCCTCCACTGAGAGCATCTCAACCACATCTTCACCTATATCTATACCGAATTCTCCCACATTTATCGCTATGAATAGCAATGAGCAGTTGATCAATATCAACATTGTTGTTTAGACACCTCTAAAGTTCAACAATACAAACTACCAGTCATGAAAATACCAGTGGAAAACCATCCTGACTGCATATGATTTCTACATTTCATCGAACAATTTCCAAGTTCAAGAACCACACATTTTCACTAATGACACGATCATCTCATTCGGAGTGTCATTATTGCCACTTTATCTTCTGATAGCGCTCTTTTTGTCATTGATGTCAAATCTTTCTATGCTCTTTGAGAATATTTTACGCCAGCCTATGCAAAGCCATCGCGTGCTCGTAGTATAAGTCTTAGAGAGTCTTTAAGCAACTTGGAAAGGGTTGTGTCATGAGAAACTCCAGTGACATTTGAAGAGCTTCATGAAAAGCTTCTTGATTTAGAACAGAAACTCAATCTCTCATCTTATAAATTTTATAACTAAATCATCGCTTCAGAATAACCGCTCGCGACCCAATCATTTTGGTGCTCACCTTGCCGGTCAAAATACCAACAGGAGTCGTCTTCGCATTACTTGTCACCTTTGTGACAAGCTTGGTCATCACGTGAAGTGTCAAAAATTATTAGCAATTCTTTCTCTAATCAATGGATCTAAATCAAATAGACATATAAGAAATAATGCTCATTCTCAAACACAATGGCCACATGCTTATTATTGTTGAGTTTTAATTACGCTAAATTTCTTACCATAAATAGGTTTTCCTTTTAGAAAAAAGTTTTGGATTGACTAATCATTTTTTTGAAGGAAAATGTTTAGAATTCTATAAATAGAGAAAAGTTCCTTCTAACTTAATCAGCATTCACAATGTAGTCTTAAGGGCTATGAGAGTTTTTGTTAGAGGGAGAACTTGTGGGTCACAAGCTTGATACATTATCACTTGTGTGAACCTCCCATATATTTCGAGTGAATTGGTGAGGTTGTTTCTCTCTGTATTTTGTACTCTCATATTTATAGTGGATTGCTCATCTACTTTGTGGACGTAGGTCGATTGACCGAACCACGTTAAATCTTTGAGTCTTTTGATATATTTCTCATTGTCTTCTTACTCGTGGTCTTTCGAGGTTTGCTTTGCTAGCTTCCGCATTTACACCTGCTTATTTTCGGTCCTAACAAGTGGTATCAGAGCCAGATTCAATGATAGAGTCAGGTTCAGTGGTTCGATAATCGATGATTGAACCAGGTTAGAAAGAGGTTCATCTTGAAGGGTGTAGTTCTAGCCGCAACTTTTTTTTGACAGTAATGAAAAATTTTGTTGGAGAAATTGTTTCAGAGAGGTTTTCTGTATTGAGACATAAATTTTGCAAAGGAGATTATGGAGAGGAGAAGCAAGTTGTTGAAGATTAAGTCAAGAAGGTGGACAAATTTATTTTGTCAGAAATTCAGTCCAAGGGGGAGATTTTGTTAGGTTTTATTTGCCCTAAATTTCTTACTATAAATAGGTTTTCCTTTTAGAAAATGTTTTGGATTGACTATTTTTTTTCTGGTAGGAAAAGGTTTAGGACTCTATAAATAGAGGAATGTTCCTTCTAACTTAATCAGCATTCACAATGTAGTCTTAAAGGCTTTGAGAGTTTTTGGTTTGGGAGAGAAATTGTGGGTCACAAGCTTGATACGTTATCACTTGTGTGAACCTCCCATGTATTCTGAGTGGATTTGGTTGAGGTTGTTTCCCTCTATATTTTGTACTCTCATATTTATAGTGGATTGCTCATCTCCTTTGTGGAAGTAGGTCGATTGACCTAACCACCTTAAATCTTTGTGTCTTTTGATATATTTCTCGTTGTCTTCTTACTCGTGATCTTTAAAGATCTGTTTTGCTAGCTTCCGTATTTACACCTACTTATTTACGGTCCTAACAAAAAGATACGCGCAAGCATAAATTAGAAACAATTTTTTATAAAGTTGAACTCTATCGCACGAAAAAGAGTTCAAAGGAAGGGAATTGTATCCTAAAGGTTATAGCCTTCTGATTAGAGATGTGGCACACTTCACACTGATAACCAGTACTTCACAGACAGGGCTTTGTACATATCCCAGGATTCTTGAATCTTGCTCTGGTATCAATTTTATCACACTCCGAGCTTACAACTAGGGCATGACCAGCACCCGAGAACCATTGTTACTCCCCTAGTGAACCCTTGTCCTGACTCAATACTCAGCGGAAAACTTTCTCAAGAATAGATAAACTCAAAATCAAAGTTTTACTCATTTGTATTAAAATAAATAAACTCAGAAATGTATAAAACACTCAATATTGTCCAAAAAAAGGAAACTAAAGTCTTAAAAATTTAACAATATAATGGAAAAGACTCATGAAGACTCTACTATCTATGAAACCTCTAAATACTATGATAGATGTCAGGACAAGACCCATGACATCTTAACAAGACTGAAAAGTAAATGAAAATCCTTCAGAAGCAAGTAGGCTCACCAAAGCAACTCTAAAACTGCAAGTGGTATGAACAAAGCACTTGTTAATTACCATGAATACCTGTATCAACATCGTAAAAAGATACAAGTCAAATGTCGTCAATACATTGAATCTATGAGCATGTAAGGGAAAATCTAAAAGCATAGATATAAGCTTGAACTAATAAAAGGAAACATACTCGCCTCAACAACTCTACTCAAGAATACTCAAATCAACTCAAGAAAACGTAACTCATTATAAAGCAACAATAAAAGAATTCAATATAAATATATAAAGCTCTTAAAACAATAGATAATAACTCAAAGTATTTACAAATACAATAATAACTCTTTAATCTTATTTGAGAGATTTCCTAAATGGAAACCACCACTATAAGCTATGTGATGATATAACGTCTCGTCCACACTGTCAATCTGTCATATACCTTGCCGAAGTATGGGAAAACCTCAACTATGTGGATCTACTAAGTTATGCTTAAAAGCAATAAGGAATCATCTAAAAAGTATAGCCTTTTATCCATGTTGGCATACATAGTTTATGAAGACTTTGAGTTGTCTGAACCCGTTCCCATATCGGTGCTCAATACTACTCCCAATAATATAACTTATGCTCATCTGTTTAAAAACATTTCTCATTCTCAACTTGAGATTATTACTCAAAAGGTTCTCTCAAAGAGATAATACTAAAAAACTCATAATGAACTCATTTGAAAATCAAAGTTTCCTTTCGTTTTATGTAAAACATTTACACTTAGATATTCTTAGTTCTCTTATTCATTTCGAAAACATGAACTCATTTCTTGTCATCCTCATCCTCAAGTGCTCAAGTCTTAAAGCAAGTTTTAAACAATTGTAGAAGACTTCTCAAAATGACTCAAAGAACTTTCTAAAATTTTACTGTTAACTCTATCTTGAATTTGAATTATGGATTCAAGAGTTATGACTTGTATATGCATGATCTCTCAAGGATAAATGAATATTTTAAGTGTGGATGTCAAGAAGAAAACATGGGTAAGATTCGAGGGAAACTACTAAAGATGATTTGGGGCACACTGAGTGATGTTGTGCGCCAAGCCCCAAACCAATGTGCATTCAGTGGATTGATCTTCTTTTTATTTTTTTTAGATTCGAATATGTGTTAAAAATTTTAGATTTGTGAATTAATTTATGTTCTTATGCTCTTCACTGGTTTATCAAACTTTGGTAGCTTCGTGTTTCAGCAAAGTTTATTGTAATCAGTAAAAATTTTTAAACACGAATTGACAACAATTCTTCTTTAAGAAAAATATCTCGTATATTTTTTCTTATCTGTTTTTGGTCTATTTTATCTACTAATTTAATTTTTTAGTTGTGAAAATGTTCTTAAACTTTGTTGTGCCTTACAAAGTTCTTCAACGTTTTGTTCTAAGTATCTTAGGAACACAAGATGAACAACACCATCTACCCACCTTTTTGACGAATTTTCTTGTTCAATTCAAGGTCTAACTCATCTAAAATCGAACAACTTCCCCAAAACTATTGTGGATTCTTAAACCCAACATAATTACAACGAAATCCCCTCAAAATTCCTCAAGAAAAACACTCAAACACGATATTCTCGTCTCAAGAACTCAACAAACCTCCATATTCAACAATGAAGCAATAAAACCTCAAAGAACTCAATCAAGAACTCAATATACCAATATCATGGATGAATTCAAAATTGGAAACTCATGATTGGTGTGAGGGTGAATAAACCTATCTCTATGAAAACATACATACCTCGAAAGGATCAACTCCTTGGCGAAATTAATCAAACTTGATGAATGCTTGAAGTTTTCTCCCTTTTTCTCCTCTTGGACTTTTCCCTAACCTTTCAAACGTTTTTTACTCGAGTAAAAACCGATTTTAATCTGCTTTAACCCCTAATTTAGTGAGAAAACATGTAGGGCTAGTTGGGGTATTGAAAAGACCAGAATACCCCTTCTTAAAATGGATGAATTGTCTTAACTGGACAAGCTGTATTTAAATGCGCATATCTCCTTGATCCAAACTTAAAATTTTAGCAAACTCGATAGTTTTGGAAAGAGATATCAAAGATATTTCATTTGATACCTTATGGGCCAACTAACTCTCTTGTAATGAATATCATTTCCATTTGAAGTTGATCTATAACTAACAATTGAAGTGCAACTTGCACAATTCTCAATTTGGCTCTTTTTAGTTTAACTCTCAGTTTCTAAGACTGAAGTATTACAGATACATTCAGATATGTCTAAATACATGTATCTCTAATATATGGTCCAAAATTATGTGTAATTGTTTGATACTTTGTATCCGAATGTATTAGCATGTATTTAGGATACATAACAAATATCACTTGCCTCCCTCGCCTCTCTCGCATATGTGGTATTCGAGATACATATGAATCATATAAGATACATACAAGTATATAAATGTGTATCTAGTTCTATTCGCATGTATTTGTGATACATAAATAATCTCGCTCTGCTCTATCCTTATTTCAGTGTATTTGATAGCAAACATATATGTATCTAAGCATATCTTTCTCAAGATAGAAAACTCTTAATTAGTGATAAATATGTAAAATTTTAAAAATATAAGTAATAATACATATGATAATGAAGTATGTCAAATTATGTTGTTTTTCTTTTATCAAATCAAATAAAAAATATTCATGTACTCCCAACAAGCCCATGACAGGAAAAAATAAACAACTATTTACAAACTAAATTTGATCAAGTGAGCTGGATCAGATATTTTTACTTAGTGGGTCAATATATCCTTTTTCTAAATAAATATAGGAAAAACTACATATCTATCCATACTTAACTATCACATATACATATTTTATTTCTACTTTAAAAATATTACATAGAATATAACTTTTAAAAAATATACTATATTTATAAAAAAATTAAAAATTAAATTAGATACACAATTCCTTTAAATATGATAATGAATAATTATCTTAAAATTACATTTCCTCAATTAGTTGGACACTACCAATTTAAATTAATTTTGTTTTATTCTTTTCAGTTGTTTCCCTTCCCAATCCCAAAACAAATATCTCATGTATCTCACCATTATCCCTTTTTCTTCTCTTCTTATACGTTTCCTTCCCCTATCACAAAAAATATTGTATCTCATTCTCATTCCTACATGTATCGCTTCCTTAACAATTTTTATTTCCTTTTGCACGTGCTAAATTCATATCAAACTTATAGAATTAGTATTAGCTAAAGTGACAAAGTCATATTATCTTTAGTTTTTTCTATTATATATTTATTTTCAATCGTATCATATATTTGATTCGATGGTTTGATTTTTTCTAGCCAATTTATTGTAGGGTTTTTATATTGTTTGCTCCATTTTAATGACTCATAATTCAGAAAATACTATGAATATTGTTGTGTATCCGAGATACATGCTTTTAAAAATAACGTATGAAATTGATACTTGATACATCAAATTAATAATAGATACATGAAATTAAAATTAGATCTATAAATAGATACATGAAATCAATATTATCATATAAATAGATACATGAAATTAATACTAGACACATATAACAAATACACAACATTAATATTAGATGCTTCTATGGTACATATGAATCTACTTGTATGATACATATCGAAGTGTTTTGTTTGTTGGATACATCATATATTGATAATAGATACATCAAATTAATGAATTTTATTATTTTAAGAGTAATAAAATGTAATTAATCAAATTGCATAACTAAGATATACATGTTTTTGTCTTTCATAAATGATATTAACGAATTTATTATTTCAAATAATAATGAAATGAAATTAATTAAAATAGATACACTCCTTGATTTCCGCCTTATATTAAGAAACTTGTTTGTAACTTATTTATTCAAACAAATAAAATATGTATCTCAATTTTAAAATTTGGTAGGTACATGTATCTTACGGATTCAAACTCATGTGTCCTAAGTATGAAATATGGTAGAAAAAGTAATGTTTAAAACTATTGGAAATCTAAGTAATTAGAACCTAAATTGATGAGATTTATATAATTTATTTTTTTTCTTCTTGAACACATTCTTATTCTAGTGATGTTTTCTTTAGTTGGAAAATGCTTATCCTGCTTCAATTTGAGAAAAATTAAGATATATATATATATATATATATATATATATATATATATAAAAGATTTTATTTTATTTTTGTCTAAATAAATATTAATGGTTGAGTTGCTATGATCTTACATAAATAATCAATATTATCTGCTAAAAAAGGTACGTACAATTCTTCAATTGTAGATTGTTAAATGAAATTCAGAAAACAAATATTTCCTATTTATGTACAAATTAAAGTGACTTTAAATAGATATATTTTAGAATAGAATAGGTTTTAAAAGAAAGAATTAATATATTTATTCGAAAAAAGTACTTTTGACCTGTTAAGTAAAAATAAAGATATTTTCAACTCAAATAAAAATAAATAGGGGTATTTTGAATAAAAATATTAACTGGACACATTTTTATTTAATTTTACACAATTTTAAAAGTATATTTTTTTAACCTTTTTTTGTTAAAAGATTTGCTAAAAATTGATGTATATCACAACTAAGGGAATATGATAGTTGTCATTATAGCTCTCCACTAAAATTTGTTTTTATTTGTTTACAGTATTAATAAAAATAAAAATTTATATTTACTCAAATAATATTATTGTAGCTTGTGCTTTGTCCAATATGGGTCTACTAGCATCAACTCCTTGTTATGAAAATCCTTTAATACTAAGAGCTCACTTGGATTGTTTTTTTAAAAATAATTTTAAAATTAAAAAAATAAAAAATTAAATTTAAATGACTTTAAGTTAAAAAAATATAAAGTAACGAGTGTTCTATTTTTGATTTTTAATTTTGTAAATTTATTTTAAAGTACTTTTAACTTTGTCAAATAGTTTCAAAAATTAAAAATAATTGTAAAATAGCTTTGATCAACTCTTAATTTAATCTAAACGAGCTCTCTTTATCTATAGCACATCTTGTCCATCTTGGCGGGACTTATTCAATGTGAAATAGTAAAGGTGTTTGACTAGGCACATGAATTTTAAAACAAATTGAGCTAAATTTTTTTATGAAGAGTAAAATGAAAAAAGAGATTGAATAAAATTATTACTAAATATATTAAATTTTGTAGCAACTAAATTCACCTCTTATCTCTTTAAAATAAAGTCAGGCTTAAAAAAATTTTCATTTATTTATTTTTTTGAAATATTTAAAATTATGATGGCTATATTATGTTATGTATAAATAAAAATGAAGTAACTTTAACTTAAATTTTTTTATATATGATCAGCTATCTTTACCCTTATATATTTATGTTGTCAGTGCAAAGGCCGTTGTACACAAAGTTAATATCGAGGTTTATTTACACCTTTTAATATATATAAAAAAAAGACTAGCTTAATTTGAGATGAAGTTTTAAAAATAATTATTTTTGTAAATTTAAATTAAAAATATGTCAAATGTATCAAGATATTATTTAATTTTATTGACTTAGAAAGTTAGACATGTTACGCGAAAAGTTGAGATTAAATTGTTATAAAAATATATACTTTTTTAAAAACAAATTAGAAAAAAAAAGAAGAAGAAGCATAGTACTCTTTCTGAAACGGAGAATTAATTAATTACAGAAAGAAAGAAAAAAATGTAGAGAAATAATGAAAATGACATTGGTAGATGATTAATTAAAGACAAATGAATTTCACATCTATAGCACCTCACACGAGGAAGTTGGTTGGGTGATCAATAATTAATCTATAGGATCTTACAAAAATAAAATACTTTTTATGTGGAAGTTGATTATAAGTTAATTATCAATAATTAAACATTAAAAATTTCCAATAAATTTAAAATTGTCTCTATTAAAATTTAAAATCTGATAGTTTTGTTAAAAATTTAAAGATTTAATCAATTTAATTTATATCTTAAATATATTTTTCATAATAATACATCCATTTTAAAAAAATTCTAAATAGACTTCTGAATGGATACAAAGTAGAATTACAAATAAAATCAGACTAAAACTATAGAAAATGAAAGAGCAGTCAAGGTAAAATGTGGGAATTTTCTGAATGTCTTTTATTAAACAAGGATAAACTATTTATCCTAATACAAAATGACAAAGATGTAAAATAATCTAAGATGCTAACAAACTCCTAACAGACTTTGTACACCAATACAATTTCTAGAAGAAGCATCTAATAAATGAATCTTGTGCTATGTACAAAAATGTGACGAATTTATTGATTGAGAATGTTGGTATGAGTGTTGGGTCGATCTTGACTTTAGACTTTACGAAAAACTTCAGGAACAACTTCTGCAACGTGTTCCTTTGTATTCTTGACTGTGATATGAGGTTGGTTCATATTATCATTCTCAACACCCCCCCCCCCCATCAAGTTGGAGGGCAGAGAGACGAGAACCAACTTGCCTAGAAGCGTATGGTGTGAGGGTCCAGATAAAGGCTTAGTGAGAAGATCAACAAATTGTGATGAAGTTGGAACATAATAAAGAGAGATCAAACCAACAAGAAATTGTTGTCTAACAAAATGACAGTCAAGTTCTATGTCTTTCATTCGTTCATGGAAAATCGGGTTCTTGGCTATATTTATAGCTGCTTGGCTATCAGAGTGAACAAGAATGAGGAGTGTTGGAAGAACTCCTAAATCATGAAGAAGACAATTAAGCCATGTTACTTCAGCCAGCACACATCTCATGGAACGATATTCAACTTCTGCAGATGATAAGGAAACATAGTGTTGTTTCTTGGATATCCAAGAGATAGGTGAACCACCAAGAATAATATAAAACCCACTAACAGATCACCGTGAATCAACACAGGATCCCCAATCAGCACCACAATAGGCAAGAAGAGAAACAGAAGGTTCTGCAGTAAAGAATAGACCTTGACCAGGATTCATTCTAAGGTAACGAACCACACGTAGAGCAACAATGAAGTGGGGAAGATGAGTCTCCTGCATGAACTGAGTTAAGTGTTGGACAACATATGAGAGATCAGGCCTAGTATGAGTAAGGCAATTAAGTTTACCAATTGGAAATGATATGCAGTAGGATCTGCAAGGAGTTTACCAGAATGAGCAGAAAGCTTAATAGAAGGATCCAATGGTGAAGAGATAAGAGGTAACTGTTCACAATCGAATTCAGATAGCAGTTTGAGAGTGAACTTTCATTGTGTGACAATCAAGCCTTGAGTTTCCCTGAATACTTCAAGACCTAAAAAGTAGTGCAAAAATGCCAAATCTTTAACCTTAAATTCATCATCAAAGAACAATTCTAGCTGAGTGATGGTGGCAGCATCTTCACCTATGATAATGAGATCATCCACATAAATGACGATGACAATGAGAAGACCATCTGAATGCTTGAAAAATAAAGAGTAATCACTGTGTGAAAGAATAAATCCTTTGAATTGTAAAGCAACTGACAATCTCGCAAACCATTGTCGAGAAGCTTGATGCAAATCATAAAGAGATTTTTTAAGTCGACACACATGAGAAGGACCAGGTGCATCTATACCTACAGGAAATTTCATGTATACCTTTTCATTGAGGTTTCCATGAAGAAACACATTGTTGACGTCTAGTTCATAAAGAGGCCAATCTTCTTAGCAGTAATGACTAAAATACAACGAATCATTGTCATCTTCACTATAGGTGAATAAGTTTCAGTGAAGTCTATCCCAGCTCTTTGAATGTCGCCACGGACCGCAAGTCAAACTTTAAGTCTTTCAATGCTTCCATCGGACTTATGTTTCACTTTATAGACCCATTTACATGGTAGATCCATCTTACCTTTAGGTAACATAACGTCCCAAGTTTTGTTGGTAATCAAAGCCTTGATTTCATCATCCATAGCCACCTGCCAACCTGGGTGCAAAGCATCCTGTGCATATCAAGTAGGTTAAACAATTTGGGAAAAAGAAGTGGCCACTTGTTGGTTAGCAGAAAATAGGGCCGCAAAAGAAAAGATTTGTGGATGGATAGGAGGAGAGAAACAAGAAGAAATAAGATCTGTGAGATAAACATTATTCCAGTAATAATCATGCAAATAAGCAGGGTGTTTGCGAGTTCTAGAAGATCCTCTAGGTGAATCTATGGTTATAGGAGGAGGAACGGGTTGAATGGAACAGGTTGGTGAACCATATTCATGAGAGGAAGAACCGGGAGAATCAATATGATCAGGCTGATTTGGAGAAGTGATGGTAATGGACTCATGAGGTTGAGTAGGATGAGCACAAGGAGGTTCATATACTAGAAGAAGTGGAGAAGAGGAAAATATAGGTAGACAAGAGGAACTGCATTTGAAAGGAAAAATAGATTCACGAAAATGGACATCCCTTGACACAAACATATTTTTAGTATCCAAAGATAAAAGTTTGTATCCCTTTTGTCGAGAAGGTTACCCCAAGAAACAAGGAACTGCTCTATGTGAGAACTTTGGTCTATTTTGAGTTAAAGTGGAAGCATAACAAACACACCCAAAAGCCTTAAGGAACTGGTACTTAGGAGAAGAACCACACAAAACCTCATGAGGTGTTTTACCATTGAGAATTCTAGAGGAAACCTATTAATTAAGAAAGTGGCAGTGAGTAAACATTCACCCCAATAGCAAATAGGAACATTGGATTGGAACAAGAATGCTTTAGAGGTTCTAAAAGATGTCTATGTTTTCTTTCCACAACTCAATTTTGTTGTGGAGTGGAAATGCAAGATGTTTGATGTAAAATGCCTTGAGATAGAAGAAATTTAGATGCAATGGTCCCCTTTCCTAATTCTAGAGCATTTTCAGATCTGATGGACTTAACTTTGTGGTTAAATTGTCTTTGGACCATGAAAATAAACTATTTTAACATTGAAAGGCATCAGATTTGGTACTCAATAGGCAGGTCCAAGTAGCTTTACTATAGTCATCTACTATGGTGAGAAAATACTTGAAATCATTGTAAGTTGCATTTTTGTATGGTCCTTATGTGTCAATGTGAATCAACTCGAATATTGTTTTGGTTTTGATAACACTTGTAGGAAAAGACAATTTAGTTTGCCTAGCGAGATGGCAAACATCAGAAGCATAATTAGGATCAGGTTTAAAGGAACTAGAAAATTTGTTCATTGATGAAACATGGAGATGCCCCAACCTTACATGCCATAAGTGAAAAACAGAACCATCCTATCTAGATAATGAATTACAAGACGAAATACTATGACTAGAAAAATAAACTTCAGCTTTGTTGGAGTGACTTGGAGACTTGATGCTCGAAGGGAACAATTAATAGAGACCATTCTTAGCTTCACTAAAAACCAGAGACCTCTTCATTGAAAGGGCCTATAAAACACATTTAGTTGATGAGAAACTGATGAAACAATTTAATTGTATGCACAAATAGAATATTTAAATTGAATGAGGGAATATAAAGAACATCATGAATTAAAAGATCAGGAAATAAATCAATAGTTCCTGAATTAGTGACTCTCCCATTAGAGGAATTAAGTGAAGTAACATTGATGGATTGAGGAAGAGATTTGATAGTATGAAACATGTTTGAATCAGAACACCTGTGTTGAGAAGCACCCGAATCTAAAATCCAAGGTTTAGAGTTGAATGAAAGTAGGCATTTCACATAAGATTTACCAGCATAAGCAGCCATTGCATTTTGGTCAACAGGGTTAGCATCTGGTCGAGTGATCTTAGCATGATTCAATAAATGAACCAAACATGTTCCTGAGTTGACTGATTACCAGTAATTCATGCAAAATTAGGAAGAGAGCTGGAAAAGTAAGGTAAATTAGATGGCAGCACAACGTTGCTCTTGATTGTATTTGGATCCCTCTTGCTCTTTGTGAACTTAATGTCACGACCCAAATCCGGGCCGCGACTGGCACCCACACTTACCCTCCTATGTGAGCGAACCAACCAATATAAACCTTAACATTTCAATATAATATAACCAGAAAGTAACGCGAAAGACTTAAACTTATTAAATAAAGACCAATAACTATTATTATTCCCAAAATCTGGAAGTCACCATCACAAGAACATCTATGATCAAATGACTAAACTAAGAGTATTCTAAAAGCTAAAAATACATAAGAAGCTAGTCCATGTCGGAAGTTCAAGGCATCAAGACTTGAAGAAGAAGACCCAGTCCAAGCTAGAAGCATTAGCTCACCCTGAATATCCGATATAACGAAGACTGGCTTGAGTTACTGTTGAGTCGACGATGACGGCACGTTTGCTGCACTCCACAAATAACAAGAAGGAAAACATAAAAGTAGGGGTCAGTACAAACCACGGGTACTGAGTAGATATCATCGGTCAACTCAAAGTAGAGAACAGTATATATCAAGTAATATCATAAATCAACTATAAAACTCAACACGTAGCAATCAACAGATACTATAATCATCAATAAGTACCATCAAGTTCATCCATGAGGGCTCAAGCCTCAATACCATACTCATTTGGGAATTTAGTTCATTAGATTGAATATATTATCATCTTTCAAGATTCATTATCTTTCTTCCTCTTGTATCGGTACGTGACACTCCGATCCCCTACTACTATGTGTCGGTACGTGACACTCCGATCCCCTAATTCTATGTGTCGGAACGTGACACTCCGATCCCCTACATGTGTCGGAACGTGACACTCCGATCCCCTACATGTGTCGGTACGTGACACTCCGATCCCCTACATGTGTCGGAACGTGACACTCCGATCCCTTACATGTGTCGAAACGTGACACTCCGATCCCCTACATGTGTCGGAACGTGACACACCGATCCCCTACATGTGTCGGAACGTGACACTCCGATCCCCTACATGTGTCGGAACGTGACACTCTAATCCCCTACATGTGTCGGAACGTGACACTCCGATCCACTAAATCTATGTGTCGGAACGTGACACTCCGATCCACTAAATCTATATGTCGGAACGTGACACTCCGATCCACTAAATCTATGTGTCGGGACGTGACACTCCGATCCACTAAATCTATGTGTCAGAACGTGACACTCCGATCCACTAAATCTATGTGTCGGAACGTGACACTCCGATCCACTAATATCATTCTGTAAGTCATCAAGCCTTCTCTATACCAAGGCATCCTTAATCCCATTACTTTAATTCATCAAGCCTTCTCTATACCAAGGCATCCTCAATCCCATTACTTTAATTCATCAAGCCTTCTTCTATACCAAGGCATCATCATTAATAATGTATATTAAAGTTTCTTTTCAAGATTTGGGATTCAATATTTTCATCATGCTTATCTTATCACAATCACATAATCATATTCATGCAAACATACAATTAAGCATATAGTAGGGTTTACAATACTACAAATACATATCATTCTCTATTAAGAGTTTACTATGAAAGCATGAAAACCATAACCTACCTCCACCGAAGAATTGAAATCAAGCAAGTTAATCCTCAAAGCTTGGTGTTCTTCCTCTTCTTCTCGATCGTTTCCCTCTCTCCCTTTTTGTTCTTTCTATTTTCTTTATTCAAACCCTCTTTCTTTTACCCTAGTTAACACATAATTAAGTGTAAAAGATGGCAATAATACCCCACTAATTAACTTAGGGTTACCTCTTTTAACCCCCAAGAATTTGAGTTATTAATATAAACCCACGAAGTCTATAATTAAGGAAAGAGTAGTCCCAAAACGTCCCTTAAAACGTGTAAGGAAATCCGATTCTGCCTGGGATTTGCGCAACCTGTGACGGGCCGTCGTGCCTGCGACGGTCCGTCCTGCAGGTCGTCGCAGAGTTCAGAGACCCAAATTTCCACCAAGGGTCTGTGACGGTCCGTCACACTTGTGACGGTCCGTCCTGCCATTCCGTCACAAAGTTCAGAGAGTCAATTTTCAGTACCCAATTTCAGATTTTCTAAGTGTTTTGAAACGAGACCCTGCGACGGTCCGTCGTGGCCATGACGGTCCGTCGTGGGGTCCGTCGCCTCAGCCTGTTTTTCCAGAAATAAAATCTGCTGCTCAAAATGACTAAACAGGTCGTTACATTAGATACCAATTTACCCATCGTTCGTCCTCGAACGATCACAAGAAGGAAAACAAGGGCGAAAAGGAGTACCTAAATCTGTAAACAGATATGGGTATTTTTCTCGCATGTCTGCCTCCTTCTCCCAAGTGGCTTCTTCAACCGGTCGATTCTTCCATCGCACCTTGATGGATGCAATCTCTCTTGACCTCAACTTGCGAACTTCTCTATCTAAAATAGCAACAGGCTCCTCCTCATAAGACAAATTTTTATCAAGCAAAACTGAATCCCAACGGATAATGTAATTTCCATCCCCATGATATCTTTTCAACAGACACATGGAATACCGGATGCACTCCGGACAACCCTGGAGGCAAGGCTAACTCATAAGCCACCTCCCCTACTCGCTTAAGTACTTCGAATGGACCAATGTACCTTGGACTTAGTTTACCCCTTTTACCAAACCACATCACCCCTTTCATGGGCGAAACCTTCAACAATACTTGTTCACCTTCCATGAACTCTAAGTCTCTAACCTTTCGATCTGCATATTCTTTTTGTCTACTTTGCGCCGCTAGAAGCTTTTCTTGAATAGACTTCACTTTCTCTATCGAATCCCTCAAAAGGTCAGTACCCCAAGGTCTAACCTCGAATGCATCAAACCAACCAATGGGAGACCTACATCTCCTCCCATACAATGCTTCAAATGGGGCCATATCAATACCTGAGTGATAGCTATTATTGTATGAAAACTCCACTAAAGGTAGGAAGCTATCCCAATGGCCACCAAACTCTATCACACATGCACGAAGCATATCGTCCAACACTTGAATCGTCCTTTCAGACTGACCATCGGTCTGAGGATGGAACGCAGTACTAAGGTCCAACCTAGTACCCAATTCCGCATGCAATATTTTCTAAAACTTAGAAGTAAACTGCATACCTCTATCTGATATGATGGATAGTGGAACCCCATGCAATCGCACCACTTCCGAGATGTAAAGTTTGGCTAACTTTTCTGTATTGTAAGTCACCTTGACCGGAATGAAATAAGCAGATTTAGTTAACCTATCAACAATCACCCAAATGGAGTCATACTTACCCATTGTCTTCGGAAGACCAACCACAAAATCCATTGCAATTCTTTCCCACTTCCATTCTGGAATGGGCATTCTCTGAAGTGTTCCTCTGGGCCTTTGGTGTTCGTACTTTACTTGTTGACAGTTTGGACATTTGGCAATAAAATCCACAATGTCACGCTTCATTATACTCCACCAAAAGTGTTGCTTTAGTTCATGGTACATCTTGGTTGCGCCCGGATGTATAGAATACCGTGAACTATGAGCCTCTGTCAGAATAGTGTTGATCAAATCATCGACGCGGGGTACACATACCCTTCCCTTGATTCTCAAAACACCTTCCTTATCGATTTGTGCTTCCTTAGCCTCCCCTCGCAATACTTTATCTTGGATTCACCTTAGTTTCTCATCATCAAACTGTTTTCCCTTAATTTTGTCAAGAAAAGAAGATCTTGACTCCACAGAAGCCAACAATCCTCCCTTCTCATTTACTTCTAATCTCATCAAGTCATTAGCTAGAGTCTGAACCTCTCTAGCCAAAGGGCGTCTAGAAGCTTGCAAGTGAGATAGACTTTCCATGCTTCCCGCCTTTCTACTTAAAGCATCCGCTACAACATTCGCTTTTCCCGGATGATACAAGATAGTGATATCGTAGTCCTTTAGTAGCTCCATCCATCTCCGTTGCCTCAAGTTCAAATCTTTCTGAGTAAAGACATACTGTAGGCTACGATGATCCGTATAGATCTCACACTTAACCCCATATAAATAGTGTCTCCATTGCTTTAATGCAAACACCACCGCAGCCAATTCCAAATCGTGGGTCGGATAGTTACGTTCATGCACCTTTAGTTGCCTTGAAGCATAAGCAATCACATTCTTCTATTGCATTAGTACTTCACTCAAACCAGAATAGGATGCATCACAATAAACAATAAAGTTCTTACCCTCTACTGGCAAGGTAAGGATAGGTGCGGTAGTCAACAAAGTCTTGAGCTTCTGAAAGCTTTCCTCACACTCATTCGACCATACAAATGGAACATTCTGCTTAGTCAAGTTCGTCAATTGGGAAGCAATAGAAGAGAATCCTTTGACAAATCGGCGGTAGTAGCTTGCTAACCCAACAAAGCTCCTTATTTCCGATACATTAGTAGGTCTTACCCAATTCTTCACTGTCTCAATCTTAGAAGGATCCACCATCACTCCTTCCTTAGAAACCACGTGCCCCAAGAAAGACACTGCATCTAGCCAAAACTCACACTTAGAGAACTTGGCATAAAGCTTTTTCTCCCTCAACATTTCCAATACCATTCTCAAATGCTCTTCATGTTCCTTCTTGCTCTTTGAGTATACCAATATATCATCAATAAATACGATCACAAAGAGGTCCAAATATGGCTTAAAAATCCCGTTCATCAAGCTCATGAACGCAGCAGGGGCATTCGTAAGACCAAAAGACATCACTACAAATTCGTAATGCCCATACCTCGTTCGAAAAGCAGTCTTTGGCACATCCGTTGCCCGTATTTTCAATTGATGATAACCGGATCTCAAGTCAATCTTAGAGAAGACACAAGCACCTTGTAACTGATCGAACAAGTCATCAATGCGGGGAAGGGAATACTTGTTCTTTATGGTTACCTTGTTTAGTTTTCTGTAGTCTATACACATTCGAAAACTCCCATCCTTCTTCTTTACAAACAAAACCGGAGCACCCCAAGGAGATGCGCTTGGTCTAATAAAGCCTTTGTTCAATAACTCTTGAAGTTGTGCCTTTAACTCTCTTAAATCTGCGGGAGCCATTCTATAAGGGGGTATAGAAATGGGGCGAGTACCCGGTTCAAGATCGATACAGAAGTCAATATCCCTATCTGGTGGCATACCAGGAAGATCTGCAGGGAACACATCAAAAAACTCACGGACTACTGAAACTGACTCAATCGAAGGCACTTGGGTGGTGTCATCCTTGAGATGTGCCAAGAAAGCTAAACACCCTTTACTAACCATTTTCTTAGCACGAAGAAAGGAGATGATACGCACCGGATTGGAAGTGTAGTCACCCTCCCACACTAACGGATCTGTCCCAGGCTTGGCTAACGTCACCGTTTTAGCATTACAATCCAAGATTGCAAATTGCGGAGAAAGCCAAGTCATACCAGAATCACATCAAAATCATCCATTTCTAAAATAACCAAATCTACATAAGTGTTTCTCTCCACAAAGTTCACCAAACAAGACCTATATACCTTTTCAACTACCGCAAACTCACCCACCGGAGTAGAGACACGAATAGGCATATCAAGCGATTCACAATGTAAATTAAGACCATTAGCAAATGCGGAAGATACATAAGAAAATGTGGATCCGGGATCAAACAATACAGAAGCCATGCAATCACAAACCAGAAGATTACCTGTGATGACAACATCAGATGCCTCCGCTTCAGACCGCCCAGGGAAAGCGTAACAATGGGCCCTATCGTTCGTCTGTCCGTTGCCCCTACCATGTTGTGATGTAGTGGCCCCAGTTTGCCCATTACCTCTGCCGTTTTGGTGACCACCATTACCTCGACCACCACGTCCTCCAGAATAACGGCCTCTACCATGACCACTTCTACCTCTAGCTATTGGGGGTCTATAACTTTGTCTGGGACAATTTTTCCTAATATGTCCAATCTCCCCACATCCATAACACTCTCTGGAGTCAAGCATAGGCCCCTCGAAGAAGTGTTGACCGGTCTGAGGTGGTCCCTCAACTACAGTCTGTAGTGAAGACTGAATTGGTCGGACTGAGTAACTTCCCGAACTCTGTCCTCTAGTGTAAGAACCATTAAACTCACCTCCCTTTCGAAACCTTTTTGATGTCGATGTTGTGGTGAAGTCGTCTGGCTTCACTCCTTCCACTTCTATCACAAAGTCTACCACTTCTTGGAAGGATTTTGCCGTTGCTGCTATCTGTAAGGCTGAAATCCGCAATTCTGACCTCAATCCCTTAACAAACCGGCGAATCCGCTCTTGACGACTGAAACAGAGTTGAGTGGCATATCTGGATAGTGCACGAAACATAGCCTCATAAGCATTAACCGACATCCTACCTTGCTCTAGACTCAAGAACTCATCCCTTTTCCTATCCCTCAAAGTCCGGGGGATATACTTCTCCATAAACAAGCTAGAGAATGAGGCCCAAGTCATAGGTGGTGCTTCTGTCGGTTGACACTCAACATGGGATCGCCACCACATTTTGGCGTTTCCTCGAAACTGATAACTCACGAACTCAACACCAAACCGTTCTACTATACCCATCTTGTGTAGTAGCTCGTGACAGTCAACCAGAAAATCATAAGCATCCTCCGATTCAGCACCCTTGAAGACCGGAGGTTTCAATTTCAAGAACTTACTGAAAAGTTCATGCTGATCATTTGTCATTATAGGCCCAGTAGTCAGACGTGGAAATGTGTCCATGTCCAATGAGGCATCCATACGAGGAGCCCTAGTAGCCGCATGTTGTACCTACGGAGCCTGAGGTGCTGGTGCAGAGAACACTGGGGGTGTCTGGCCCTGATCAGATAACCCGCTAAGATAAGCCAGAACCTGATTGATCATCTCTGGGGTAGGTTGGGGTGGCATTTCCTCATTCTGCACTTGTTCATTTTCCCCATCCTCCCCTTCTCTTATTACCTCCTCAGTCGGTGGAGGAGTTACTGCCCTAGTATCAGATGGGCTAGGTGCTCGTCCTCTTCCCCTAGAGGACGTCCTCCCACGACCTCTACCACGGCCTCTTGCCGTTGTTCTTTCTCGAGCCACAGCCCCAATGGATGGCTCAGTTGTTTCTTGTCTGGCCGGTGTTGATGTTGGCGTAGTCGTTGCTCTAGTTCTAACAATCTGCGAGAGAGTAAAGATGGTCAGATACCAATTCGTATCGCCTAGAAACCAATTGGACTCAAGTAGTAGCACGAAAGAAAGAATGAAAGAATGGAATTTTCCTAAAGTCTTATAGCCTCTCAAGGAAAAGTAAAGGCGTCCCCCTACCGTTCCTTAAGACTCTACTAGACTTGTTCTTGTGTGATGAGACCAACGAACCTAATGCTCTGATACCAAGTTTGTCACGACCCAAATTCGGGCCGCGACTGGCACCCACACTTACCCTCCTATGTGAGCGAACCAACCAATCTAAACCTTAACATTTCAATATAATATAAGCTGAAAGTATGCGGAAGACTTAAACTTATTAAATAAAGACCAATAACTGTTATTATTCCCAAAATCTGGAAGTCACCATCACAAGAACATCTACGATCAAATGACTAAACTAAGAGTATTCTAAAAGCTAAAAATACATAAGAAGCTAGTCCATGCCGGAAGTTCAAGGCATCAAGACTTGAAGAAGAAGACCCAGTCCAAGCTAGAAGCATTAGCTCACCCTGAATATCCGATATGACGAAGACTGGCTTGAGTTACTGTTGAGTCGACGATGACGGCACGTTTGCTGCACTCCACAAATAACAAGAAGGAAAACATAAAAGTAGGGGTCAGTACAAACCACGGGTACTGAGTAGATATCATCGGTCAACTCAAAGTAGAGAACAGTATATATCAAGTAATATCATAAATCAACTATAAAACTCAACACGTAGCAATCAACAGATACTATAATCATCAATAAGTACCATCAAGTTCATCCATGAGGGCTCAAGCCTCAATACCATACTCATTTGGGAATTTAGTTCATTAGATTGAATATATTATCATCTTTCAAGATTCATTATCTTTCTTCCTCTTGTATCGGTACGTGACACTCCGATCCCCTACTACTATGTGTCGGTACGTGACACTCCGATCCCCTAATTCTATGTGTCGGAACGTGACACTCCGATCCCCTACATGTGTCGGAACGTGACACTCCGATCCCCTACATGTGTCGGTACGTGACACTCCGATCCCCTACATGTGTCGGAACGTGACACTCCGATCCCCTACATGTGTCGGAACATGACACTCCAATCCCCTACATGTGTCGGAACGTGACACTCCGATCCCCTACATGTGTCAGAACGTGACACTCTGATCCCCTACATTGTTCGAAACGTGACACTCCGATCCCCTACATGTGTCGGAACGTGACACTCCGATCCACTAAATCTATGTGTCGAAACGTGACACTCCGATCCACTAAATCTATGTGTCGGAACGTGACACTCCGATCCACTAAATCTATGTGTCGGAACGTGACACTCCGATCCACTAATATCATTCTGTAAGTCATCAAGCCTTCTCTATACCAAGGCATCCTCAATCCCATTACTTTAATTCATCAAGCCTTCTCTATACCAAGGCATCCTCAATCCCATTACTTTAATTCATCAAGCCTTCTTCTATACCAAGGCATCATCATTAATAATGTATATTAAAGTTTCTTTTCAAGATTTAGGATTCAATATTTTCATCATGCTTATCTTATCACAATCACATAATCATATTCATGCAAACATACAATTAAGCATATAGTAGGGTTTACAATACTACCAATACATATCATTCTCTATTAAGAGTTTACTATGAAAGCATGAAAACCATAACCTACCTCCACCGAAGAATTGAAATCAAGCAAGTTAATCCTCAAAGCTTGGTGTTCTTCCTCTTCTTCTCGATCGTTTCCCTCTCTCCCTTCTTGTTCTTTCTATTTTCTTTATTCAAACCCTCTTTCTTTTACCCTAGTTAACACATAATTAAGTGTAAAAGATGGCAATAATACCCCACTAATTAACTTAGGTTTACCTCTTTTAACCCCCATGAATTTGTGTTATTAATATAAACCCACGAAGTCTATAATTAAGGAAAGAGTAGTCCCAAAACGTCCCTTAAAACGTGTAAGAAAATCCGATTCTGCCTGGGATTTGCGCAACCTGTGACGGGCCGTCGTGCCTGCGACGGGCCGTCCTGCAGGTCGTCGCAGAGTTCAGAGACCCAAATTTCCACCAAGGGTCTGTGACGGTCCGTCACACCTGTGACGGTCCGTCACACCTGTGACGGTCCGTCCTGCCATTCCGTCACAAAGTTCAGAAAGTCGATTTTCAGTACCCAATTTCAGATTTTCTAAGTGTTTTGAAACGAGACCCTGCGACGGTCCGTCGTGACCATGACGGTCCGTCGTGGGGTCCGTCGCCTCAGCCTGTTTTTCCAGAAATAAAATCTGCTGCTCAAAATGACTAAACAGGTCGTTACACTTAAAAATTACTAGGAAAACCAATGATTCTATAGCACTTGTCAACAGTATGTCCCAGTTTCCTGCAATTGGAACAAATCAAAGATGAATTACCCTTTTGACTTTTGTATTAAGGTGTCTGAGACCTGCTTCCATGTCCAGGATATTAAGGTGGTACACTCCCATCAACCACCAATTTAGATGAACTGTTTTCTGCAGGGTAAGAAGAAACATATCTTTCTCTTTGTTTCTCATATTGAATGAGAAGAGAGTAGGCAAGACTAACAGAGCGTAAGGGAGAAATCATCAGCATGTTGCTTCTTACTGCAACATAGGCCTGACTCAATCATCTTGTTGTGCCTTCATCATTTTCTCTTTTCCATCACAATCACTAGCGCATGAACAAATGCCTTTTGTGTTCAAGGTATCAAGTTCATCCCATAACCCCTTGATTTTGGTACAATAAGCTGCAATGTTGAGTGATCATTGAGAGAAATCACTCATCTCTTTTTGCAGGTGAAAGATCTGAGCTTCATTTGATTGACCAAACGTGATTTTGAGATCATTCCAGAGTGCCTCGACAATTTTAAAGTAGAGTACACTATCAGCAATGTCTCTAGAGAGTGAATTCAATAATCAACTGGTGACCATGTTGTTGTACTTGTTCCATGACTGCAGATCTGGACTGCTGGGAGCAGGACTCTTGCAAATTCCATTAGTGAATCTTAGCTTTTTCTTAGCTGAGAGAGCAATGAGCATAGACCTTCTCCATCCTCCATACTTTTTTCATTCAAAAGTGGAGTTCACCAATGACATTCCTGGTGAATCAGATGGATGAAGAAATAAGGACTGCTTTGATCCATATCTTTAGATACAACAGAGGAAAAACTTGACTCAGTTGTAGAAGGATTCGTCATTGAAGATATAAAGAGTAAGGGATCTACAATAGTGCTCTGATACCATATAGAAAATGAAAGAGCAGTGAAAGCAAAATGTAGAAATTTTCTGAGTGTGTTTTATTGAACAAGGATCAGCTATATATCCTAATATAAAATGGCAAAGATGTAAAATAATCTAAGAGGCTAACAAACTTTTAATAAACTTTGTACACTTATACAATTTGTAGAAGAAGCATCTAATAAAGGAATCTTGTGCTATGTACAACAATGTGATGAATTTATTGATTGAGAATGTTGATATGAGTGTTGGGTCGATCTTGACTTTAGACTTTAGGAACAACTTCAGGAATAACTTCTGCGGCGTGTTCCTTTGTATTCTTGAATGTCATATGAGGTTGGTTCATATAATCATTCTCAACAAAAACAAAAAATAAAAAATAGAATTACAAGATCTTGAAAACAAAGTAGGATTATTGATCAAACCAAACTGGAAGTTTTTATTTCGTTTTTTATAATAATTGGTAATGCATACATCAATATGGAGCAGAGGGAATATCCATTTTTCAATATTTCAATGCCTTATTATTAATATACACCTCAATAATTAATATGAATACTAATTAATTTAAACTAAAAAATATATAAACAAGATATTAATAACATATGAGCCAAAGAAACGACGGAGTGTTCAAAGTAGTGTGTCAACTCTGCATTATTATTCGTGATATACTTATGCGATTGCAACTCCAAATGAGTGATACATTTGACATATCTCTCATTTTAACTCAGATTTGTAATATTGGTTGGGCTCCTCAATACCATGGAATAGATGTGATCGCACTTGTCTACATGGTGCCAAGTGTTGCTAACATGAACCTTCTTTTGTACAAATAAAATTTAAATCAATTGAATAAAGATTGAGCTTTAGTATTAGTTGAGAAATTACAATTAGCTGTTTTAGTAAATTCATATAAAATCTCATTATTAATTTACTTTTAATTTATTTATATTTCTTTTTTAAAAAACATTTATCATATATTTAAAAATTATATTTGAAATATTATAAATCACAATAATTAATAATTTAAAATATCTTAGTATAATATTTAAAAATTTCACGTAAAAAATACTATAAATCATAATATTAGCAATTTACAACATTTAAAAAATACATAAAACTTTGGTTTTCTCTCGAAATTGAATTCTACATGTGATATCGAGAGTAACATATAATATAATTTTATAATAATGCAAAAAATATTATAAGTTATAGTTAACAATTTAAAATAATTAAAAATTATATGAAAAGTTAACTGACCTTTTAGATTTCATACATGTCACATAAATTAAAATTAAAAAAAGTAATTAGTTGATCCGGTGCTACTCCTAATATCTAAGTATATATATACTCTTTAAGTATATTTAAAAATCATGAATATAAATATTAAGTTGTCAAAAGGATTTTACTCAATTTAGATTATCATTACTTTCAATTACGTAGGCATGGTAACATGATATCTTAGCTAATAAATTCAAGAGAACGATATCGTTCTCTTAAATGAGGAGTCTGCTATTTGATGTGGGTGTAGTAAATCGTTACTCCAATAACATATTTATACTCGATACAATTAACTGTTAATCTATTTGTCCATTGATTTTCTGTTTCAACAAAATAAATAATTTATTTTCAATAAAAAAACATAATATTTAATAATTACTTATAGTAAAATAATGACTAATTAAGTTATTATTGTTATAAATACATTGAATTAAGTGGATTGTCCATTAAGGTTATCATAAACTTATCTTTATCATGGATATGTATTGTAAAGGTGTATGAACCTTTTTGGGATAGCAATGTATCTACTAATGTGGCATTAAACATGGTGACCTTTTGGTTGATTTCTCTTCTATAAATAGAGATATCATTCACTATTGTAACACAAACTTGAATAAGAAGAAAAATCCTCCTCTTCTATCTACTTCTCTTGTCTTCTTCTCTTTATGATTATATTCTTATGAGCTTGATTTTATAACACTTTATCAGCACGAGTCTCTAGCCAATTAGAATTGAGTTTTAGTTTTTCTTTAACTCATGTTTTGGTTGATCTCGTTATGAGAATCGAGGTATTATATGCATAAAATCAGGTATGTATTTTCTAGAATATTTTTATGATTTAGAATAAAATAGTATTTAGACACTAACAATTATGAGGAATCAAAGACATATACTACTATTGGTTGAATATGACATGCTATTCAAAATTTCTTGAATAGAAGAATGTATAAAATTTTAATAGCATAGTTTGAATATCAATTTGCTTGTGTTGAAAGACTCAAAGGGTGAGTCATGTTGTACTTCGGTCTATTATACTATTGGTTAAGGGTAAGTCGATCGATTCTAGTCTCATCGCACCAAAAAGGGTAAGACATCAGATGCACATAATGAAAAATATTTGAGGATAAGACGATAGATTCAAATTTTATCGTACCAAAAGGGTAAGACATTCATTTGAATTTTGATGCACCGTGATAATAATGTATTGGGTTCAAATGCCATAGAATTATGACCTAATGTGCCTTGTATGGATAAGACATTGAGTTTGAGTCTCAATGCACCATAGTGATGATAAAATAATGATTAAGGTAAAAATAATATATTTTTGATGAAAAGTCTTGAAATTCTTCATATTGAATTTGCTCCATTCCTCAAAAAGAATGTGGTAGCAACATGTGATAACTTTGAAATCCGCCTGTTGATTTGCTCCATTCAATCATATGAATGTGGTAGCAGCAAATAATTAGTCTGAAAGATGACAAATGATTAATGATATAAAAAAGAGCGTGACGGGACGAAATTATAATAGTCATTTTTGTGGTAATGATAAAAGGAAGAACATTGGGTTCTTCAAATAATCCTTCAAAATGTGAAGGCAATTTTTATTATCAAAAGGATATGAAAGGTCATTGGACTTGTGAATGTTGTCAACCCAATAATTTAACAAGTTTATAAATCTTCCATCAAGAGACAAGAAGATAAAATAATGGTACACTTAATCTTTCAAAGTGATGTTGCGGTATGTCATGAAAATATGATGAATTTTAAAACCATGACAATGTACTTATAGTGCAAATTTATGAACAATAATTTGACTAGTTTATAAATCCTCTATCAAGAGACAAGAAGATAAAATAATGGTACACTTGATCTTTCAAAGTGATGTTGAGGTGTGTCATGAAAATATGATGAATTCTAAAACCATGACAATGTACTTATAGTGCAAATTTATGAAGTACATAAAAATGATTAGTTCATTCCTTGAAGAGAATGTGACTGGTGATGAGTATCGTGAATGCTCGATCATTATATAAGAGAATGAGTCAAGATGTAATAAAAACATTATGTGTTGCATATATGCCACAACTCACCTCTATTGGAGGTTTGAGAAAAAATTATATATGTCAAAACTCACCTCTACGGGAGGTTTGAAAAAAAATTATATATGCCAAAACTCACCTCTACGGGAGGTTTGAGGAAAAATAAATTTTATTTGGCAAAAATGGCTAATCGTATTGTACATTTATACGTCACTATGGTATATTTATTGTGAACTACCAAAAGGGCAAAACAAAGAAATAGTTCTTGTGTATAAGGATTGTGGTCATTATTGGTGTGACAATACAATTTTTTCATCGGTTGTGTGCATATAGTACAACAAAAGTAAAACAAGAAACATGTCTTGCTCGTAATGATTTTGATCATGACAATAATAATATAACTTCCTCCTTGAAGGAAATGCTCACCATAGGGATGGTGTCCTGCAATATGTGATAGTACACAAACTTAATTGCAAGCTCTAACAAGTTGTGTTATTATCAGAGGAATAATATTGGGGTTGTAGTAAGTTTCAAAAGAAAAGTTTTAAGTTTTGGATGAATTAAAAAGAAACATTGAGACTATAAATTATGAAAAGATTTAATATCTGTAAATTATTACAACCTAAGTGAGTTATAAATATTACTAATTTTTTCCTCTTGTTTGTTGCACACAAACATGGCATGCTGATGGAATCACATGCAAAAGTAAATTATAAGTGTACTAAAACAAAGATTAGTTGGCATGACCGGTTGACTATTCTGGTTTAAATGTGATGCAAATTTAATTGAGAATATATGTAGATTATATGATGAAGAAATAAAAAAAATTTCAATAATTCTCTTGTATTGCTTATTCTCTTCATAAAATGATCATTGTACTAGTTAAGGTTGGGATTGTAATTTCCTAAAAATTTTGAAACATATAAAAAAGTGAATATGGGCCCATTCACCTGCCATGTGGATCATTTCCAACTATATGATAGATGCATCTATGCGATGATCACATGTGCTTTGGTGTCAACTTACAAATTGGTGTTTGTAAGATTGTTTGCTCGAATTGTTAAAATTAAGAGCACAGTTTCAAACTATGAAATTATACTGATAATACTGGTTGATTAAGCAGATATTGTGTGCCTTCAATTATAGTCAAAATCATGGTTATGAGAACAAAACTCTCAAATGAGATTTGGTATGAGATATGTAACACGTATCAACACATGTATGCATCAAGCCAACAAGGTTTCCCCATTAAAATTGGTTCAGGGTCAGGATCTAAATAATTTTCATCTAAAAGGTTGAATATGCGGTTATGATCTAACTGTTCCACCACGCACAAAGATGAATTCCCAAATAAGGTTGGGATGAATGTTAGATTTGCTAACATTAGGGGTAGAGATGATTGACAGCTGAAAATTATGTGTGAGGTTAATTATGAATTATCTAGATCCTCACTAAATAAATATGTGAACCTAAAGTTCAAAGGATAATTCATTTGCATAATATTGCAAATCAGTTTCCAGATGAATGCACTGACTTTATGATATAATTCAGCTACAAATGCTTCAATGTGAAACCCTTGAAAGATAGAATCTATGATACGCTAGAAGTGTAATAGAACAATCGGTTCCAAATATAAAATTCCTTGAAGAAGGAAGGAGAAAATGATCAATATGGTCATGATAATGAGGCAAGTGCTATAAAAGAGTACATTGACACAACAGTTCATAAAATCTCAGAAAAGGTTCAGGTACCTGAAAAATTAAGAGGCTCGATAAGTTATGTTGGAAATCGATATCAAATAACCGTCAATAGTATCTTTGATATGAGGTAGCGCTCAATAATATAAATTATGACAAGAATCTTGAATTTAAATTTGTCATATAATGTGGACAGATAAATGGTTGGCCAAGTAATGAATTATTCAAATATACTTTGTTTCACTTAGAAAAGTGACATTTTTAACTGATAATTCATGAATCAAGGTATAATGTCAATGGGGTATAAATAAATTATTATGCTATAGTATAATCGTAAGATATCAAGTACGTTTGTGCCTTGGGGCATAAAGGTTTTGTTGCAAGAATCCTGACATTATTGGAGATGTTTTCTCCTATGGTGGATGCAATGAGGTTTGTTTTGATCTGGAAACATATGAAAAACATAAATGCATATAATGAATAATTGTATGTCTAGTTAGACAATGAAGGTTATATGAAAATCCTTGAAGCAATCGAGGTGTCTGAAACATATAAAAATTTGAAGGAAACTTTTTCATTAGAGCTTCATGAATCCTTATATGGATTGAAATAATCAAGAATGAAAAGTGTACAAAAACAATGACCCTAATTGTCCTTGTATTTTTATAAAAATGTCTTGGTAAGATAAAAAATTTTCTTGACCTCCAGATTGATAATTTGACAAATGAATTATTTGTCTAACAGTGCACATACACAGAAAAGTGTTGATGCAATTTTAAATGAATTATTCACATTCATTGAGTACCCCAATAATTATGAGATCACTTGTAATAAATGATGATTCATTTTGATCTCAAGAGAAGGATGGAGATCTTCTTGGTGATGAAACTCCATATCTTAATGCAATCAGGGTACTAATGCATCTTGCTAACAATACTCGATGAATTATCTGTTTTACAGTAAATTTACTGAAAAGATTTGGTTCCTCCCCAATAAAAGGACAATGAAATGATGCTATGTAAAAAAAAATGTTATGTATATACTTGAATATCTTTGAAGGACAATAGACATGGGTTCATTCTATTCCAAAGAATTCAAGTTAGAGCTGATTGGTTATGCAGATGCAAAATATTTATCTGATCCGCATAAAGCACGATCTCAAAAACGCTATTTGTTTGCATATAGAGGCATTATACTATCATGACGATCAATGGAGCAAATGTTGCTACGGAGAAATAAAAGCCCTGCATGAAGCAAGTCGAGAGTGCGTCTGGTTGATATAAATGACACACCATATTCAAAAAATGTGTGGTTTTTCTTTGAAAAAGAATATACCAATCAAATGTACAAAGATTGGAGACATCATCGAAAGAAATTAAGTGATGTTTTAATCAGGAGGAGTATAATACGCGTTGCCGTCTTTTTTCCTTGATCGAGGTTTTTTCCCACTGAATTTTTCTAAAAAGGTTTTAATGAGGCGACAAATAATGCGTATCAAAAGATATTTGTACTCTTTTTCCTTCACTAGAATTTTTTTCAACCAGGTTTTTCCTAGTAAAGTTTTAACGAGGCACATTATCTATGGACATCCAAGGGGGAGTGTTATAAATCCGTTGAATTAAGTGGATTATCCATTAAGGTTATCATAAACTTATCCTTATTATGGATATGTATTGCCAAGGTGATATGAACCTTTTTGGGATAGCAATGTATCTACTATTGTGGCATAAAACATGGTGACCTTTTGGTTGATTTCTCTTTCTATAAATAGAGACATCATTCACCATTGTAACACACACTTGAATAAGAAGAAAATTCCTCTTCTTCTATCTACTTCTCTCGTCTTCTTCTCTTTATGATGATATTCTTATGAGCTTGATTTTATATATACTATCAAATATGTTAAATCTAATTTTGTAGATTTTCAATAAGAAAAAAACATAGTATTTTGTTGAAATAATTGCTATAAATTCATTGAATGAGTGGATTGTCCATAAAGTTAGTACATGAACAATTATCCATATTCACTAGGTTTCATGATTTTTTTTGGATAAAAATATATGTATTTATTATGATATTTAATATGGTGACTTTTGGAGTGATTTCTCAACCTATAAATAGGGTTGTTCATTCACTATTGCATGATATACAGATGAGACTTAGATACACTTGAATAAGAAGAAAGTCTTGTCATACATCTACTTATCTTATCTTCTTTCATTATACTTATATCATTATGATTTTACTTTTATAACACGTTATCAGCACGAGACTCTAGCCAATTGAGTTTTAGTTTTTTTTATAGATCATGTTTTGGTTGTTCTCATTATGAGAATAAAGGTATTATATTCATAAAATCAAGAATGTATTTTCTAAGATCTTCTTATGATTTAGAATATAATAGTGTTCGGTTACTAACATTGACTAGGAACCAAATGCATATACTACTATTGATTGAATATGACATTCTATAAAAAATTTCTTAAATGAAAGAACATATAAAGTTCTAATAACATGAGTTTGAATATTATTTTTATTGTTTTGAAAACTCAAAGGCTAAGTCATGTTGCACTTCAGTCTATTATACCGTTGATTAAGGGTAAGACGGTGGGTTCAAGTCTCATCGCACTAAAAGGGTAAGAAATCTGGTGAAAGTCATGATGCAACTTAAATATACACACACACACACACATACACACACACACACACACACACACATACACACATATATATATGCATACACACACACACACACAGATATATATATATATATATATATATATATATATATATATATATATATGACGGTAAGACGGTAGATTCATTTTCTATCGCACCAAGAGGTTAAGACATTAATTTTAGTTTTGATGCACCATGATTGGGTTCAGGTCTCATAGAATTATGGTGTAACACGCTTTATATGGATAAGATATTGAGTTTGAGTCAATGCACCACAATAATGATAAAATAATGACTAAGGAAAAAATAATATATTTTTGATGTCTTGAAAATGTGTCTCATTGAATTTGCTCCATTTTAAAGCGAATGTGAAAGTAGTATATGATAAGTTTGAAATTCGTTCAATTTCTCTATTCTATCGTATGAATGTGCTAGCAGTATATAATTAGAGCCTGTTTGGCTCAACTTAAAAGCTGGTTTTTGACTTATTTAACTGTTTGACAATACTCAAAATAACTTATTTTAAGTTTAAAAAAACTTATTTTAAGACAAAAGTTAAAAGTTGGGGTAGAGGTGCTTTTTTTTTTAGCTTAATAGTTGTTTTAAGTTGACCATATTTTTATCTTTTTGCCCTTAATATTTTTATACAATCTCCAAATTACCCATATAACCTTAACATCTCTTTCTTCCATTTTTCCCTTTTCACGTTTGGCATAACAACTTCAGCACTTTTATCCAAACGCATAACTGCTTTTTTTGAAAATAAGTTTCAGCACTTTCAAAAGTACTTTTTTAAAGCTGCTTTTATTAAGACCATCACAACGGGCCCTTAGTCTAAAATATGACAAATGATTAACGATATAAAAAAGGGCGTGAAGGGACGACATTATAATAACCACCATTGTGGTAACTACAAAAGAAAGAATATTATCAGTTTTCCAAATAGTCCTTCAAAATGTGAAGACAATTTTTATTATAAAAATGGTACGAAAGGTCATTGGACTTGTGAATGTTGTCGACTCAATAATTTGACAAGTTTATAAATTCTCCATCAGAAGACAAGAAGATAAAGCGATGGTACACTTGATCTTTCAAAGTGATGTTGAGGTGTATCATGGAAATATGATGAATTTTAAAGTCATGACAATGTTATTATAATGCAAATTTATGAAGTACATATAAATGATTAGTCCATTCCTTGAATAGAATGTGACTTGTGATGGGTATCATGAATGCTCGACCATTTTATAAGAGAATGAATCAAGATGTGATAAAATCATTATTTGCTGGGTATATGTCACTTTGAAAAAAATGATATATGACACAACTCACCTCTACGGGAGGTTTGAGATAAATAAATAAATCTTATTTGGCAGGAATGAAACGTTTATATGTCATAAATATTGTGGTATATTTATTGTGAACTACCGAAAGGGCAAAAGAAAGAAATAACTCTTACCTATTCAGATTGTGACCATTATTGTGTGGTAATACAAATTTGTCATTTCGTTGTGTACCTACGGTATAACAAGAGTGAAGCAAGAAAAATGTCTTGCTCGTAACAGTTTGACCATGATAATAGTAATATAAGTTTCTCCTTGGAGGAGATGTGCACCATATGGATGATTTCATGGAATATGTGATAGTAAATAAAATTATTAGCAAACTCTAATGAATTGTGTTATTATCAGAGGAATAATATTGGGTTTGTAGAAGTCTCAAAAGAAACTTTTTAAGTTTTAGATGAATTGAAAAGAAATATTGAGATTATAAATTATGAAAAGATTTATTATCTTTAGATTACTACAACCGAAGTGGGTTATAAATATCTATGTAAAAGGTTACCCATTGTTTTCTTTTGTTTGTTGCACACAAACATGAGCATGCTGATGGAACTACTTGCAAAAGTAAATTATAAGTGCATTGAAATAACGATCAGTTGGCATGACCAGTTGACCACTCTGGTTTAAATGTGATGCAAATGTAATTGAGAATTCATGTAGATTATATGATAAAGAAATAAAAGATTCTTCAAGAATTCTTTGTGTTGCTTGTTCTGTTGATCTTTGATAAAATGATCATTGTACCAGCTAAAGTTAAGATTATAATCCCCTTAAATTTTTGGAACATATGAAAATGTGAATATGGGGCCTATTCACCCACCATGTTGATCATTTGCAACTATATGATAGATGCATATATGCGATGGTCACATGTTCTTTGTTCAACTTACAAAATGGTGTTTGTAAGGTTGTTTGCTCGATTGTTAAATTAAGAGCACAGTCCCAACTACGAAATTATAATGATAATACTGATTGATTTAGCAAAATTGTATGCCTCCAATTATAGCTAAACCATAGGTATGAGAGAAAAACTCTCAAATGAGAATTGGTATGAGATAACTTTATTTAACATGTAGCAACATATGTATGCATCAAGCCAACAAGGTTTTCCCATCATAATTGGTTCAGGTTTGAAACCAAACAATTTTCATCTAAAGTTTAAATGTGCGGTTATGATCTAATTGCTCCACCACGCACAAAGATGAATTCCCAAATAAGGTTGGGATGATTGTTAGAAATTCTAACATTAGGGGAAGAGATGATTGACAACTCAAAATTATGTGTGAGGTTAATTATAAACTATCTAGATCATCATTAAATAAATATGTGAACTTAAAGTTTAAGGGATAATTCATTTGCATAATGTTGCAAATCAATTACAGGTGAATGTACTGACTCTATGATATAATTCAGCTGCAAATGCTCCAATGTGAAGTCCTTGAAAGACATAGTCTATTATACGCCGGAAGCGTTATAGACCAATCGATTCCAAATATATAATTCCTTGAATAAGGAAGAAGCAAATGATCAATATGGTCATGATAATGAGGCGGGTTCTATAAAAGAGCACATTGACATAATACTTCGTAAAACCTCGGAAAAGGTTCAGGTACCTGAAGTATGATGAGATCTCGATAAGTTATATCATATTAATATCAACATCAAATAACCATCGACAATATCTTTAATATGAGGTAGCGCTCGATGATATAAATTGTGACAAGGATCTTGAATTCAAATCTGTCATAGAGTGTGGACAGATATTTATTGGCCAAGTAAGATGCATAATTTAGGTATATTTTGTTTAACTTAGAAAACTGAAATTTTGGATTAATAGTCCATAAAAAATCAAGGTATAATGTCAGTGGGGTATAAATAAATTATTATGCGATAGTATAACCGTAAGAGATCAAGTACAACTTGTGCCTTGGGGCATAAAGGTTTGTCTCAAAAATCCTGACATTATTAGAGATGTTTTCTCCTATGGTGGATGCAATGAGGTTTGTTTTGATCTGGCAACATATGAAAAACTTGAATGCATATAATGGATAATTATCATGTCTAGATAGACAAAAATGAAGGTTATATAAAAATCCTTGAAGTAATCGAGGTGTTTGAAGCATATTAAATTTTGAAAGAAACGTTTTCAATAAAGTTTCAAGAATTTTTATATGATTGAAATAGTCAAGGAAGAAAAGGGTAAAAAAGAATGATCCTAATTGTCCTTGTATATTTGTGAAAAGGTCTTGGTAAGACAAAATTTTGTCTTGACCTACAGATTGATAATTTGACAAATGAAACATTTGTCTATCAGTGCACATACACATAATTTTTGATGCGATTTATATAAATAAATCACATTCATTGAGTACCCCAATAATTATGAGATCGCTTGACATAAATGATGATTCATTTTGATCTCAAAATAAGGATGAAAAGCTTTTTGGTGATGAAACTCCATCTTAATGCAATCAGCGCATTAGTGCATCTTGCTAACAATACTCAACCAAACATTCGTTTTGCAATAAATTTACTGGCAAAATTCAGTTCCTCCCCAACAAAAAGACATTGAAAGTGTGTTGATCACATACTTGAATATCGTTGACGGACCATAGTTATGGATTTAATCTATTCCAAGGAATACAAGACAGAATTTATTGGTTAAGCAGATGCACAATATTTATCTGATCCGCATAAAGATCTATCTCAAGAACGCTATTTTTTTGCATGTCGAGACACAATAATATCTTTGTTATCAATGAAGCAAATGTACGTGATCACTTCTTCAAATCATGCAGAAATAAAAGTTTTCCCTGAAGCAAGTCAAAAGTCGTATGGTTAAATCAATGACACACCACATTTAGGAAATATGTGGTTTATCTTTGAAAAAGAATATACCAACCCCAAAGTATGTAGATAATCAATTGCAAATGAAATTGTCCAAGAGATGATTATTAATGTGAACAACTTGAATGGTCAATTTTCTTACAACAATGAGGTAATGATGAATAGAATGATATTCAAATTCGGCTAAGGTCAAAGCCTTGTCATATTTATCAAATAAAAAAATGATATATCAAGATGAGTTCAATGATGCAAAATCTTTGTGAATGTGATTTGATCAGAAAGACATTGTCAATATCAATACTTGAGAAGTTGGTGTAAAGGATTGGATACATCATCACAAGAAATTAAGTGATGTTTTCATCAGGGGGAGTATAATACGCGTTGCACTCTTTTTCCCTTGACCAAGTTTTTGTCCCACTGGATTTTTCTTGCAAGATTTTTAATGAGGCAACAAATAATGCGTATTAAAAAATATGTGTACTCTTTTTTCTTCACTAAAGTTTTTTCCCACAGGGTTTTTTCTGGTAAGGTTTTAACAATGCACAATATCTATGAACATCAAAGGGGGAGTGTTATAAATTCATTGAATGAGCGGATAGTCTATAAAGTCAGTACATGAACAACTATTCATATTCACTAGGTTTCATAATATTTTTGGATAAGAATGTATCTATTTATTATGATACTTAATATGGTGGCTTTTGGAGTGATTTCTCAACTATAAGTAGGGTTGTTCATTCACAATCGTACGATATACATATGAGACTTAGATAAACTTGAATAAGAAGAAAGTCTCTCCTATATCTACTTCTTTTATCTTCTTCTATTATACTTATATCATTATGAGTTTACTTTTATAACAATAATAACTTATTTTGATCAAATATTTGGTTAAAATTATTTATCGGATGCATGCAATATTTACACTGAAAAGATAAGTAATTAGAAAATGTGGGCCTTAAATTCTAGGTTGGTACTTTATGTGTTCAAATCTCTATTAATGAATATACACGCAAATAGCCATATGTGTGCAATTCTCAATAAATCCTTCCTAAGACTTGTAACACTATAAAAGTCGTCCAAGTCTTAAAGAAACAAAATAATACTAGCTAGATTCCACAACATCTTCACACATGAATAACAAAGATGATGTAGCTATAGTGATAGCCCCATTACATCTTCAAAGCCATCTCCGACAACTTCTCCATTTTGCATGTCGAATTTCATCCTTTGGTCTACCGGTCTACTATCTTGGATTAGCCACCTCTAACACTCAAGTTAGGCAACACTCCACTACCTTGAATCCTTGTGATATAGCGAAAATCCACTTCCATGACCTCCAAATTCTTAATCAAGATCCTCCTCCAAATATTCCCATGCATATTTGGCATGCTTCTATGCGAACACGTGAACCAATTGCTTCTTTCCTTCAAGATATCTCCTCAAAGGCAAGATGAATTGTTGTTATTTACGATCTTTCAATGTCCTATAATGTTCAGAATATTTCTTCATATCTCAATGGAGAATCCTATGTATTTCATTGCCTACCTATTTTCGATATGTATTGTAGTCACTATGCCCCAAAAGAAGGGTTGCCTATTCCACTTAAAGAACAACTTCTTATAAGGTTACCCTCCAATGATGGATGTTATAACCCTAAGGATATCAAGCACCATGCAAAGTATCTATCACATTGCATGGGCATGAGTGCTGGTGATATCTTCAATACAAGTCAAGTAATTGAAGGTAATGCTTTTATTGACTCCATGACACATCTAGCATGCACGAAAAACAAGAAGCTATGGTCTCTCGGACCGATTCTCCCTACACAAAAGGATCATAAAATCGAGAATAAACACCTATGTTTGGATTGTCTTAAAAAAACAACCTCCAAAATCAGTTTTTTAGGTATATTTTGGAACATCCACTTCATTTTCAGCTGAACAAATCAAGGAGATTGTAATTGGTTTAGAGCTAAGGAAACATAAGTTCATACGGGTATTTAGAGATGTTGATAAAGGCGATCCTGTTAACAATAAAGGTGAATAGAACAATACAGAACTACTTGAATTGCCTCAAGGATTTGAAGAAAGGGTAAAAGGCATGGGCTTAGTCGTGAGAAATTGGGCACCCCAACAAGAAATATTAGCTCATTCATCTACTAATGGGTTCATGAGTCATTGTGGATGGACTTCATGCTTAGAAAGTATTATCGCAGGCGTGCCAATAAAAGCTTGGTCTATCCAATTCGACCAACCAAAAATGGTTTTTCGGTCACGGAAATATTGAAAATAGGCTTGCATGTTAGGGAGTGGGAGTATGAGCTAATGAGTGCATCCACCATTCAGAATATAGTGAGCAAACTAATGGCATTAGAAGAAGGTGATATGGTTAGGAAAAGAGCACACGAACTAAGCAAGGCTGTAAAGCGGTCCACGGAAGAAGGTGGTGTTTTTCTAATCGAGTTACAGACTTTCGTGACGCATATGACAAGATAGAATCTTACTTATTGCTTACAATTGTATGTAGGAAATATGGAAGGAAAAATAATATCTTTAGAAAATGCTTAAGTTTATTATAGGCTACTTAAGGCCACTTAAGATGATTATAATCATCAACTACATCACTATTTATACTACTCAAAATAGAAACAAAAAGTCTTGCACAAATAACTAAATACATGTATCACAATTTACTCGATACATGTACTACGAAATTATAAAGAGACTTCTTGAAAAACTATGAGACAATTTCGAAAGACTAAACATTGATGCATTAATTCCTACACTCCCCCTTAATGCATTTGCTTGATAACTCTAATGCGTTCTCGAAGATAGCAAAATTTTTCTATAGGAAGTGCTTTGGTGAAGATGTCAGCAAGTTGTTTTCCTGTCTGACAATAATGCAATTGAATTTCGCCTTTCTCTTGTGCTTCTCAGATAAAATGATACTTGATGGAAATATGGTTTGATCTTTCATGGCTGAGCTGATTCTTGGCAATTGCAATTGCTGATTTGTTATCACAGTACAGAACCTTTTTTTTTTGTTGTCCACCAATGTCTTCAAATATTCTCCTAAGACAAATAGCTTGAGAAGTAGCCTTGGATGCTGAAACATATTTTGCTTCAGCAGTGGATTGAGCAACAACACTTTGCTTTTTTGATAACCAAGAACAAATGTTTGATCCAAATAAGAAAGTATAACTAGAAGTACTCTTCATGTCATCTATACTTCCAGCCCAATAACTATCAGAATAACCAATTAAGTTCAAATCTCCTCCAAATTTGTACATTATTCCATAATTCATTATTCCTTGCAAGTAGCGTAGAACACGCTTTGCAGCTCCAAAATGCACTTGGCTTGGTTCTTGCATGAATCTGGATAATAAACTAGCAGAAAACATAATATCTGGCCTTGTTGAAGTAAGATATAGCAAACTTCCAATCAAACTCCTAAAAAGTGAGCTATTAACTTTCTTTTCTCCATCATCTTTTTTAAACTTCTCATTTGCTTGGTATGGCCACAGACCTGAAATCCATCATTTTGGATTTTTGAAGAATACTTTTAGTATACTTCTTTTGAGAAATGAAAATTTCTTCTTTCACTTGAGAAACTTCTATGCCCAAAAAATAATTTAGCAGCCCAAGATCACTCATTTCATAAAACTTGCATCATATTTTATTTGAAAGTTCGCATCATCTTTACATCATTTCCTGTAAAGAGCAAATCATCCACATAGAGACAAACAATGATAATGCTGACATGTTCTTTCTTCACATACAAAGTGGTTTCACTCTTACTTCTCTGAAAATTATTTTTCAGAAAGTATGTATCAATTTTGTTGTACGAGACTCTTGGAGCTTGCTTCAGCCCGTAAAGAGTTTTTTTAGCCTATACACCTTTTTTTCTCCCCCTTGAACAAAAAATCCTTGAGGTTGGTCAATATAAATCTCTTCATCAAATTTTCCATTCAGAAATGTTGATTTAACATCAAGTTGAAATATCTTCCATTTCTTTTGTGTGGCAACAACAATTATAGTTCTAATTGTCTCAAGACGAGCAACTAGAGAGAAAGTTCCATAAAAATCAATACCTGGTTTTTGCGTGAAGCCTCTAGCAACCAACCTTGCTTTGTGCTTTTGAATATCTTCTTCCTGATTGAGTTTGATTTTGTAAATTCATTTTAGACTTACAACATCTCTTTCTCTAGGAATAGTCACAAGCTCCCAAGTATTATTTTTTTCAATCATTCGAATTTCTTCTTCCATGCCCTTCTTCTAAACATCACGCTTTATTGTTTCTTCATAATTTTCTGGCTCAACACCGGCAAAATTACATCTTTGATAAATGTCACTCAACATTTTTATTCCTCTTGGAGGCGGTTCTTCCTTATCTGAATCTGGGATTTCTTTCTCTTGAGAGACATCTTCATCTTTCTCATCCTCTTCCTGATTTGAAGATGTGATAGCAGTATTATCTATCTTTTTATCCTCCCAATTCCATGTTGTTTTTTCATCAAAAATGACATCTTTAATAACAAAAAGTTTGTTAGTTTTGACATTGAGAAACCTATGTCCTATTGTCACATCACTATAACCAAGAAAGACACATTTTTGACTTTTTCATCCAATTTTGTTCTTTTCTCAGCAGGTACATGAGCATAACAAATACACCCAAAATTTTTAAAATAACTTACAGAAGGTTTAATTCCACTCCAAGCTTCAACTGGCGTCTTGTACTTTAGAGCCTTTGTTGGACACCTGTTAAGGATGTGAACCTCTGTATGCACTGCTTCTGCCTAAAAATATTTTGGCAACCCTTTCTCATTCATCATAGTTCTAGCCATTTCAACAATTGTTCAATTTCTTCTTTCAGATACACTATTTTTTTGAGGAGTATATCATTCCTACATTTAAATTTCTTGAATGTAGGAATGCTTCTGACTTTTCTTTCAAGAAATAAAACCAAGTCATTCTTGAGAAATCATCAATAAAGATTTAAAAATACCTTTGACTTCCAAGAGATGGAGTCTTCATTTGTCCACAAATGTCGGTATGAATTAGTTCCAAAAGTACACTTTCTCTCCAAGACACCTCTTTTGGAAAAGACTTCTTGTGTTGCTTTCCTATTATACAACTTTCACATGTATCCACCTCAGTATTTATTTCAGGAAGGCCTTGAACCATGTCCTTTTGCTTGAGAAGCTTTTAACCATGAAAATTCAAGTGACAAAATCTTTTGTGTCAAAGCCATGAATCATCTACAATTTCATTTTATAATGCATTGTAATGAAATTGCAAATGTAAGTTTCTTTTTATCATCTTTACTTCAACAATGACTTGATTTGGCTCAATTTTATCATAAATCTTGCAATAATTATCTCTAAATACAAGAGAATAACCATTTGCCATGAGTTGATTAACACTAAGCAGATTTTCTTCCAAGTCAGGAACATAAAGAACATCATGAATTTGCTTACCGCATCCTTTTATGTTGATCAAAATAGTACCTTTACCTTTCGCACCACTAAGTCTCCATTCCCCACCTTCACTTTAGTAGTGATGCTATTATTAATTGAGAGGAAAGTCTATTTATCAATAGTCATGTGATTACTACAACCGCTATCAACATATCATTCATTGCTTTTTGTTGAACCATCAGATTTAGAAGCAAAGAAAAGGTTTTCTTCCCTTTCTTCATAATGTTTTTCACAAAAAAATGCTTGCCCCCATTTCTTGTGCCAACAATCCTTTTCTACGTGATCAAACTTTTTACAAAAGTTACATTGGGCTTGCCTTTGTGCCAACATTTTTCTACATAGTGATTAGTCTTTTTGCAAATTTTACAACAAAGACTAGATTTTTCTCACCTTTTTCTTAAACCTTCTTGGAAGAACCATCATGATCCTGCTTCTTTTTTGGCTTGTGATTTTTCTTCTGATGATTTTTTGAGAAATTTTGAGAATTCTTATTTGTTTTAGATTGGAAAGCCGTCTCTTTGGGTTGATATTCATGAAAAAATCTTCGCTTCTCGTGTCCACGAAATGATCCAACTAGCTCTTTGATGGAAAGCTTAGAAAGATATTTCTTCTCTCCTAAGTAATAGCAATGATGTACTCATACATTCTGTGACATTAATTAGAATCTTTTCCACAACTTGTTGGTCAGAAATTGTATCACTGTGATTTCTCATTTCATTAACAATATTCATGACTCTTGTGCAATATTCATCAATTTTTTCAGAATCTATCATCTTTAAATTTTGAAACTCTCTTCTAAGAGTTTGAAGATTTATAGTGCGTACCTTTTCACCATCATATACCTCAGTTTCCAGAAAATCCCAAGCTTCCTTTGCAGTCTCACAAGTAGCAATTTTTGCAAAATATCCTCTTGAGACTCTCATTTGGATTTTGCTCAAGGCTTTTGCATCTCGACGATACTTAGCCTCCAGATTTTTCATCTATGCTACAGTAAGATCACCATCGTTGTCTGGATCTTCAATGCCATTTGTAACAATAGTCCACAAACCTTCAGCTTTCAAATGTGTTCTCGTTCTTATCTTCCAGTGTTCAAAATCAGTTCAACCAAAAAATAGAGTAAAACAACTGAAAAATCAGCACCTTCATTTGTTTTGGATGTTATATTTTTTTCTTCACCTAACTCCAGATTAAGAACAAAAAAATCTGGCTCTGATACCAATTTGTAGGACATATGGAACGAAAAATAATATCTCTGGAGAATGCTCAAGTTTATCATAGGCTACGTAAGGCCACTTGAGATGATTACAATCATCAACTACATCACTATTTATACTACTCAAAATAGAAAACAAAAATTCTTGCACAAATAACTGAATACATGTATCACAATTCACTAGATACATGTACTACGAAATTCTAAAGAGACTTCTTGAAAAACTAAGAGACAATTTCGGAAGACTAAACATTGATGCATTAATTCCAACATTGTAGACTGTAGTATTGTTATGTCTCCAAAGTATTATTGTTATTAAGTATATAATTTGGTTGTATTGTTTGTAATCTCCTTAATCAGGTTGCTTGTCTTTTGTTGAATACTACTAGGGTGCATGGCCCGTGTTTGTGAATATATACTATAGTTGTGAAATGCAAAAATATCAAAATTGAAAAGACAAGCTTAATACTTCATCCATTTTAATTTATTTGTCCCGCTTTTCCTTTTTAATGTCTTAAAATGAATGTCTCCTTGTAAATTGATTTCTATATCCTTACCCTAGCTTTGTGTTACCACAACCGTCAGCAATGAAACTAATGTAGAGAATATGTGGTAACCCTAATGGATGGAAGGAGGATCAATTTATAGAGGTTAAAACTTAATCTGGTACGTCGATCAAGAGACCAATGTACGGACAAGATCTATTATTCATTAAATATTATTTATGTTATTACTTGGATCACAAGTAAACTTGATTCATAAGTAAGAAATAATTCTTATATTTTCTCACTTGGCTCAATGACCATATTGTTAGGATCGAATATAACGCACACACACTAGATGAATGAAGAACACAAGAACTTTCAAGAGAAAGAGATGAGAGATCTACAGAGAGAAAGAGAAAACCCAATATTTCGTGGTAACACCCCGTAAGTAAACTTCCACGGCAGTGAGGTATATTTATATTAATAAATCAGAGTATTTTTGGTTACAGAGAATAAATAGGAAAACCTAAGATAGAGAATAAATAGGAAAACCTAAAATTAATCAGGCTCCGCTACCTAACAATTCTCCCACTTGGAGACTGACTCAGTCATCCAAAAAATACATTCTCAAAAAAATCTCTTCATCATCAACATCTTTACCGCACCGCAACATCTGTAGCAACAACTACAGAAGACCAACTGAGGTTTTACATAACCTCAGTTTCCCAACATCAACACATTTCGTCAACATGTCTGCCGGGTTCTTTGCACCCTCTATATTCTCCAAGCACATATCATCATCCTCCACTGCCCTGCGAGTGAAATGGTATTGCCTTCTGATGTGCTTTTTCTTCGAATGATAGACTGGATTTTTCACCAACTATATGGCACTCTGGCTATCTAAGTAAAGAATCTTCTCGCTCTGCTTCTTGCCCAATTCCTCAAGATAATCTTCCAGCCATATCATCTCTTTCCCATCTTCAGCTATTGCCACATACTCAGCTTCAGTAGATGAAAGAGATACACACTTCTGAAGTCTGTACATCCAACTCACTGCTGTTCCACCTATGGTGTAAATGTACCCGGATGTACTCTTGCTCGAGTCAACATCCCCACCAAGATTAGCATCCACAAAAACCTGTAGAGTCACCTTGCCTTTTCCAAAGCAAAGAAAAGTACTGGATGTACCTCTCAGATATCTCAGAAGCCTCACAGCTTCCCAATGCTCTTTCCCAGGGTTCGCCATGTACCTGCTAACAACTCCCACTGCATGTGCTATATCAGGTCTAGTGCAGACCATAGCATACATCAAACTACCAACTGCTGAAGCATATGGAACAAGTGTCATGTGATCACGCTCCTCGGCAGTCTTGGGTGACTGCTCCTTTGACAATTTAAAGTGATTTGCCAATGGAGTAGTCCTGGGCTTAGCATCATTAACCCTGAATCTGCTCAGCACCTTCTCAATGTACAACTCCTGAGATAGATTTAAAGTGCCAGCAGATCTATCCCGAGAAATCTTCATCCCCAAAATCTGCTTTGCTGGACCCAAATCTTTCATCTCAAACGCTGCAGACAACCTTGTCTTCAGATTGTTAATATCCCTCATACTAGATCCTGCAATCAACATATCATCCACATACACGATTAGAAAGACATATGAATCAGTGTATTTCTTGAAGTAACAACAAGGATCCTTTTCAGCTTTGCAAAATCCACTCTTGGTCATGAAGGAGTCAAACTTCTTGTACCACTTCCTTGGTGCTTTCTTTAGTCCATACAAGCTCCTGGTGAGTTTGCACACCATGTGTTCCTTGCCTGGAACCACAAATCCTTCCGGTTGCTTCATATAGATCTCTTTGTCCAGATTTCCATGTAAAAATGCTGTTTTTTACATCCATTTGCTCTAGATGCAAATTTTCCGATGCAACAATACTCAACAGAATTCAAATAGAGGTTAACTTCACAACAGGAGAAATATTTCAGCATAATCAATACCTTTCCTTTGTGAATATCCTTTAACCACTAAATGAGCCTTGAACCTTCTTTTGTCATCTGGTTCAGTCTTGATTCTGAACACCCACTTGTTCAGCAAAGCTCTCTTCCCTGTAGGTAACTCAGTCAACACCCATGTGTCATTCTTCTCAAGTGACCTCATCTCATCATCCATGGCTTGCTCCCACTTGATCGAATCCTCCACCTGTAGGGCCTCATCAAAAGACTCTAGTTCCCCCTAATCAGTCAGCAATAGATAGTGTAATGAAGGTGAATACCTATCTGGTGCCCTGATGGATCTGGATGATCTCCTTAACACCTGCTACGGTGTAACTTGCTCCACTTCAGATTCTTCAGTAGGAGTTGGTTGAGTATTTGCTTCGACATCTCTAGGGTTATTCTTCTCCAACTCAACCTCAACTCCCACTTGCTTTGTAATATCTAGAACCTTCTGCTCTCTGTCCTTGTACAGGATAGACTCATCAAATGTCACGTCACAATGTCTTAGAATCTTTCTGTTCTTGTCTTCCCAAAACCTGTAACCAAACAAATCAGAACCATATCCTATGAAGTAACACTTCACAGCGTTGGCATCAAGCTTGTCTCTCTTTTCTGGATCAACATGAACATAACCAGTGCAACCAAAAGTCCTCAAGTGTTAGTACTTGAGTTCTTTTCCTGTCCACACGTCCTCTGGAATCTTGAACCCTAAAGGAACTGATGGTCCCCTGTTGATCAAGTATGCAGTTGTGCTCACAGCATCCGCCCAAAGTGTTTTGGGCAGCCCATAGTGTATCCTCATACTCCTTGCACGCTCATTCAATGTTTTGTTCATCCTCTCAGCAATTTCATTCTGCCTTGCCTTACCAGGAACTGTTCTCATCAATCTGATTCCCTCAGCTGCACAGAATGCCTTGAACTCTAATTTGTCATACTCTCCTTTATTGTCAGACCTTAGGCATTTGACTTTCAAACCGGTCTGATTCTCAACTTCAGCTTTCCACTTCTTGAAAGTTTCAAACACATCTGACTTATGCTTCAAGAAGTAAACCCATACCTTCCTGCTGAAATCATCAATGAAGGTAACATAGAATCTGGATCCTCCAAGTGATGATACTGGATATGGTCCCCAAACATCTGTATGGACCATTTCCAACCGCACTTTCTTTGGCTCTCTAAGAGTCTTTGTGAAGCTTACTCTTTTCTGTTTGCCCAAAATACAGCTCTCGCAAAGACCCATATCAACAGACTTCAGACCCTCTAATGCTCCTTTTGCAACCAGCATCTTCATTCCTTTAGTACTCATGTGTCCAAGTATGTTGTGCCATAGACATGAACCGGATGCACCTTCAGCAACAGCGGCCATGTTTATACACCCTGCAGTGGTGTACAAGGTTCCAGATTTGGTGTCACAAGCTACTACCATAGCACCTTTCACGATCTTCCACGAACCTTTTCCAAACTCTGCTGCATATTCCGTGCTATCCAACTTACCAAAAGAGATCAGATTTTTCTTGATCCCAGGAATATATCTGACATCCTCCAATGTCCACTAGTTTCCTGAGGTGGTCTTTATGCAAACATCCCCCTTTCCTTCAATCTCTAAGGCTTTATTGTCAGCAAGATATACTTTTTCAAAATTTCCAGATTTAAAATTTTGGAACAACTCCTTGCTTGGAGACGAATGGAAAGATGCACCAGAATCCAAAATCCATGATTTAACCGGGTTGTTCACACTAAGGATTAGAGCATCCCTAATGTCCTCTGCTGAATTTACAGAATCATTGTCATCTCCAAATTTTTGATTCTGTTTCTTCTTTGGCTTTGTACAGTTCGTCCGAAAGTATCCTTTTTCTCCACAGTTCCAACAAGTCACATTTGATCTGTTCAGTGATTTTCCTCGATTCTTTGATTTTGATCGACCATGTTGATTTTGGCCTTTCGTCTTACTTCTCCCCCTTCGATCAACGCTGAGAGCACTGCCCGATGAATCTCCCACTTCTTGTTTGCGAACAATTTCGCTAAGAACAACATCAGGATTTTTATCAAACTTTAGTTTCTCAGATCCACAGGAACTGTTAATCACAGCAACAACAGTATCCCAAGACTCGGGCAGAGATGACATCAAAATCAATGCCTTAATTTCATCTTCCAAATTAATATCCACAGAATTGAGTTGACTCACAATCATATTGAACTTGTTTATTTGATCAGAAACGATCCATTCTCAGACATCTATAAATTGAACAACCTACGCATTAAATATACCTTGTTCAAAGCCGATGGTTTTTCATACATGTTTGACAGTACCTTCAATAAACCGGACGTAGTCTTCTCCTTCACGATGTTGAACGCCACGTTTCTTGACAAAGTCAACCGGATCAACCCTAGAGCTTGGCGATCCTTGAGTTTCCACTTCTCCTCAGTCATGGATTCCGGCTTCACCCCAGTCAACGGTTCGTGAAGATCTTTCTGGTACAGATAATATTCGATCTTCATCTTCTAGAAACTGAAATCAGATCCATCAAACTTCTCGATTCCAAGCTTTGAACTATCCATCTTCAGTGATCGTGTTGAATCTCCTTAGCTCTGATACCAGTTGTTAGGATCAAATTCACGCACACACACTAGATGAATGAAGAACACAAGAACTTTCAAGAGAATGAGATGAGAGATCTAGAGAGAGAAAGAGAAAACCCAATATTTCGTGGTAACACCCCGTAAGTAAACTTCCACGGTGGTGAGGTATATTTATATTAATAAATCAGAGTATTTTTGGTTACAGAGAATAAATAGAAAAACCTAAAATAGAGAATAAATAGGAAAACCTAAAATAGAGAATAAATAGGAAAACCTAAAATTAATCAGGCTCCACTACCTAACACATACAAAAGATCTCTTATTTAATGTCCAACATACATACCACAATATAACAAACTACTAATGCGAGTTAAGGCTGTTGTACATAAATTTTATGCTACATACTTTCTTTCATATACTACTACATTAGCAACTTATCATACTATGTTCATAAATTATAAAAAACATATAACAATATGGTCCACAATAATGTTTCATGGAGACTTATCTTGTAATATCTCGAAATAATAATGTGTACACCATTGTGAGAAACAAGATAGTCATTAATATATATCACAAACACATAATTGAGCTCAGAGTGTAAAAACATTATAAATGTATCAATTGTAAGTACAATCAAGGCTCATTCTTTGAACATGCTTTTTAAATGTCTTTGGTTGTAAACCTTTGTTAACGGATCCACAATTATGAGAGCAGTTCTAATATTCCCAAGTAAAACTATGTGTTTCTAAACTTCTTCTTTAATAGTAGAGTACTTCAATTACATATATTTGACACATTTAGAATACTTATTGTTCCCGAAGAAGAATATTGATGTAATATTATCACAATAAATTTTCAGCGGCTTGGTAATGGTGTCGACAACCCCAAATCTTGAAATGAAATTCCACAGTCATAATGCAGGAATTGTGGCATCATAACATTCCACAAACTTTCTTTGCAGCTTTCCAGTGATCAATTGAAAGATTACTTTGATATCTTTCTACACTCGACTGCAAAATTAATATTCGATCATGTGCAAGTTTGTACATACATCAAACTTTCAAAAATAGAAGAGTAAGGAATTGATTCCATTTCCTTTAGTTTTACAACATTCTTTGGGCATTGAACAAAATTAAATTTGTTCCTTTTTTAATAGGAACTATTCTCGCTGAACAATTATTTATGTTAAATATCTTTAGGACTCTTTCGATATAACCTTTTTGAGATAGTCTCAATAATTATTGTGATCTATCATGAAATATTTTATATCCTAGGATGCTTCACTCATATCTTTTATCTTAAAATTCATAGAGAGAAAGTCTTTCTTCTCAGACAATATGCCTAAATCAATATTAACAAGTAAAATATCATGAACATACAAAACTAAAAATATAAACTTACTCTCACTCATCATCTTTTGGTATATTCGCGGATCAACGATAATCTCCTTAAATCCAAAAGATGTTATGGTATCATTAAACTTCATATACCATTGTCGTGAGAATTGTTTGAGTCCATATATTAACTTCTTCAGTTTACACATTATTTGATCTTTTTCATTTAATTTTGAAACCTCTGATTGGTCCTGCCATACCCTAGGCGGAACTGGCACTCGAAGATCATTATTGGACTTGCGTGGACCCTTGGTCTGACTTAGTTACTTAGCGGAAGACTTAAACACAAGAGATAGCTCATGAAATAACTGAAAGTAATACTTAGCCAAAGTGACAACTCATGTGTTAACCGTTTAAAACTGAAAAGAATAAGCCAAAAGAACTACACTAGTTGTCTATGAAGCCTCTAAAAACAAATAAGGATGTTGGGACAAGATCCCCAATAATATAACAACTGAAAATGAAAATCCAGTAATAAAGATGTCCTCCTAAATGTAACGAGGATCACCAACTGACTCTAAATTGCACTCTCGATCAATGGTACACCGAATGTAGATCCTAGTTACCTACATCTACATCATAAAATGATGCAGGTCAACTAGCATCAATACATTGAATGTACGGGTATGTGAGTTGGAATGCTACAAACAACTTAAGCTTGAAAATATTGAGAAGGAACACTTACCTTGACTCTACTCAACTCATGAATAACTTAACTTAATATATAAATTTATATATATATATATATATATATATATATATATATATATTGTAAAATAGTGTTAGCAACTTAGTTTGTTAAAAAATGCAATAAACAAACTCAACTTTACATTTAAGATGAAGTAATATAGTTTCTGTGGGAGATTCTCTAACCAATAACAACCACTATGAGCCTAAGTGGTGATACAATGTCTTGCCCACGCTTCCAGAACTTCTCTATACTTTATCGTCGCATAGAACTACTTAACTTAGTGGATTCACTAGCTTAACTTAAGTGATCATATAAAAAATATGATCCTTTAACACCCACGATAGCTACATAGTTTATGGAGACTTAAGTTAATATGAACTCGCATCTCCATATGAGTGCTCAATATTACTCCCAAAAATATACTTAGCTCATATGTGTTTAAAACAACTTCTTTCTTTGTGTTGAGATAATTTCTTAACACTTAGCTTAAAAGCTCTGTTGGAATCGATGCTTCTTTTTCTTGCTCAAAACTCTTTAAAGAAATCTTGGTTTCCTCTTATCTGAAATGTGAAAACATTTATAAACTCTTAGGGAATACTTAGTTCCCTTATAACTTTTGAGAAATGAACTCAACTATTTACTCTTTACTTACCGTGAACTTGAGTCTGAAATACAAAGTTAAACATTGTTAAAGACTCTTGAAAACTTTTAAGAATTTTTTTTTTTGACTTGCTTCTTAACTTCTAGACTTGAATCTTAGTTTCTTTGACATTGATCTTAACTTTTCTTGAATTGGATTATGGATTCAAGGTTCATGAACTCATGTTTATGAATGATTTCATGATGTTTAGATGTATCTTTAAGTTCTGGAATCAACTAAAAGACATAGGTACATCACTACGAACTAGTACGAAAAGGTGGGAGAAGAATAGGGAGAATTGTTATCCATTGCACTCTAAGAGGTGTGGGGCGCCAACTATCATCTTACAGATAACAGCTTGGGGAGCTAGCGCTCTGGCTGGCGCAGCACCACAACTCCTGTACTTAGGTGTTGTCGACTTTTCTCCTTCATTTTCCATCTCTAAACCCTTTAATCTTTCTTAGTTATTTCCCCACGAACATAGGATCATTAGTACTATCAATATACAATATATTCATTCCTAAATTACACCCAGAAGCATGAGTCAAAACTTCAACAACAAAACCATCAAGAATTTAACAACAATTTCAATAATTTTCTTAAAAAACTCACTTTCTTAACATTCAAATAACTTAGATTTGTTGAATTTAAACAAGATTGACATGTGGAAGAACTAACCCAACACTATGTGATCTCACATACCTATTTAGGGATCACCCCCGATGAATTTCACACGCAGAGCTTGAGCATTCTTGGCGATTTTTGAATTCTCTCATCTTTTCTCTTCCTTTCTCTCTTCTCCAAGCCCTAGCGTGAATTCTATTTTTCTAAACTGAACAAAGGTCTAGTTTTACCCAATTGATTCCTAAATAAACAAATTAATTTAAATAGGTAAGAAAAAAATTTTCCCTTCCCAAATTCGGATTGAGCTTTCCTTAATCCAACTGCCCAATTTCCGAAAGGCATAACTCACTCATCCAAACTCGGAATCGCACAAACTAGGCAGTGGTGGAAAGATTATTCTAAGGTCTTTTCAACTATATTTGCAACTACATCTAACTCACCCTAAGCTAGAAGATATGGTCGTTCGAAGTTGACCAAAAACTCACTTTTTAACTTAATTAAAATTTCCACATTTTCTTATTCTTTCCAAAAATAAGTATTTTCAGATTTAAACTCTTTTCTAGTTCTTTCTAGTTGCGAGATGTTACAGGTCCGCATAAACATCCTCCTCGAAATTTCCATTTAAAAATGCAATTTTCACATTCATTTGGTGTAACTTTAAATCAAAGTGAACTACCAAAGCCAAAATAATTCTTAATGAGTCTTTCTTTCAGACTGGTGAAAAGGTCTTTTTGTAACACCTCGGAAATTTTTCGAACTAAGACTCGAACCATCCTTCATTGTAAGTAAGATTTTATCGAGGAATCTATAATTTCTTGAGTGTTCAGGTCACTAGATGTAGCACCTTGAATTCTAAAAACAATTAAAGAGAATTCATTCAAGTCATTCCTTAGTTTCTTTAAATTTTGGATAAACTTCAAACGACCATAACTTTCAGACAAGATGAGTTAAGCGACCCATAAGATATCAAATTAAAGGTCTTTGAGTTGTATGAGGGAGATATGCTTATTTGAAGTCAGACTGTCTAAATAAGAAAAGTTATCCAACATAGTAAGGGGTATTTTGGTCTTTTCCTTACCCAATCAGATTTAATTCATTTTTTGTAGGGTTTTAGGTTCAGTTTTATAATTCTACAAGGGTACACCCGATTCACCCATAAAACCATAATTACTACAACAATTTTCGTTGCAATTTATGTTCGCTAATTTGTATATTATATAATATCTATTCGCAATGAATGTTATTATAAATTTAGAATAAGACTTATTTCAAATAAAATAAATTTTTTGAATAAATTGAATTTTTATATGACATTAAAATTATATAAAGTGATTACTCGAAAGAAAGGAAGAAAACTATATTATGAAATAAGAAAATAAGTATAAAATAGAAATACTAATATAATATTGAGAAGAGTGGAACAAATTTGTTTTAGAAAATAAAAAAAATAGATTGAATTGATTGCTGAAAAAATAGTAAACTCTATATTTAAATAGTAAAATAGAGAGTAGGATTGGAGATGCCTGACAGAATTATGAAACCTTGGATATATTTGCTCAGTCATGTAATTATTGTATATGTTTTTTTCATTAAATGAGGTTCTTTTTGTAAAACTAAATCAAAATAAGAAAAGAAATATAAAAGATAAAGCAATAGAAATAGGGAGACAAAAGATTCTTATTCTTCAAAATATTCATCAAAACTTTAAGTGTATACAATATAAACTCTTATGCCTCTATTTATAGTGTAACATAGAGGCATACAAAAGGTTAGTAATAAACATGACATTATACATGAATATAACGAAGGAGGTTATGGAGGTTAAAGGTTACAAAAATAATTATCATAAAAGGTGGAGGTTACCTTCATAATGGAGGGAAGTTATGTAGTAACTTTTTTGGCGTAGTGGATTATCTTTATGACGGAGGAAAGTAATGTAGTAATCATTGTGTGTAATGGACATCCACAATATATTATTTTATAACACTTCACCTTGGATGTCCATAGATAATATGTCTCGTTAAAATCTTACTAAGAAAAAACTCCGTGGAAAAAAATCCTAGTTAAGAGTACAAATATCATTTAACACGCTTTGAATGTTGCTTCATTGAAAACCTTACCAGAAAAATCCAATTGGGACAAACCATGGTTAAGTAAAAGAGTACAACGCGTATTTTTCTTCCCCTGATAAAAACTTTACTTGATATCTTGAAATAGTGCATTTCAGTCTTGCATTACCACTTCTTAAATATTGATGTTGGCAATCTTTAATAAATAAGTTTACAAGATTATTACTTGAAAGAGTCTTTGACCGTCAATCTCACTATTTTGTTGAAGATCACATGTGAAAAATACTTTTGGTGAAATATGTTTCGGCCGATCTCATTTGATTGTGTCTTCCCTTCAATATTATTTTCGTATATAGTAACTGAAATATCCTTTGCCAAGGGAAAATCACATGTTAGTTGAATATGACAAATCATGATTCCAACCAAACACACTCTCGACTTAATTATTTCATAGATCAATATCATTTCTGCATTATTTGAAGAAGTGGTGACCAATGTTTGATTCTTTGAACACCAAGATATTGTTGTACCTTTATATGTAAATAAATAGTTCATTTGCGATTGATCTTTATGCGGGGATCAAATAAATATTTTGCATCTACATAATCAAATCATTTCTGACTCAGAGATTGATCCTTTCAATTTTATTGAAGCTCATCTTTTCTTCTCAAAGAAAATCACACATCTTTATGCGTTGAGTCACTTACTTTGTAGTTTCTTTTCATAACTTAAATGATACTATGACAATCGTTTCACATAACTTTCGTTATGTATATCAAATAATCTTCTAGCATTTTCATAACCAACAATATGTAAGTGCACCAATTGCACTAATACATGACATTTTAAGTCATTTTTATGAGATCAAAAAGATTCTTTTTCTGTGTCAAGCAGTCTCAAAACAATTGCGTACTCAATGGAATTATTTTAACACCTTTTAAATCCTTCAAAGATTTTCATTTAACCTTCATCGTCAAGTTAGACATAATCAATCATTATACATATTCAAGTATTTCATCTATTGCCATACTGAAACAAGTCTCATTGCATTCACTATTGGAGAACATAGCTCCATTTAATAATGTCAGGAATTCTTTGAAAATATTTTTATGCCCCAAGGCACGAACCATACTTTATATCTTACGATTACACTTTCGCACAATGATTCATTTGTACCCTCACTGACATATATTTTGATCTATGAACTATATGTTCAAAAGCATTACTTTTCTAAGTGAAACAAAATATACTTGGATAGTGTCAATTATTTATCTGTCCACACTATATGACAGATTTGAATTTAAGATCCTTATAAACATTTATAGCACTGAGTGCTACATCATATCAAATATACCGTCGACGTTCATTTTAATATCAATTTCAATACGACATAACTTATCAAGATCTCTTCATTTTTTATCATTTTCAGGTACCTGAACCATTGTCAAGGTTTTATGAAATGTTATGTCATAGTGCTCTTTCAAAGCACTTGCCTCATTAGCAATGACCATTTTGATAATTTGCTCCCCTCCTTTATCAAGGAGTTTTACATTTGGAATCGATGGTCTATCACGCTTCTAGCGTATCATAGACTCTGTCCTTCAAGGACTATTTGTTGGAGCATTTACAGCTTATAAATATAGGTCAGCAAATATTTTTGGCAATTACTTGCAATATTTTGAAAATGAATTATCTCTTGAACTTCAAGCTCACATTTTTTAAAAATGAGGATCTAGATAATTCATCCCACACATAATTTTCAGGTGTTATACATATCTCCCCTTAATGTTAGGAAATCTAATATTCACCCTCAACCTCATTTGGGGATCTTGGTGCAATGAGCAATAAAATCATATGTGCGCACATTAAATTTTTAGATGGAAATTATTTGATTCCTGATCCTGAACCAATTGTGTTGGGAGAACATTGTTGGCTTGATGCATACATGTTAAATAAACTCATCTCACACCAAATGTGATTTGAGAGATTTGTTCTCATAATCAATGGTATAGCTATAATTGGAGACATACAATTTCTGCTAAAGCAACCATCATTATCAATATGACTTTATAATTTGGAACTATGCTCTTAATTTAATAATTTGAGCACACAATCCTACAAAAATCAATTTGTAAGTTGATACAAATTCACATATTACCATAGCATAGATGCATCTATTAAACCACATGGCAGGTGAACGGACTCATATTTATCTTTTTATATGTTTCAAATAGTTTTAGGAGATACAATCTCAACCTTAGCTGGTATTGTGACCATTTTATCACGAGAACAAGTTACAAAAGAGAATTCTTGAAGAATCTTTTATTTCTTCAACATATAACCACAATTCTCTGCATCACATTTGAATCGGAATGGCCAATCGATTATGCCAACTGATATTTATTCAAGTAAACTTCTAGTTAAATTTTGCATGTGATTCCATCACCATGTCCATAAATGTATACAACAAACAATGGAAAGAAATGGATAATCTTATACGTAAATATTTATTACCACTTTGATTGTAGAAATTTGAAGATATTAAATCTTCCCATAATTTACAGTATCAATATAATATTTCTTTTCAATTCTTCCGAAACTTATAAGTTTCTTTTGAAACTTACTACAACCCCAATATTATGAATTATGTCATTCCTCCAAATAGTAACAATTAGTCCTTTCAGAACTATCAAAAAATTTTGTATACTACCATAATTTTCACAATGTCATTCTTATGGTGACCATCTCCTTCAAGGAGACCAATATTATTATTGTCATTGTTAAAATTATCACATGCAAGACTTATTTCTTGACAACTAATGACAAATTTGTTTGGTCATGACCATAACCTTTATAGAGAAGAACTATTTCTTTCTTTTGTCCTTCAATAGTTCATAATTTAACATATCACAATATTTGTGTAGTACTAAATGGTCATTTATGTCAAAATATTTCTTTTCAATATCTCAAACCTCCCGTAAAGACGATATGTGTCATTTATCCAACAATTCATGGATATTTTCTTATCCATAAGAACACAAGTCACATTTTCTTTAAGAAATGGATCATTACCATTTGAACATGCCCTATAAGTTTTTATTAGAAATTCATTGTCATACTTTCACATTTATCAAATTTATGTGACTCACCTCAACATCACTTTAAGAGATTAAATGTACCAAATGTACTATCATTTTGTATTCTTTTATTTTAATGGAGGATTTAAAAACTTTCAGATTAGGCTGCACCAACTCAATATGCCCAATAACTTTTCATACCACTTTGATGACAAAAACTTACCTTCACACTTGAAGGATCATCTTAAGAACACAAAATGTTCTTCCTTTTAATTACCACCTTCGATCATTATTTTACCACACTCATATTCATACATTTAACCATTTGTGACTTTCAGACATATTATGTCATGCTACCACATTCACATAAAAGAATGGAGCAAATCAATTGGACAAATTTCATGATTTTTGTCAAGAGCATATCAATATGCTCAATGGTTGTTACATCGTCTTTATATAATGTTGGGACGTGAACCCAACCTCTTACCCATAGGAAGTCATTTTACGTCATTATTTGTTGGGACCCAATCCAATATTTTATTATCATGGTGCATCAGGACTCTCACTCGATGTATTACCCTCTTGGTACGATAGGAATTAAATTCTTTTCGTCTTACCCTCAATCAATGACATGATAAACCAAATATAATTAGATTCACCATTGAACCTTAAAAAATATTGTCACTTTGTGGTTAACATGCACAAATAAATATAGAACAAAAGAAACACAATAAAAATATTCTCAACAAAGTATGTATCAATATCTTAAGTTTGTCAGAACAGAGACATATAGCATTATATTATATTATGGTTGATGCATAATTATTAAGGTATTGAATTACCGTTATAAATCAAAGAATCAATTGCACACTAAAAAAATAATAATTCAATTACACTAAATTAAAGCTTCTCACAACCACCATCCCGTTTTCAATTTTCATGTGAATCCAAAATATTTCACACGCAAAACAAAATAATTTAAAAACTTATGTATAGTAAAACAATGAGCATAATCATAAATAAAATATAAAAAAAGTTTCACATAAAAAAGAAAGTATATATAGTCATAGATGAAAAAAATACATATTAACAATAATATGGATCATTCATCTTGTTCACAAGTAAAATATAAAATAGATTCCACAATAACTTACCTTGTTTCTGAGAGAAAATAAACACAATTATTTTGTTAGGTTGTGGAGCCAGATTAATATTTGATGTACTATCAAAGGCAAGGTGACTCTATAGGGTTTTATGGATGCTGATCTTGGTGGAGATGTGGACTCGATCAAGAGTACATGTGGGTACATTTACACCATAGGTGAAACAGCAGTGAGTTGGATGTCAAGGCTTTAGAAGTGTATTTTTCTTTCATCTACTGAAGCTGAGTATGTGGCAATAGCTGAAGCTGGAAAAGAGATGATATAGCTGGCAGATTATCTAGAGGAATTGAGCAAGAAGCAGAGCGAGAAGATTATTTACTCAAATAGCCAGAGTGCCATACAATTGGTGAAAAATTCAGTCTATCATTCGAAGACAAAGCACATCAGAAGGCGGTACAATTTTGCTCGCAGGACAGTTGAGGATGGTGATATGTGTTTGGATAAGATAGAGGGTGCAAAGAATCCGGCAGACATGTTGACGAAATGTTGATGTTGGGAAATTGAGGTGATGCAAAACCTCGGTTGGTCTTCTGTAGTTGTTGCTACAGATGTTGCGGTGCGGTAAAGATGTTGATGATGAAGAGATTTTTTTTTTTGAGATTGTATTTTTTGGATGATTGAATCAGTCTCCAAGTGGAAGAATTTTTAGGTTGTGGAGCCTGATTAATATTTGATGTACTGTCATATATTAATGTTCACGCGGTTCAACCTTCGCGGTGATATTGTCGGGGGTTATGGGGGCGGGAGCCCCCCATCTAGCCTAAATTTTAAGAAGTACTATTTATTCTCCATTTATTCTCTGTAACCAAAAATACTCTAATTTATTTATTTATATATATATATATATATATATATATATATATATATATATATATATATATATATATCCCACCCCGTGGAAGTTTACTCACGGGGTGTTACCACGAAATATTGATTTCTCTTTATATATATATATATATATATATATATATATCCCACCCCGTGGAAGTTTACTCACGGGGTGTTACCACGAAATATTGATTTCTCTTTTTCTCTCTCTAGATCTCTCATCTCTTTCTCTCTAAAGTTCTTGTGTTCTTCATTCATCAAGTGTGTGTGCGTGGATTCGATCCTAACAACTGGTATCAAAGCTAAGGAGATTCAACACAATCACTGAAGATGGATAGTTCAAAGCTTGGAATCGAGAAGTTTGATGGATCCGATTTTAGTTTCTGGAAGATGCAGATCGAAGATTATCTGTACCAGAAAGATCTTCACGAACCGTTGACCGGGGTGAAGCTGGAATCCATGACGGAGGAGAAGTGGAAGCTCAAGGATCGCCAGGCTCTCGGGTTGGTCCTGTTGACTTAGTCAAGAAACGTGGCATTCAACATCGTGAAGGAGAAGACTACGTCAGATCTGTTGAAGGCACTATCAAACATGTATGAAAAACCATCGGCAATGAACAAGGTATATTTGATGCGTAGGTTGTTCAATTTATAGATGTTTGAGAATGAATCTATTTCTGATCATACAAACGAGTTCAATATGATTGTGAGTCAACTTAATTCTGTGGATATTAATTTCGAAGATGAAAATAAGGTGTTGATTTTGATGTCATCTCTGACTGAGTCTTAGGATACTGTTGTTGCTGCGATTAGCAGTTCCCGTGGATCTGAGAAACTGAAGTTTGATGAAATTCGTGATGTTGTTCTTAGTGAAAGTATTTGCAAACGAAAAGTGGGAGATTCATGGGGCAATGCTTTTAGCATTGACCGAAGGGGGAGAAGTAAGACGAAAGGCCAAAATCAACATGGTCGATTAAAATTAAAGAATTGAGGAAAATCCGTGAACTGATCAAACGTGACTTGTTGGACCTGTGAATAAAAAAGGCACTTTCAAACGAGCTTTGCAAAGACAAAGAAGAAACAAAATCAGAATTCTGGAGATGACAATGATTCTGTAAATTCAACAAAGGACATTCAGGATATTATAATCCTTAGTGTGAACAGCCCAGTTAAATCATGGATTTTGGATTCTGGTGCATCTTTCCATTCGTCTCCAAGCAAGGAGTTGTTCCAAAATTTCAAATCGAGAATTTTTTAAAAGGTGTATGTTGCTGACAATAAAGCATTAGAGATTGATGGAAAGGGGGATGTTTGCATAAAGACCACCTCGAGAAACCAGTGGACATTGAAGTATGTCAGATATATTCCTGGGCTCAAGAAAAATCTGATCTCTGTTGGTCAGTTGGATAGCACGGGATATGCAACAGAGTTTGGGAAAGGTTCGTGGAAGATTGTGAAAGGTGCTATGGTAGTAGCTCGTGGCACCAAATCTTGAACCTTGTACACCACTGCAGGGTGTATTAACATGGTCGTTGTTTCTGAAGGAGCTTCAGGTTCATGTCTGTGGCACAACAGACTTGGACACATGAATGTTAAAGGAATGAAGATGCTGGTTGCAAAAGGAGCATTATAGGGCCTGAAGTCTGTTGATATAGGTCTTTGCGAGAGTTGTGTTATGGGAAAACAGAAAAGAGTAAGCTTCACAAAGACTCCTAGAAAGCCAAAGAAAGTGTGGTTGGAAATGGTCCATACAGATGTTTGGGGACCATCTCTAGTATCATCACTTGGAGGATCCAGATTCTATGTTACCTTCATTAATGATTTCAGCAGGAAGGTATGGGTTTACTTCTTGAAGCATAAGTCAGATGTGTTTGCAACTTTCAAAAAGTGGAAAGCTGAAGTTGAGAATCAGACCGGTTTGAAAGTCAAATGCCTAAGGTCTGATAATGGAGGAGAGTATGACAAATTAGAGTTCAAGGAATTTTGTGCGGCTGAGGGAATCAAATTGACGAGAATAGTTACTGGTAAGGCAAGGCAGAATGGAATTGCTGAGAGGATGAACAGAACATTGAATGAGCGTGCAAGGAGTATGAGGATACACTGTGGGCTACCCAAAATATTTTGGGCGGATGCTGTGAGCACAGCTGCATACTTGATCAACAGGGGACCATCAGTTCCTTTAGGGTTCAAGATTCCAGAGGAAGTGTGGACAGGAAAAGAACTCAAGTACTCACACTTGAGGACTTTTGGTTGCACCACTTATGTTCATGTCGATCTAGAAAAGAGAGACAAGCTTGATGCCAAGGCTGTGAAGTGTTACTTCATAGGCTATGGTTCTAATTTGTTTGGTTACAGGTTTTGGGATGACAAAAACTGAAAGATATTGAGACATTGTGACGTGACATTTGATGAGTCTGTCCTGTACAAGGACAGAGAGTAGAATGATCTAGAGATTACAAAGAAAGTGGGAGTTAAAGTTGAGTTGGAGAAGAGTAACCCCAGAGATGTCGAAGCAGATACTCAACTAACTCTTACTGAAGAATCTGAAGTGGAGCATGTTACATCTGAGCAGGTGTTAAGGAGATCATCCAGAACCATCAGGGCACCAGATAGGTATTTACCTTCATTACACTATCTATTGCTGACTGATGAGGGGGAACCAGAGTCTTTTGATGAGGCCCTACAGGTGGAGATTCGATCAAGTGGGAGCAAGCCATGGATGATGAGATGAGGTCACTTGAGAAGAACGACACATGAGTGTTGACTGAGTTACCTGCAGGAAAGAGAGCTTTGCTGAACAAGCGGGTGTTCAGAATCAAGATTGAACAAAATGGCAAAAGAAGGTTCAAGGCTCGTTTAGTGGTTAAAGGATATTCACAAAGGAAAGGTATTGATTATACCGAAATATTCTCTCCTGTTGTGAATTTAACCTCTATTTGAATTATGTTGACTATTGTCGCATCGGAGAATTTACATCTAGAGCAAATGGATGTAAAAACAGCATTTTTACATGAAGATCTGAACAAAGAGATCTATATGCAGCAACCGGAAGGATTTGTGATTCCAGGCAAGGAACACATGGTGTGAAAGCTCACGAGGAGCTTGTATGGACTAAAGCAAGCACCAAAGCAGTGGTACAAGAAGTTTGACTACTTTATGATCAAGAATGGATTCTGCAAAGTTGAAAAGGATCCGTGTTGTTACTTCAAGAAATACACTGAATGTGGATGAAATGTTGATTGCAGGATCTAGTATGATGGAGGTTAATAATCTGAAGAGATTTCTCGGGATAGATTTGCTGGTACTTTAAATCTATCTCAAGAGTTGTACATTGAGAAGGTGTTGAGCAGATTCAGGGTTAATGATGCTAAACCCAGGACTACTCCATTGGCAAATCACTTTAAATTGTCAAAGGAGCAGTCACCCAAGACAGCCGAGGAGCGTGAGCATATGGCACTTGTTCCATATGCTTCAGCAGTTGGGAGTTTGATGTGTGCTATGGTCTACACTAGACCTGATATAGCACATGCACTTGTTCCATATGCTTCAGCAGTTGGGAGTTTGATGTGTGTTATGGTCTACACTAGACCTGATATAGCACATGCACTGGGAGTTGTTAGCAGGTATATGGCTAACCTGAGGAAAGAGCATTGGAAGTTGTGAAGTGGCTTCTGATATATATGAGAGGTACATATTTCTTTCATCTACTGAAGCTGAGTATGTGTCAATAGCTGAAGCTGGGAAAGAGATGTTATGGCTGGAAGATTATCTGGAGGAATTGGGCAAGAAGCAGAGCGAGAATATTTTTTACTCAAATAGCCAGAGTGTCATACAGTTGGTGAAAAATTCAGTCTATTATTCGAAGACAAAGCACATCAGAAGGCGGTACCATTTTGCTCGCAGGGCAGTTGAGGATGGTGATATGTGTTTGGAGAAGATAGAGGGTGCAAAGAACCCGGCAGACATGTTGACGAAATGTGTTGATGTTGGGAAACTGGGGTTATGCAAAACCTCTGTTGGTCTTCTGTAGTTGTTGCTACAGATGTTGCGGTGCGATAAAGATGTTGATGATGAAGAGATTTTTTTTTGAGAATGTATTTTTTGGATGACTGAATCAGTCTCCAAGTGGGAGGATTGTTAGGTTGTGGAGCCTGATTAATATTTGATGTACTGTGATATATTAATGTTCACGCGGTTCAACTTTCGCGGTGAGGTTGCCGGGGGGTTATGGGGGCGGAAGCCCCCCATCCGACCTAAATTTTAGGAAGTTCCATTTATTCTCTGTAACCAAAAATACTCTGATTTATTATTATATATACCCCACCGCCGTGGAAGTTTACTCACGGGGTGTTACCACGAAATATTGATTTCTCTCTTTCTCTCTCTCTAGATCTCTCATCTCTTTCTCTCTAAAGTTCTTGTGTTCTTCATTCGTCAAGTGTGTGTGCGTGGATTTGATCCTAACATATTTTACCTTCTTTTGTTTACTTTGCTTCAATCTTTCTATGACAGAACATTCGTGCTGATAACGTGTTGTAAAACTAAAGCAAAATAAGACAAGAAATATAAAAGATAAAACAATAGAAATAGGAGACAAGATGAGAGCATTTCTTATTCTTCAAAATATTCATCAAAACTTTAAGTGTATACAATAGGAACCCTTCTGCCTCTATTTATAGTGTAACATATACAAAAAGTTAGTCATAAACATGACATTAAACATGAATATAAAATATTATTTATAAAATGTATACTTATCAAGTATTATTTTTAAATTTATAATAATTAACTATTTATGTTTAAAAGTTAATCTGATTATTTAACTATATTTGCGCAACCAAACAGTGTGCTTGCAATTACATTATCATGAGAAAGAAACATATTGACTATTTTGTATATAACTACTAGATTAATAATTGCACAAATCGATCTAGTGACTTGAGATTTTCTGTTAGTGTTTTGTGCACAATTTCTGATTGAAAATGCAATGGAAATAATAAAATATTCATGTAGATCGAAACCAGTAGAGAATAGGATTGGAAGTTTCTTATTCATGAAGTAAGTAGAATACAAACTAGAAAGACATTTTGAATTAAAGCTCTTATTTCAGTGGAAATTAAAAGAAGTAGTAGCAGCAGCAGCATAGATTTGATATATCCTTAATGCTTAATTAGCTTCTGTTTTGAAGGGCTCCAATGAAGCGTGGTACACTGATTTCTTGCTGAGGTAATGTGGCATAAAATCGATTCCCCAATGGAAGGGTTTGAACTGTGGAGGATTCTCAGGACCAACAAGTGCTTTTGCAGGTTCAACAATCTCATGTGGGCAAATAAAAGTACCAATGGAGGTTCGTGACTCAGTTGTGTTTGTCACCACACGATGTGCAACACTAGTTAGCTTTCCATTGCTATATACCTGTATGCATAGCAAACATTATAAGAGAAGAAAAAAAGGGGGTGTTAGAGAAGACCTACACACATACATACCGTAATTGGTAAACCAGAATTAACCACAAATGCATTGCGAATAGGCTGCACACCAATCCATTTGTCATCCTTCAATATTTGAAGACCATAGACTTCTTGTTGGATAATGGTTATGAGATTAGGATCACAATGTCCACCAACTCCCAAAGTTAAACTTGGATTTGGACATGCTGGATAGTGATTCACAAGCATTCTCTGCCCAAGTTCTTTGTCAAAGAACCCTGCCTCCAAACCTAGCCCTTCACTTAACATACCCAAGATAACTTTGCTCACCCTTCTCAATTCATCACCATAGGCACCAATAACCTCCCTGAAGTACAACCAAAATACATGTGTAAGAAAAGAGGGAAATTAATTGCTAAACCATACATAGTTTAGATAGGTAGGTACCTATATCTTGGAGGGTTATCGGGCCAAGTTTTTTTGTCTTCTCCATCAAGATTGCAGCTATGTTCCAACACATCTCTCCAGTAACGATGCTCCTCTGAATCATAATGCTTAGCACTGCTACTGTACAGTGTAGCTGCACCCCTATTGGTATTATTAGCTGCATCTTTTGCATAATTTTCTTTTTCTTCAGCTGGAAGACTGAAAAATTCTTTGTACACTTTCATTGCTTCATCCATTAGATCTACAGGTACTCCATGATTGATTATCTGTTTGTTCATATATCATCATTTCAATTTCACATTAACGGGAACAAAAAAAAAAAAGAAACAGAGTTGCGTACCTGAAAAAACCCATATTCTTCAAAAGCTTTCAACAGATCTTTAACAACAACACTTCGTTCTTCACCATTAGCTTTTCCCAAATCAATGACTGGAATACTGTCGCCAATTTCAACTGGATCTGATGGTCTTTCATGCTCTGGGATGCAATGACTTTTAGGAACTGCTTCTAATGTGCTTGACCAGTTCGAGAGAAGATCCGCCATTGACAATCAATCTAAACCAAAACCAAAAATCATAAATATCTCAACAAATAAACAAACAAACAAAGAAAAGGAGGATTTATTGATTTATTTACCTGGGAAACAAAGTTATCTTCTAAATGTTAATACTACTACTTCTGCAAATTGTTTGATATCTCATTTGAGATATGGAGGGCCATTTATAGGGAAGGAAATTGCATAACCAAAACTGATGCTCAGATAATTTTATTTTTTTTTAGAGCATGCCACTAAAAATTACACATTTTAAAAACAAATATTTTTTAAAAAATAGAAACAACTCACATGTGGGTAAGTTATTTGAGAAGTGTTTTGCTAAGCTGATTTTATAAAATTTAGAGTCAAATTACGGAAAAGTGATAACAATCAATATAGTGTTAGTGTTAATATTAATATTATTTTGTACAGAGAAACTATCTTAAATATCTAATATATAAATTTTAATTTTTGTTAAATTAAAATATACATATTAAAATTTTCAATCAATATCTTACATAGATAAATAAGAAATGTATTAAATATTGATATAATCTTACACATATATTGTTCTAACCTTTTTTATAATACTACAAAATAACTATGTAAATTCTATAGGGGTGTCAAATGGTGAATTAAATTGAAATTAAAGATATTAAAATGGGTTGGGTGTTAACGGTAAGAATACAAATTGATCCAAATTAAAAAATCGAACCAAACTGATTAAATAAATTGATTTTATCTGAGTTAGGCGTTGTTTAATTTTGGATTTTTTAAAACGAAAGTATTTGGATTGTTATGATCGTTTAAGAAAAACGGACGAAACTGACAAATTATATACATATATTTCATTATTACATGTATATACTATATTATTTTTACAAAGAATTTTAAAGATCGTTTTCGTCACGTATATTTATAATTTACTTATTAAAAGTAAAAATGTCCAAGGCGAGAATATTTATCTTATTGGTTTCATGTATATGAATGTGTATGATAATCCTTTATGAGATTGAAAATGTCAATGTCTCTTCCTTTTATGCCAAAATAATTACTCTTTCCCAATTTATATGACTTACTTTCATTTTTAGTCTGTCCTAAAAAAATGACATATTTCTATATTAAATAACAGTTTGACTATAAAATGTATATTTTACCCATAATGAAATTATTTGCATCAGCACAAATTTCTATAATTCATTTTAGGCCACAAGTTTTAAAATTTTTCCTTTTTTTCTTAAACTCTAAACCGAATCAAACTCCTCATATAAAATGGGATGGGGGACTAATTTTGAAGCTTTATTCATAGTAAATTCAATGATTGAAAGTTATGTAATGTCGGTCATCCTAACTATTTTCATTTTGAATTGATTGTTAACACTTTTTTGCATTTTGAATTTTTTCTATAGTTAATAGCTGAATTGAAATCAACAACAATCAAACCATAAATATATATTATATTTGATTTGGTTTGGTTTTGATAATCATAAAATCGATTAAATTAGTTTGATTTTAATTTTAACCAATAACCAATCATATCGACCCGCGAACACCTCTAAAAATAGGTAGAACATAAATCGGGTTGGGTCCTAATCGCCCAAGTTTACTTTGGATTTGAATGAGGCTCAAATGGGCTAAAGATGGATTGAGTCTTGACCCACCCAATTTGATCCACTTAATCTCAATAATTTTAACATATTGTTATTTAAGTTCTATAACCACAGTTTCAATTCAACTCGATTATTGTTTTTTCAAAAAAAAAAAAGTTGCTAATGAAGAGATAAATCCTAGAAGATATAAAATAGATAATAAGTTATACCTTTAATATTGGAACATACATTATATCAATGCAAATAAAGAGTAAACATATTGAAATTGTAGATAAAATTGAGCTCAATTGTAGGTCTTTAAAAATGGGTTAAAGCTTGAATGAGTTGAGATTAAACATTGCAATTCAAAGAATCTTGAACCAAACTCATAAAATTTTAGATAGATTGGGCGTGTTATCTATACTTGGGCTCATTTTGACACCCCTAAAAATATAAAATAACAATATGAAAACGTAAAATAAAATTGTAAAAATATTCTATAAAAAGTAAATACAGAATTTTTGAATAAAATTTAAATAAACTTATGAGATGGAATTATGTCGTCGACGCGTACGGAAAAAACCTATGAGAAATCCATGTTAAATCCTCCTACTTCCATGTCGGAACATTGATATCCTGAGTCATACATCCTGGTTTTGGTGTTCAATCTTTATTTGTTCGTAGTTTTGACACTTAGCCACAAATTCTGTGATATCCTTCTTTATGTCATTTCACAATTCGATTTCATGATGCCCGTTGGTGACGTAACATTTTAGTGGCTCTTGAGTGAATAAACTATCGAGAACTATGAGCATCTAATAGAATCATTTGGCTTAAACCATCAACTTGTAGAATACACTAATAATTTCGATAACGAAGCACACATTATCCACTCTTTGGAGAAAAATTTTATAGTCATCTTAAGGACTACTTCCTTTAATTCAACAAAGGTTGGATCATTATAATGTTTGCCTTAACATCTATCACATGAGATGATCTCAAATTATTCTGAACAATAATTTTACCATCTACTGAACCCACAAGACAAATTCCCAAATGAGCAAGTCTATGAACATCATGAACTAATTTTTTTCTCCTCCTCCATGTGGTAACACTACTCATAGACAACCCGTTGAGAGCATCTGCCAACTTATTGGCCTTACCCAAATGATATATGACACTCATCTCATAGTATTTTAATAACTCAAGTAATCTCCTTTAACAAAGATTTAAGTCCTTTTTATTGAACAATATGGAGACTCTTATGGTCCGTAAACACGTCCATATGAACACCATAAAGATAGTATCTCCGAATCTTTAGTAAATATACTACTTTTGGTAACTCAAGATCCTAAGTGTGGTGATCCTTCTTATGAATCGATGTATAAGCTAAGACCCTTTCATGTTACATTAACACACAACAAAGGTCCATTCTGAAAGTATCACAACAAACCTCAAATTCATTTTAACCCATTGGTAGAGTCAACACTTCAACTCCTGAGAACTCTTCTCACAAGATTCGAACCACAAAAAATTACTTTTTTGAGTCAGACTAAACAAAAGACAAGTTATAGAGAAAAATCATGAAAAAACCATCTAAATAATTAACAAGCTAAACTTAGAAAACTCATGATGTCCGAAGGCAAGAGGTCTAGGTCATTTTTTATTATTATTTTGATCTTTTAAGGATTGAACTGAATGCATTCTTCATAGACTATATGGCTAATCAATGCAACTTCAACCAAAACCCTGAAGATCATCGAGTAATTCATCAATCATGGGCATTTGGTATTTATTTTTTATTGAGACTGTATTCAGTTGACGGTAATCACTACATTATTTGAGTGAATCATCTTTCTTATGCACAAAGAGAATTAAAACACCCCATAGAGATATACTAAGACTTATTAAACTTTTATTTAAAGGATTCTTTAACTATTTCTTCAATTCCTTAAGCTCAGTAGGATCCATTCGATAAGGATAAATTGAGATCGACTGGGTCTTTAGAAAAAAATTGATTTCCCATTCGAGAAGGATTTTGGAAGATCTTTGAGAAATGTTTTCGAAAAATCATTTACCACTGAAACTGAGTGAAGGTTTGGTATTTTGACCTATCTACCTTAACCAAAATTAGATGATAAATACGATATCATTTTTCTGACCTTAAAAGTAACTACCCTTCCAATTATGTTATTATTCGTAATAATTGCATTTAAATGCTCATATAAAAATGAACGACTTTTTAATCTTTCAATTAAATGTTTTTCTATGATTTTGTTCAATGAAATAAGTATTAGAACAAATTGAATAAAGAACTACTGAATTTGGTAAAACTTTTAAGGGAAAAAAGTGTGAAATATATTCGAACTTTAATTGAAATTATTGTAATAATATTGAATTTTGAAAAAGATTTTTTATCCTCTTGCACTATTTAATAGAGTAGTATATTTTAAAGGTATATATATGTTCACGTGGACATTATAAATATTGCATCATTATAAATAGCAATGTGTTCACATGGACACATATATACATTTAAATACATTATTAAAAAGTCCAAGAAATAAAAGGTCATTTATAAAGTTTGACATTGTATCAACAATATCAAATTATCAAATAAAGTTAAAATATTTTTCCAAAACTTTTAAACATGATCATTTATCAATCTATTATGTATAATTTTCTCTCTAAATTCTTATTGTTATACAAGTACGGATTTTAAATATTATTTATGCTATATTTAAAAGCATAAAAAGATACATTTATATCAACATGAGGGACACACGTGGGAGATGAGCACACCAACACAAGAACTTCTTGTCAAGCATTAAAATGAAATATTGGTGCGGTGGGAGGTATCTTCAATAAGTTACTTGTCAAGCATTAAAAAGAACACAATAATATCAGAAATTCAGAATTGCGCACTTGAGAGACATAACCGTATTAAATGCAAGTATTTAATCGTCATTATCGTCAAATTTATTCTGAATATGTTATTATATTTGTTCAGAAAAGTATTTTTAATACGATATATGTTTCATAGTGAAAATATGAAAAAATTAGGAATAACATACAAGAAAATTAAAACAATATTTAAGAAACGGTGTGAATGACAATCAACTATAGGAAAATAAACTTCATAAAGATCTCTCTTAACAAAACAAAATATAATCATACAAGATAAATTAGTTCTAAGTAAGATGTGGGTATTGAAGTAGTGCCAATATTAAGGGTAAAAGTTTTTATTAAACTATATGAACTTCAATATAAATAATTCTTTTAAGGGCTTAGACATTTTTAGATCACAATATTAACAACATAAACATTTTTAGACAAAAAAATTTATGTTAGATACATTTTTTAATCAAATTATTAAGGAACGACAATTGTTATTTAATTTCGCATAATTTAAACGCACCAATACTATTTCCTCTTGCCAATTGTGAGCTTCACCCTTTTTGTTTCAAAATGAATTTTCGAAGCGTTAAAAACATTTAAAAGAATCATTTAAAATTACTAAAAGATTAATTTATCAATATTATCTTTTTAACTTCTTCAAAAATGTAAAGCTAGAGATAGTTATTAACTATGGGAAATTTTAGAATTTTATAATTTATTTTATTTTTAACTTTGAAAAAATTATTTATTTCGGATTATTAAGAAAAGCTAGAAATTCATTTCTATTAAAATGAAGTGAGTATAATAGTTTGATTATAGTACTCTATTTGTTAATTTTTATTTATTTACTATTTTTTAAAAAATACTATATTTATTTATTCAATTTTGTATCTATTTTATTTTTATAATTAAATACTATTTATTTTTTAATAATTAAATCACTTATAATAATTATGCCATCCACAAGCAAACATGATCGAGACAATACTATTGTTATAGTGCGTGGTTTCAACAAAGTAATATCTTCGAATTATTTTGTGTCTTTAACTTAGGGCCAGTTTTGCGGACGAATATTTACTCTTTAAATTTTTGTTTTATTAGTATGATTAATTTGTGATTTTGACCGCAATGTAAAATTATAATATAAAATTAAAACTTTTATTTGGGATTATAATGTAGATTTTTTTAAATTGTAAATGAATATGAAAATACATAAGTCGAGAAGATCATAAAAAATAATTTACTGTAATTCTTATACTATAAATTTTCTTAGTTCTTATTATGTCTTATTGATGAGTAAAATTATAATTCATAAATAACGTATCCAAATATCTTAAAGGTGGCATTAACAAATTGCATAGTTGTATATTCCTTTTATAATTACACGTAATCATATAAAGATCCATAGATCATTTATAGTAGTACTAACTAATTATTCTTATATTTTCTCCATATTCTTAATTTTTCGTTCATTTTTAAATTGACATATCAATTTAAAAAATTATTATTAACATAGTGAGTTTTATCCCTATTAATTATGATGTAAATATGTAAATGAATTAAAAAATTATAATTTTTAAGAAATCTATCTTTTTTCAAAGTAATTAATTAAGGGTATAATAAGTTAAAAATTATTCTTAATTTATCAAAATAAATAAATAACTAAGGACAATTAAAAAAAAGTGAACAAATAATTTAAAACAGAAGAAGCAATATAATTTTTTTTAACTATATATACAACCTACTCACATCTAACATGAGATTTAAAATGATACGTCTACACAAATATCTATTAGGAATACTTATTTTGAATAAAAACTTTTAGAACTAATTTTCAATTTTCATATTAAATTAAACACAACATGCAGTATAAACATTTTTTTATTGAAAAATGGACTTTGTAATTTCAAATTAAAAGAGTATATCAAAATGATATATTAAACTAAACACTCTTTGTCCCTAATTATTTCTTCATAATTTAATTGTCATACCTATTAAAAGAATAATTATTGATATAATAAAATTAACATTTTACCCCTTATAATTATGAGGTGAATGAATTAAACATTTAATATTTTCAAAAAGTTTTATTATTTTTAAAGTAATTAATGGAGGATAAATAAGTAAAAAAAAATTATCATTTCTTAATTTGTTATAATAGACAAGTAATCAAGAATAACTATAAAAAAAAAACAAATAATTAAAAATAGAAAGTATAATATAAATGCCAACTGATTAAATATAATATATAATTATTTTTTTATATATACAATCTCTTCACGCGAAACATAAAATTTGAAATGAAACATTTACATAATATTATTAAAAATACTTATATTAAATTATAAATTTTAATTATTATCAAATTTCATATCAAGTTAAATAACAACACTAAATGCAGTATAAACATTCTTTACTGAAAAATGGACTTTGTAATTTCAAATTAAAAGAGTATATCAAAAGGAAATATTAAAATAAACACTCTTTGTCCTAATTACTTGTTCATAATTTAATTGATATGCCTATTAAAAGAATAATTATTGGTATAATGAATTTATCATTTTACCTCTTAAAATTATAAAATGAATGAATTAAATATTTAAGATTTTCAAGAAGTTTTATTATCTTTAAAGTAATTAATGGAGGATAAATAAGTAAAAAAAAATTGTCATTTCTTAATTTGTGATAATAGATAAGTAATCAAGAACAACTATAAAAGAAAAAGAACAAATAATTAGAAATAGAGAGTATAATATAAATGCTAATTGATTAAATATAATATATAATTATTTTTTATATATATACAATCTCTTTACGCGAAACATAAAATTTAAAATGAAACATTTACATAAATATTATTAAAAATACTTATATTAAATTACAAATTTTAATTATCATCAAATTTCATATCAAGTTAAACAACAAGCACTAAATGCAGTATAAACATTCTTTATTGAAAAATGGACTTTGTAGTTTCAAATTAAAAGAGTATATCAAAAGGAAATATTAAAAAATAAACACTTTTTGTCCCTAATTGTTTATTCATAATTTAATTGGCATATCCATTAAAAGAAAAATTATTGATATAATGAATTTATTATTTTACCCCTTATAATTATGAAGTGAATGAATTAAAATTTTAAGATTTTAAAGAAGTTTTATCATTTTTAAAATAATTAATCAAAAATAAATAAATAAAAAAAATTATCTCCTAATTTGTTAGAATAAACGAGTAATCAGGAATAACTATAAAGAAAAAACAAATAATTAGAAATAGGGAGTAATAAAAAATGCTAACTAATCAAACATAATATATAATTATTTTTCTATATATACAATCTCTTTACGCCTGGGATTTGAAATGAAACATTTACATAAATATTATAAAAAAATACTTATATTAAATTACAAATTATAATTATTATCATATTTCATTTCAAGTTAAATAACAACACTAAATGCGGTATAACATTCTTTATTGAAAATTGGACTTTGTAATTTCAAATTAAATGATTATATCAAAAGGAAATATTAAAAAAAAAAACACTCTTTGCCCCTAATTATTTATTCATAATTTAATTAGTGTATCTATTAAAAAAATAATTATTAATATAGTGAGTTTATTGTTTTATTTCTTATGATTATAAAGTCAATGAATTAAAAATTTAAGATTTTTAAAAAGTTTTATCATTTTTAAAGTAATTAATTGAGAAAATAAATAAATAAAAATTCTCATTTCTTAATTTGTTAGAATAAATAAATAATCAGGAATAACTATAAAGAAAAAAGAACAAATAATTAAAATAGAAGTAATAAAAAAATGCTAACTACTCAAACATAATATATAATTATTTTTCTATATATACGATCTCTTTATGTCAAATATGAGATTTGAAATAAAACATCTACATAAATATTATTAAAAATAATTATATTAAATTACAAAATTTAAAATTTATTATCAAATTTCGAGTTAAACGACTAACAATAAATGCAGTATACACTTTCAAAATGTATTGAAAAATGAACTTTGTAAAATATAGAAGTAAGACACCTAGCTACCAACATTAACTGCTGATTCTATTGAAAAGGAGTTTAATATTTGCAAACTTCCAAACTTACTTCTTGAAAAATAAAAATATGGATCAACTAGCATTAAATCCTGTCAGCCTAGTTTAATTAATCCTAACAAACGTCCAAATTATTTTTGGTACATTCCTCGAAAACTTAAATATGAGGATCTGTATCTTCTTCCGTTGATTTTGTACCCTTCTCAAAAGAAATCATAAATTATTATATTGATTATTAAATATAATAAAAAAATAATTATAATTAATGATAAAAATAAATTAAATATAAAATTATCTATTAATTTTATAAAATGATAAATATTATTTTTCATTTTAAAAGAATACAATGAACAATTAATATTAAACGAATATTTATTTTTAATTTAATGATATTTCAGCTATTTTTTGTACTAGAATAAGTTTATATATAATAATAATAATAATGAAAAAGGGGTAGGTAAATTTTGAAATTAGAGTTTACTAATGTGTGCAATAATTTATAGATATAAACGAAGCAAAACTCAAAGGGAATCCTTCAATATTTTAATATATGCACTAGATATTCTCCGTTTGCATGCAATTTCTCTATAGCAGTCTTTTTTTGTTTTTCTTTTTAAGAATCTAATGAGATTTGGATCTTTATTTCAGGAATCTTTTATTGCTCCTATTTTAATTCACATATTTTTATTGTCAGTTCGTCAGAGTGAATATCATTTATTTATGAGAAAATAAATATAGAGTATTAAATTTTGATTTTGCTTACGAAAAACAATCTCGTTCATATCAATTCAACAGTTCTTTTAAGGAAATAATTTAACTCATTCTTAGTTCATCATTTTTTATTTAATAATATGCTTAAGAAATGATAAAATACAAAAATAATTATAAGGATAATATAAGAAAATTTTAATTAATATTTATTTAATTTATTAAAATAAATAACTATGGTAAGACAATTTATTTCCGTAGCAAATTGAAGCAGAAATACTACTGGCGTATTTGTATTGATTTGAGGGTTATCTCTATTGTTATAATATTATTATATAATTCTCCGTCCATTTATTGTTATTTGTCTTACTCTGCACTTTGAAAAACGAGGAAATAATATTTTTGTATACTAGCACTAATTTGTTGTTACACTAAGTTAAATTTTCCGTAAAAGACATCCAAATTTTATACTATTATTTCTGGTCCACTCCTTGAAATTAGAGCTTACGGTAAATTGTGCAATAATTTGTAGATATAAACGAAGCACAAGTCAAGGGAAATTTTTCAATACTTTAATCTGCACCAGATCTTTCTCCATCTGCATGCAACTTCTTCACCAAACACCTAAATTAATTAAGAAAGAAAAACTTGAATTAAAATTTTTTTTATAAAGACTAAAATTAAATTAAATTATTACAAATATTGGAAGTATGAAATTCCACTGCATAATGTCGTTCATTTATGAGTTATCCGTATAAAATAAATATCAGGCTCAATAAATTAGTTATCAAACTTTTTTTTTTAAAAAAAAATTATTTATTCTTTTGAAAGTCTTTGCATTTATTTGTAAAATATCCCCAAAAAAAATTAATAGATGAATTAGTAAAATTATCATTCTTATTTTATAATTTTTAATCACCGTATAAAATAAAAAGTGATCAATCAATATAAAACGAAAAAAATTATATTGTTTTATTTGATTGTTAGGAGTGAATACGTATTTCGAATAAAAATATTATCACTTGTCAGTGGACATAAAGTACCTCAGAACATCAAAGTTTAATTAATTACCATAAAGAAAGAAAGAAAAATGTTGAGGGAAGAAAGAAAATGATAGTACACATCTCCAGCACCTCACAAGTCACAACAATAATTTTAGTTATGTGTCATCAATGATTAATAAAAGACAATTTGGATTAATTGTACACATCTATAGCACCTCACATCAATATTAACCACTGAAATTTTAAACACGTTTTCATTTACGTTGGACTGCTATATATTTTAAATATATAAAGTTCTGTTATTTTAAATTTATTTTTCTTAGCACCCAAAATGATTGGTAGTACATTACTTAGTTTTAAAGTAGAGATGAAAAGATGTCGATTCGAAACGTCCTTTTGGCCAATGGCAACAATGATTTTAGCTATAACTTTTCAAATACCCCTTCATTAAATATGATATTTCTTAAATTTGTATGTTAGAGCAAATACATTTTTCATTTTAAAAAATAGTCCACGATTTGGATTTTTTAAAAAAAAAAATTGTTAATTGACATGGTTTATTTTCTAGATTGAGTAAATAAATAAAAGAACTACTTTAGCAATCAAGAAACATATTTAGAAAAAGAATATTGTGGCCAAGACATAATTTATATCTAACATAGAAGTATGAAGAAAATTGGCATGCTGTACTAAGGGAAGTAATTGACATCTATAAGCCCTCTTTTGAAGAGTAGGCACAAAATGGCCGTTTATTACTTTTTAAGCTAATAAAAGTGCAAATAATTACTCAAAGAATTGTTTTGTATATTCTTTTTTTTTCTCGAAATTACAAAAATAAATATGTTCTTAGCGCAGTCTTTAAAATTTTTATCATTAAAAAAATTACAAAATCTCTCTGAGATACATTCATATCCCCTCCGGATGCATCCCTCCCAGGGGCGGAGCCACCCTTGTCCAAGGGGTGTTGTCAAGCGATGCCCCTTCATCAGAAAATTACTTCATATATGGAGCTAAAATTTTGATATAACAAATATACATGTATAAGTATTGACACCTCTTAGAACAAATTAAATGTTTAATTTCGTGATTAAGGAGTTGCAAAAATTTCTTAAGGTCGCCATTGATCCCTCCCCTCTTGCATCTTAGTAATGTATCATTCGTATTCTTTAAATTATATATCCGTAGTTTTTTTGATACATCCCAAATCTTATAAATTTAGGAAATTTTTATAATTAAAAAAAGAATAAAAATATAGTGTAGTTAAGTTAACGAAAAAATGAGCTCATAGTGCCTTTCAAGTTTTTAATTAAAAAAAAAAAAGACAAGTGGGCCCTTTTATTTTCCTTTACTTTTTATTTTCAATATTAATAAAAGGAATAAACTAAGTAATATTTTTGTAGTTGTCCGGACAGTCACAAGTTATTTGGACAACTTCTAAAGTTGCTTGGACAACTGTTGAAGTCGTGGAACGACTAAAGAAGTTGTTTCGACAACTACGACAATTGTTGGACGATTAAAGAAGGTCCGACAACTACGATAGTTGTTGGACGATTAAAAAAGTTGATCCGATAACTACGACAGTTGTTAAACTAAAGTGTAAAAGTTAAAAATTTGGGACTATTATAAAAATATCTTTTAACCTAATATTTTTTTGTCACTTCTACCTAAATTTAAAACTTGAAAGACTTTTACCTAATTAATAAATTACTTTGTCCCTTTTAATAGATCTTCTCTTAATTAACACTAGAAATTTATGTAATTTTTACTTTTTCTCCTCTTAAAATTTCGCTTCTTTCAAGTTTATCTCTGTGTCCTCGTAAAATCTATCCTTTTATAGCCATATATCTCTCTCTTATTGATTCACTAATTTCTCCAATATATATATATTTTGATTTACCATATACTAATATTTTACAAAAAGATAAAGTTATATTCTACAATTTCTCTACAAAATAAAAGATAAACCTTATATATCAACATATGATTTAACTTAACTTCATTTATTGTTTATGCCTCTAATTTTGGACGTATAAAAATAGACACTAAATTCATATAAAGTTAAATAAGTAGACACATGTATTCTAGTGACGTCAGGGGTGGAGCCACCTTATATTGAGGAGTTATCTGAATCCTCTTCGGCGGAAAATTATATTATTTATACATAATTAAAATAATTTATCTATATACATATATATAGTAGATGTCTGACATCGTGTGACTATTTCTACATATATAAGCTACTTATTGTAAATCATATATTTGCCATTGCTTAGCGTCTTACATAATAATTTGCATTCTATGCGTATCTTACGAGGTGTCTTATGTGTATTATGTCACATAAAACTTGCATCTACTTAATTAACTTTATATAAACTTAAATATCTATTTATACATATCAAATATTAGAATGTATAGAGCTCAGACTAAATTAATTGATATATTTATGTAACTACTCAAACTAAGAAGTGAACTTCCAAAATTTAGTTAAACTCTGGTCAATTGTACTTTACGTTCAGAAATTGAGACTTCGGCAATGATTTATGAGCAGAAAGACAAATTTGATCATGAATGCTCATATACCGCATTAAAAGGAATTGTCCAAACTTTATCGAGAATACTCAATAATTTATCATACACAAGGATGAATTTGAATGTGTATATATAGTTACAGATAATAGTGATTGTTTTACTAGTTAATATTGTGTATACTAAGTTATAATTTTATACATATGATACATGATTATTATTTTTGGGAAAATTACGTAACAAAGAAAATTTATACTATTTAATTACTCATCATAGTTATGGTTTACTGTAATTTCCACCCGCGACTAACATTATACATTAATATTACGTGAGCTGACTTTGAATTTATATAATTAGTCATATTTGAATATGTATAATTCACCAAAATATACAAATACATATGTATAATGTACAATAATTTAACCTATATATATGCAATTCATCTCTCTCCCACTCTCTGCACTCTCTCGCTCGCCTCTCTCCTCCCTCTCCGAATCTCGCTTGCCCTATATACAAATATATATGTATAATATACATTTATATACATATACAATTCACCCTCTCCCACTCTCTGCCCTCTCTCGCTCACCTCTCTCCTCTCTCTCTCTTGATCTTGGTCGCCTCTCTCCTCCCTCTCCCAGTCTTGCTTGTCTATCTCCTCCCTCTCCCAATCTCTCTTGCCATATATACAAATACATATGTATAATATACAACTACCTAACCAATATACATATACAATTCACTTTTCTCCCACTCTTTTCCCCCTCTCTCTCGTCTCTCTCCTCTCTCCCCCAGTTCGCTCGCCTCTCTTCTCCATATAACATGCTACAAATTGTGATTATCAAACTATAGCTATGGAGAATAATTAATTGTTTTTAAGTGGCTATATGTGAAAGTTTCCATATTATTTTTCATATATTGAAATACATAAGGTCTCTTAAAAGTTATTATGTGCTTAAATGTATATCAAACGCAATTTGAGTTGATACACCTGATATATACATATACTTATTTTTTGAGTCTTACTGCAATCTGAATTTGTATACATATTGTATATACACCTACAAGTTTATTGCATGCATAAAATTTGCTTTTAAGTTTTATCGTTGTTTGATTTGCATACACATGCTGTATAGACCTTTTGGTTTGGATATATATATGAGATAATGTAAACAATTTGATCAATCTGAAAATACTAGAACAAGTTGATTTGGTACACAAATCAGACTCAAATGGCAGAAAAAAATAATTGTATATCAATCTGACATTAATCATGTATATAACCTAAGAATTATCTTGTACTCCAATCCAAAATTAATTATGTATACAGCTTTAAAATTAATCAACATATATACACAAAATATGTATGCAAAATTCAAACAGTTTTATACATTGCAGTAGCTAGATAAACTTTTTGATATATATATATATATATTATATTATAAAACTATATGTCTAAATTCAATTTAATACAGATAGTTTCGTGATATACGTATAGTTTATTTTTTTACCAGTAAATATATATTTCTACTGTCTATTTTTAATTGTTAAATTCTTTTTTTTAGTCAGATTATAAGATTTTTGACTAACATTTTATGAGGTACTTTCATAATTTTGAGATGTGAAAAATTGCAACTTATTACTTTTCATATAGTTCATGAATATATAAATTATTTTGTTTAAAATGTCAAACTAATTTAATTTAATTTAACTTTAAAATTAATCAAATTGACTTTCGAAAAATATAAATTGTAGAAGAAAATTGATGAAGGAATATATCATATTGATGCATGCTATAAGTATATGCTTAAGTTCAAATAATGTATGTAATTTTGTGATAAATCTGCTGTTTATGTATGCATAAATTTAATGATGTTTGTTAATCTAATACTAAAGAAAATTTGTTGTATTCCATTTCTTGAATTTATGTCTCATTTTTTAGCTGGTCTAAGAAAATGACATATTTTCCAATTCTTCTGAAATTGCTACTCATTTTCTTTAACTTTTTCTCTCTATATATTGCTTCCTCGGTTATTGCTTATATGTCATTATTTTAAATTTTTATATCTTTTAAGAAATTAGATAAGTTTACTATTTTATTTTTAATTATTATCTTTTTAAAATTTAAATTTTTAATAAATGAACATAAATTAATTTATTTTGATTAATTAAATTAACTGGTGAATTGAATTAATCATTTAATTTTGTTGCGTCTGTCAAAGTCATATTTTCAAACCTAATGACTGTCAATAGCAAAATAGGAAAATAATATTATTTATTTATTAGTTTTATGTAATAACTATTATTACTAAAGCTATCTATTTTAAATAAGAATGATATATATAGAAAGAAAAGTACGAAGCGTTTATAGCCATACGTATAGTTTGATTAAGAAAATTTAACTTTCTTGGATTTATATCATAAGAAAATGTCATTGAGAACAAAAACGAAAAAAGTTTAACCATTTAACATAATATTCTTATATTAAATTTCAAACATAACATATATAAATATAATTTTTTTTAAAAGGAAAAAGATATTTTCATTAACTTTATTTAGTAATAAATAATACTTTAATTTAATAATTAAAATACTAACAAAATTATATCAACAAATTACTAAAAATAATATAAAATAATTACATAAAATCACATGAAATAAGACTATAGAAGAGAAGAAAATGAAATATCAATAATTTAAAATATTTTTAGAAATGGTAAAGAACAAAAGTAACAATACATTAAAAACAAAAATGGAAATAAAGAAATAATCAATTTCCAATTAGACTATGTAATTATCAGTAATTTATAGCTTCTTGTGAAACAAAAGATATACTCTATCAATATGGACTATCTATTTCAATTGTGCTTTATGAAATTACATATCTATACGAGGGTTTAAGTTTCGATCGATATTTGCGAAATTGATTATTTCTCTAGAAAACAAAGATTTAAAGTGATCTATAATTTACTCAGTATTCGGTATAACTCACATATTTGTGTACAAATCAGTGCAGACGAAGTAACACGAATATCTCCGATAGTCAATCTATTTTAATCAATCGGCCGGTGGGAACTAGAAGTTTGGGACATGTTTGGTGTTTCTTTCATCAATCATCCGGATCTACGCTGTATATCAACAGATTATGATTTTGAGGGTCATTCATAGCGAAAAGACCTTCCTCTGAGTGGATATGTGGAAGTACGCCCTTCCGTCCAGAATTGTTTGTCATGTTGCGCTTTCCAAAAGTCAATTTGACTAATTCTTAAAGTTAAATTAGATCATATTAATTCGATATTTTAAACAAAAAAATTAAATATTTCTAAAACTTCATGAAAAGTACTATAAATTACAACTTTTTGCATATTAATATGATAGAAAAAATACATATTAAAATGTTAGTTAAATTTTTTACAATTTAACTCTAAAAATATAAATCATTACAAATAGGGGACGGGAAAATAATTATCCTATCAATTATATCTAATCTAATTACATAACCAAGCATAACATACCCGATAAAGTAATTACAATTGTCAGGTTTTCTAAAAAAAGTCCCAAAAATTCAGTGTTGTATCACGTGGTTTGTCAGGCCACAGAAAAAAGAGTTTAATTAGCAAACGTCCAAATTTTATTTTAGTCCACTCCTTGAAATTAGAGTTCTCTTGAAGTCTGCATACTGTAAAATTCATTTTGAAAAAAAGGATTTAATATATTAGGGATGAGTAGTGTCTTTATTTTATTTTATGTCACATGAACTAAAAAAGAAATCGAATTGAAATTATCTTATATTATTTTTTCATTCATTACTTAATTTGACATTAAAAAATTATTAATAATATGCATATTTTGGTATTTTACTAAATTATTTCCTGTTATATGATAGCTTAGTATATTATTTAAAAAATAAATATTTAATATTTAGATTAAAACATGTTTTTTTTATATATATATATATATCCAACTTACAAGTAAAAAAAAAGAAGGTAAAAATGGATGAAATCTATATAGTAAAAGGAATTTTAAATAAAACTTCTGCTATTAAATATTTAAAGAACAAAACTTCATAATAAAATATTGTACACGTCTATATTGTATAGCACCTCACAAGGTCGAAGCTTAATTAATTGCCAGAAAAAAAGGAAACAAACAAAAAAAAGGGATTATTGTACACATCTATAGCACCTCACAACAATTTAAATCATTCAAAAAAAACGTTTTATTTTTGTAGGATCCGAAAAGATTGACAGTACGTATTCCGTGAGGTGTCATAGAATTTTAAAAAAAAAATTATGATTTTGTGGCCCAATTAAACATACCAAAATGACATCTATTTTATATAGCCTTAAATATGTTAATGAGAAAAATTAAATTAAAACATAATGAAAAAAGACAAATATAAATCATTACTATTATTTAAACAAATTAAGTTATTTATTTTTAAACAAATGATATTTTTGAGGACCCACAAAGATACGTGCAGAGAAGAAAAGTTTTGATATTCGTGTATTTTTTTTACTTCTTTCATTTTAATAAATTAAAAAAAAGATAATTTGTTATTAATAATAATTGATTATTTTAAAAAATATTGTAATTCAATCACTTCATAATTAATATGAGTAAATAATAAATTCACTTTATCAATCATTATTTTTCTTAATAAATATGTCAATTTAAAAAGGAACAAATAATTACAAACATCCTAATACATTTATTAATATCATTTTCTGATGACTAAAAAAGATATGGGTGATTTTCTTTAAAAAAATATTAATGCATTTTGTTCTTGTTGAATAACTAAAAAGTGCAGAAATTCATTTGGTACGACCTTAAAAATAAATTATAAGTATTTTTTTAATCAAAATTAAAATATAAAAGTAATTATTATTTTATCTTAATATGTCAATAAAAATAAAATCTCTAAATTATAAATAAATAAAAACAAGAATTTAAAATATCTGCCGTTCAAATACTATCAAATATAAAACAATATAGAATCACAATGAATATCTCTAATTTTATTCATATTTTAAGTATAAAATAATTGGGTTGATCAAGAAATAAAGTTGAAAAGTGAGTAATCAAGAAGCATATAGCATATTATGACCAAAACATAATTTAGAAAAAAAAATTAAGAAAATATTTGAATTTGAGGCTCTTTTATTGACTTAAAACTTTCGGAAAATTGTATATAATAATAGCAAACTAATAACCTAAAATAAATGGAGTAGCTAGGGTTTGATTTAATTGTGCTCCATAGCAAACATTAGTCAAAGTTTGCTAGGCGCCTGTCTCCCAAAAATCTCGCTCGCCACTCTTTCATTCTCGCTTGCCACTCTCCCTCTGCTCGCCTCTCTCACTTTATATACAGAAGTGTATAAATTCTATTTCTATTTTGTATAAAGCGAGAGAAAATTGTATATACACATGCAAAAACATACATCTTCGTGTTATACACTTAATTATACAATTTACAAACATTTTACTTCAATTCAGTTGTAGACAAATGCAAATTTTATACAAATATTGCAGAGAAAAAGACCAACGAATTATAAAATTGCGAATTATACAATTGCAGTGAAATACAATTTTCTCTAGCTTCATACAACAGAAGTGTATATATTGTGTTTCTGTTTTTGTATAAAGCGAGAGAAAAACAAATATCTTCTTGTCATACACTTATAATTATGCAATATACATACATTTTAATTCGATTTAATTGTATGCAAAGCAAATTTTATAAAAGTATTGCAGCGAAATAGAGAGCGATATACAATTGTGCATTATACAATTGCAGTGAAATAGGTTAGCGAATTATACAATTGCAGCGAAATAGGCCAGCGAATTATACAGTTTAGGCCAGCAAATTATACAATTGTATATGTATAGCGAATTATACAATTTTATGTTTGCTATAGAGCGCAATTATGCAAACTTTGCTATAACATCCAAATATGAATATTTTGTTTGGGATATGAGAGAATTGCCCTTAAAACTTCTGTACAAATTGGCCCAACAAGCCCAAAAAAGAAACGAAAAAAAATCTGACCCAGTCTGAAATTGAACTAGCAGCTAGGCTTCCTCTTATTCATGCTATGGATCATCAATATCTTCCTCTTCGTTACACCACCATTAATTTAGAATCTAAGCGTAAAAGGATGAACAAAAATTGACTCTGTGTATTAACTAGTGTATCAAAGGATGGAGTCGTTAGACGAGACGTTTTATACAGCATAGGGCAAAGCATAAGTCCTGAAATGCGAGGATTACATCTTAATCTCATGTATATTCAATTTTCTAATTTTATTACTAATAAAATTAGCAAAAGTAACACTTTAAGTGTTTTACAAATAAATTTTAATAAATGACTAATATTATGATTATTATTTGAAAAAGAGTATTAATAATCAATATTATAGATCTAGAACATACGATTTTACACTCGAAATTTATACCACGAATTTACGCGCTTTATGAATCTATGCCTTCAATTTGATACTTATTAGCCCAATTTCGAAAAGTTGACCCATAATGATCATTTATTACTTTTTCAACTACTAAGAAGTGAGCTTACAAAAATTAGTTAAACTCTAGTGATTTGTACTTATGTTGAACCACTTTCAACATGGATTTTAAGTTGAGGACTCAAGACTTCGTCAATAATTTGAGGAGCAAGCCGACAATTTAATCATGACTCATGAGTGTCGAGATTTATTTTGAGGCATTTCAGACTTTACTTGTTGTTGTCAATATGATCTTTTTTCTTATTTCAAAAGTGAAGTTTGCTGCTATTGTAGATAAGCGTGACATAATTAATTGTGACATACCGAACTAAAAGAAATTGTCCAAACTTTATAAGTAATACTCAATAATTTATTACAAACAAGAACAAATTTGAATATCTACGCGCTTTCAAATATTAGTGATTGTTTTACAAGTTAATATTGTGTATGCTGTTACAACTTTATATATACAATATTGAAATGCATAACATCAGTTAAAAATTCTTTATGTACTTATAGTGTGTATCAAAACGCAATTTGAATTGATACTCTTAATATATACACATAGTAATTTGTTGAGTTTCACTGCAATCTAAATTTGTATACACCTACAGGTTTGCTGCATGAAAGCAATTTGCTTTAAGTTTTATTGTTGTTCGATTTGCATACACATATAACATATTGTATAAACCTGTTGATTTTGATATATACACGATGTATACATCAGAATCAAATGATATTTAAAAAAATCTGAAATTAATTATGTATACAGCCTAAAAAATCTTGTATACCAATCTAAAAATAATTTGTGTATACAATTCCAAAAATCAATAAGCGTATGTATATAAAAAGTGTATGCAACATTCAAATAGTTGTATACATTATAATAGCTATACATTCAGTTCTATGTTTTATGTATAATAACTACACATTCTGAGATATAAATATTGTGAACAAAATCGATGCCAATACAATTATCTTCGTTTATATATACAAATGGCATATACATTGAGTAAGTCAACTTCAGATATACATACATATTATAAAAATATATGTATAATAATTTAAAGTAGATAATTATGTATATTCATGTTGTTCATTTTTTGTCCAGTAAATATACACTATATTGATGTATGCATTAGGTATATGCATACATTTAGTTTAACGTAGGTAAATCTGTGATATACATTTGGTTCGTTGTATATATAAATATAATGAAATTTGTCGATCTAATACTTAAGTAAGTTTGCTATATTCCATTTGTCGATAATCATTTGTTTTGGTCAGTTTGAAAAAGGATGACATATTTTTTCTATATACAATAACAATTTAACTTTAAAATATTCATTTAATCCTTAATAAAGTAAATATATATGTCACAACCCAAAAACGAACGTGATGACACTCGTTTTATCCATGCAAGACAAGTCAACCTAGAACCCAACTAATACGATAAATCTTTTCATACGAAATATCTTAAAACATCTTTCATATTAAAATCATAGAAACACACTAAGTTCAACATATGTCAATCTTAGATTCAAGAATACTTGGACACGACCCATACAATACGAATATAGAAATACTTAGTCTATTACAATACTTCAAGTTAAAAGAAATCTAAACACGATTGTGCCCTCGAGTCAAGTGAGGACATACATTGCTTGAACGATAACTAGATTCCAAGCTTTCCCAAATACATTTCACTTGCTATACACACATTTAGAGATAGACAAAGAGTATGAAATTAGTACAACCACTTGTACTAAGTATGACTTAATGCATAAAATCATGATAACGGACATTTATGAGAAATATGCTCTTTTTGATTAAAACATCATATTAAACGTATAAGAACCACATTTAAGTATCACACATCACAATAGCATCAAACACACATCGAAACATATAGACATGAGATCCTCCTACCAAAGGTGATTCTAAGTCTCCTTCAAGTGAGTTATGAAGTGACCGCCCATACAATCCCTTCACACACACCTAAGAGATCCTTTAGACTATCTAAGATAAGATCATTCTCACTTCACATAATAGCATATACATATGTAACATTCTCTTCCCAAGGGTTATCGAAAGACTTACTTAAGTAATGCAAGAAAAGACCGCCCAAACACCTTCTCCAACCTTACCTAAATAATCCTTAAGACTACCTAAGTTTAGATCATGTTTACTTATTCAATTCACTTTCCCTATCTAGAGTCATTCTTAAGACTTCCCTAGGTAAGACATGAAGTGACCATTTCTATGCCCCTTCATACCTTAACTAAGCAACCCTTAAACTACTCTACGTAAGTATTTAATCATTAACTTACTTTCCAACTTGAGTCATTATCTTTACTAGTTTATTAAGAGACATTCATCACATAAGGACATTCATGTAATGGTTTTGGAGAAGACCTAAAGACTCATTTACTAACATCTTCAAAGCCTAATCGTGCAATGTATAAATAGCGTCCCATGCCATTAACTAAACTTCCTAGAACTTCTCCAATAATAGTAAGTATCACATATGATGAGAATATACAATAACTGACATAGACCATGATATCTAAGTATGGAATCCAGAGTCGACCCTACTCCGATAAAGGGTGTTTTAATTGTCAATGGTAAAACTTGGACACATCCGAAGTAAGCACATGGTTAAGGAATATGAAGGGCTTCTTTGTACTCTAGCCTCATCCTTAACTAGAGCTACTTGCCAAACCATACTCACTCGGTGCTAGCCTTTGTTCTCATAGAGTAATTCACATAAAGGATCACATAAAGAGGTTTCATATCTAGTTCATAACCCAATCACATTTCACCTTACCAAAGAGAGTCCACTAAGGCTTACATGAATTGTGTCCCTTACTTGATGCTTATGTGAATATGTGATGTCTTGACTTTGGAACCTAAAGGGGACCTTTCATGATGATACGAAGGTCATTTATGTGGAACCTTGAACCAAGTGTTAAGGATGTAAATTGTGAAGTAGTTAGCTGTAATGGTATCCTTCATGTAATGAGTGATGGACATAAGGTTGATTGGCTGGAAAGACATCATATTATACCTTAGGAAAGTCGCGATGAGATTCTTGTCTCCATAGTGAGATATGCCCTAGTGGACCTTGCTTTGAATGTAATTTGTTCATGAACTAGATATGGGACACATTTATATTAACCTTGATTTGAATTACTCTACGAGAACGAAGGCTAGCACCGAGTGATTATGTTATGAGAATTAGCTCTAGTAGAGATGAGACTAGAGTACAATGTACCTCTACTTGAGAATCAGACTAGAGTACATAAAGCCCTTCATAGTCCTTAACCATGTGCCTACATGGGATGTGTCCTAGTTCTACCCTTAGCAAGTAGAACACCCTCATCGGAGTAGGTTAGAACTCCGGATTCCATGAGTTGCTAACATGGTCTATGTCGGTTATTGCCTATTCTCATCATGTGGGATACCTATTAGCATTTGAGAAGTTCTATGAAGTTTAGGTGGTGGTATGGGACGCTATCTAGACATTGCACAATAGGCTTTGAAGATGTTATTTGGAGTTTCTAGGTCTTGTATAAGACCATCCTTTATATAATGAATGTATCTTAATGAACTAATTGATATAATGACTTAAGTTAAGGAAGTATGTTAAAATGAAGTAGTACTTATCTAGAGTAATTAAGGGTTGTCTAGTTAAGGTGTGAAGGAGGCATAGAAATAGTCAGTTCTTATCTTACCTAGATAAGTCTTAAGAATGACTTTAGTTAGGGAAGTTGGTTGATTATGTGGACATTATCTGAGTATTAGGTAATCTTAAGGATTATTTAAGTAATCTCGAAGAGTTCACTATGGACGTTATCTTCTTGATTTACTTAAGTAAGTCTTTTGATAGCTTTTGGAAAGAGAATGTCATATCATCTATATGCTAACGTGTTAAATGAGAATAACTCTATCTTAGGGAGTCTATAGGATCTCTTAAGTGTGTGTGTAAGGGATTGTATGGGTGGTCGCTTCACAACTCACTCAAGTGAAACTTAGAGTCACCTTGGTAGGAAAATCTCATGTTCTTATGTTGATATCTCTTAAGTGTGTATGTGACTCATTATAAGTAATCTTGAGGGTCGTTTAGGTACATCTAGAGAGGGTGTATGAGAGGTCTCTCTTTGTGTGACTTAAGTGAATCTTAGGATAACTTTGAGTGAGAAGATTACATGCTAAAGGGGGTTAAAGTGAAGTGAAGTGACTTCACTGTAATGTTTGCTAAAAAATGTGACTTTTTGCCTAAACGATTTCTTATGTGTTTCTAAGTTGTTAAATGTTGTTCTTATGCTTATAGTATAATTTTTAATCAAAATTCATGAAAAACATGCTATTTACTAAATGTCCCTTTTTCATGGTTTTTGCATGCTTCCATACTTAGTACATCTAATGTGCTAACCCCTTCTTTTACTTTTTGACTAAAGTAGGAGGAAATGGAATTTTGATGTACCATGAAGGATGGATAGGTTTCTAAGGGTTGAAGATGAAGTATTGGTGAGTCCTCATCGATTCGAGGACAATAGCCACATGTTCCTTTATGTTTTAAACCTTTATTTTATGTCTGTTTTATCGAAAAAATATATTTCGAAAGAGTTTGTTTGTTTTTAAGGGTATTTTCGACTTTTTAGGAGTCGCCACTTAATTTTTAAGAAAAATTAAGAAAACTTGTTTCTAAACAACTTAAACAGAAAAAATTGTTTTGAAACACTTTTAAGGGGTTCGGGATTCATATTAGTGTCTTAGGAAGGTGTAAGGCACCTAAGACACTCCGTTAAACACGGTTTTCCGGCGATTAACTTATTTGACTATTTATTTCAATTTTTGCGAATCTTTTGTTTATAGAACTTTATTAGAAACTCTTATGCGAATTATCCAATTTTAGAATATTTCGTGGAAGTTAAAACTTTAACTCTTAGCGATTTCCGAACTTAAACATCTATTTTTTAAAGTTTCAAATTTTAAATTTGAGTTTGATAAAACAAAGACGTTCGATGGGGTTGGAGTTTTCTAATCCTAGACCAACGGCATTCAAGTAAAAAGCGTAAGCAAATAATAAAGAGAGAGAGAGAGAGAGAGAGATTCAGGTCCAAGTTTTCGGATTCTGTTCGCCTTGGCCGAAACTCGGACCCACCTGTTTTTTGGGTTTTATAACCCATTTCCTGTACCTGTCCTAATCTAAACATACAAATATAATTACGAGGAAGTGAAAAAAAGGAAACAACGAAGGCTTATGCCCATTACAAAATAAAATACAACACATAAAATAAAGGAATTTCTAATCTATTTCTTCAAGTTCTTCAATCTTTGTGACATTGGGGTCCACACTTTGCCTCGACTCGGTAGAAGAATGGAGCCTTTAAGGCTCCTCCGAAATGCTAAAAGAAGAGGGGAATCCCAAAGGACTCGAGAGAAAGATTTCCCATGCAATGAAGGAGAAATACATTAGCATACTCAACGACAGAATGAATCAGACGTATTTCGAATGAAACAAAATAAATAAACATACGATTCTGAAGAAAGCCGAATAGATTAGCAAACACACTATCCTTTTATGACTCATTAGATTTGCCAACATGCAAAAGACATACCAAATACCAACACCAAGTAATGAAACATTCCAAAACGCGAATAAATTAACATTCAGGGATTTGCATCATGCTAAAGTAGCAAACAAGCAGTAGCCTGAAATCACCAAATTGACAACTATGCTCTTTCATCCTCAACTATACGTAAAACTTTACTATCAACATCAGGTGAAATCTCCAAAAGTTTAAACGAAGCCAAATAAACACGAGAATCTGACCCGAGCCACAAATAGTTCAAACTCACAAATTTGAAAGCGATAAACGCCAAACTCACCGGAGCCAAACAAAGCATTGAACAAGCCTAGTTGGTATTCCGTAATGAGTAGCTTGCAAGAAACAGCACAGACTACCAAAGCTCCAACATAAAGAATGAAAGCGAGCAAAACAGAAACGGGATCAAATTGGACAACTATAACACGACGAACTTGTATAACAAAAACTCCACAACAACTCATTATGATCATGCGATTAATGCGATAACCTCATGCTAATAAACCATAAATTTTCAACGTTCAGGTCACAAAGGGGACGCTGGAAATACAAATTGCGTGAACTAGTAATGAAAACGATGAGAACTTGAGGCTGTAGCACTTCACGAATTTGCAGAAAATAAAACAAAAAAAGGGTTTAGATGAAGGGGAGGGAAGCCGAAGAATGAACAACACTGTGCCTGGACTCGACTAACCCGTATAGATGAATCACGAAGCAAAAAAAACATGGATCATATCAACAACAGAAATCATAACATCATACAACTCAGAAAAAAAGGGGCAGGGAACAACATGAAGATGAGGAAACACAGCGAAACCAGCCATGATACAATAATCACATTAGCAAAGCTAGACATGAAGAAATCGACACAAGAAGAGCACTCTCCATCGAATGTTCCGTTCATTTTATTTTTCTTACTTTTATGGTAGTCAAAACATGATATGTATTCTGTCAAGTCGATTCGCACACCTCCGACAGTACCGGAACTAACAGCGACAGACCAGCCAGCAGCATTCAAAGCACAAAGCGACGAAGAAACATTTTGAAACAGAAGAACGAGAAGATAGTAAGAGGCAAGAGGAGTTTACTTGTTCGGAAGCAGCAAACTGGGACGGTGAGCAGCAGGCGACAGCAACGAACTCCACCACAACGCGAGGATTCAAGAGACGGTTCAACAACGACCCAAACAGCGAAACAAGATAGAAAAGGAAACGAAAGCCAGGCGGAGTCTATCGTCGTCTGCGAATCTCTTTAACACAAACGGCAAGGGAAACGGAGTGATCTCTAAAACTTCGTCTCCAATCTTCGTGATAGAACTCTCCAAGTTTTCTAACGATTCTCCACTAAAATATTCGTCCAAAATTCCAAACCCAAGTTCTACCTCTCTGAAATTTTGATAAAAAATCTCTAACCAAAATTTCTAGTTCACACAACAACAACAGGAAGAGGACAAAGAACTTCAACTAACGATTTCTCAATTCTCTCTCTGAAATTCTTTTTTTAAACCTCAAAAAATCCAACCCTTTATTCTGAAAATGGAGGGTGTTTATATAGAGGGAGAAAATTAGGGTTTTCGGAAGCAAGGGCGGGAAATTTCAAGCCTATTGATTTCAAAATTTGAAATCATTTCCGTTAATGGAGCAACCCCTTTTTCTGAAAATTTCGCCCTTTGCGGAAATGGAAAAGGGGAGAGGATGGCTAGGATCGCTCCAATCGTCCTTGAGGGGAGACGTGGATTGATCTTGAGCCCCCCAAGGATGAAAGCGCGTCTGCCACAACCGCGAACGCAGGTCTGCCACAGCCGAAAGCACTGACATGCTACGAGGCGTACTGCGAGGAGAGAGGTCGCGTGTGAGAGGAGACGCGAGGTTTGCAAGAAATGGCGTGGGTGTTCTGTTTCTGGGTAGTGTACTGTCGAGAGGGGAAGCTCACGTGGGGGAGACGCAAGGAGAGGAGGAGTTTGGGGAGAGAGGGAGGGAACGTGAGGGAGACGCTAGGGTGTTGGGATAGGGGGAAGATTTTTCCATTTTTGGGTCTTTCTTCTTCTGCGTTTTTTTCTTCTAGTTTGTCGCGTTTTTTCTGTGTTTTTGGGAATTGTTGGGATGAAGGAAAGGGGAGGAAGAAAGGAAAGGGGGGGGGGTCGGGTCGGAGCGGGTTAGGGGCTGGGCGGGTATTTTAAGTTAATGGGTTGGGATTGAAATGGGCTTAATGGATAGGTACAGAGGAAGGGAAGTGGGCCGATGTTGGGGCTGATGGTTGGAAGTTTGGGCTGGGAATAAATGACAGGAAGTGGGCCTGGGGTTTGGCTGGAGGAGGGGAAGAGGAGGGAAAACGGGTGGGCCTGGGAATTAGGAAAAAACTTAAGATATACATATATACATATACATATATGTGTATATATATATATATATATATATATATATGTACATATATACACACACATATATATATTTTAATCATAAAATATACAAACCATATACACAATTACGTAATATATATACTATCTAACGTTAGGATATATATATATATATATATATGTATATGTATATGCTTTTTCCCTTTTTTTTCGCAAGATTTATAAAACTAATTAACTTAAATAATTTGAAAAATTTACGAAGCTCGATAATTAATTTACACCACCATGGGTCAAAAATTGGGTGTCAACAACTGTCCCTCATTTTACTTGGATTGATGCAGGCAATTCGAGGAAAATGAAATTGACCAAGCCAATTTTGACCAAACCCAATCACTTTCTAAAGGAAGGATTTGAGAAAGGGTTTAGGAATTATGGCCGAACCCTTGAAAACGGGTCTCCTACATATCTCAGGCTATATGAGAACTCAGGCCACTTGTAGTTCGATAAGCTTGATTTATCACATGATTTGATAGAATTAAAGCCGCCTCGATACCGTTTTAGGAAGGTGTCGAAATGCTCGAGAATAGAATTCGAGAGCGAGTGTTGGGATACAGCCGAGTTTTCAATCATTGAACCCGCCTACATATCCTTAAACCTTCGGAATCAGGTTGTGTGTAGTTCGACTCGATCGGTGGAAAAGGAAATCTATTACGCTAGATAACCTTCGGTTTTGGACAAGTAACTTATTAAAGAGTATGAAAAGGAGGCTTGTAACCTCTTAGCTATGAATGTGAAGCTCTTCACATCCATAGGTAAGAACTTGCACGGACATAATTTCCAAAGCTCTTGGCGATTTGTCACTCAAATTGGGAACTTGCTTCCGATAAGTCGGAACTTCCGGATGCGAGACTGAAACTGACAGGAATAAAGAAAGACCGACATGCCTTGAGAGGGTGGTTCTATTGTGGTGGAAGTCGCTTCTCTGCTCGCGTCCTAAGAGTTTGACATTCCTCTTCGGACTATGTCCCAGCTCGCTGCTAAGAAAAAGTTCCACGTTGTGCTGCATCCTTTTTGATGTCGTCCACACCTGTGGTTTTTGGAGAATTCATCCTTTTCGGATGCCCTCGACAAAGATTGAGATAAAACTCGTCAGCTTAAAATGCAATTAGAAAGGGAGACAGTGTCTTTTACCATGTCGACACTTCATTGTTCTCCTCAATATTTTACGTTGACTCGATCGGTCCGACATCTAGCAAATAAAGCTTATGCCTTGTGCTTTGTAAGTAGAAACTTCAGTGTACTCTTCATTTGATGCTAAAATAAATAAATAAATGTTGATGCGATATTGGTGTCTCTTTTGTCGTTATCTTCGATGCTCTTCTTGACGTTTTCTTTTACCAAAATAAAGAGTGTGGTTGAGGCCGATAGATAAATATTGCTCTTTCTTTATCCATGTATGTCCTCTTGCGGGGCATGAATATCTTCCCGCGATACGTAAATTCCAGCGAGATATGAATCCTCTCGCGATGCATGACTTTCAGTGAGGAATAAAATCTTCTCGCGATGCGCAGATTTGACGAGGCATGAATTCTTCTCGTCGTGCATAATTGTTGACTCGCAATGCATGATTTCGTGATGCATGACTTTTCCGCGATGCATGATTTTCAACGAGGCATGGATTCTCCTCGCGGTGCACAAATTCCAGCGAGGGATAAAATCTTCTCGCGATATATAAATTTCAGCGAGGTATAATTCTTCTCGCGATGTATAAATTTCAGCGAGGTATGAAGTCTTTTCGCGATGCATAAATTTTGACGAGGCATGAAATCTTCTCGTCGTACATAATTGTCAGCGAGGCATAAAGTCTTCTCGCGATGCATAAATTTTGACGAGGCATGAAATTTTCTCGTCGTACGTAATTTGACTCACGATGCATGATTTCCGCGATGCATGATTCCGCGATGCATGATTTTCGCTATGCATGAATTCCAGCGAGGAATAAATTCTTCTCGCGATGTATAAATTTTGACGAGGCATGAAATCTTCTCGTCGTACACTATTGCCAGCGAGGCATAAAGTCTTCTCGCGATGCATAAATTTTGACGAAGCATGAAATCTTCTCGTCGTACACAATTAATGACTCGCGATGCATGATTTCCGCGATGCATGATTCCGCGATGCATGATTTTCGCTATGCATGAATTCTAGCGAGGCATAAATTCTTCTCGCGATGTATAAATTTTGACGAGGCATGAAATTTTCTCGTCGTACACAATTGTCAGCGAGGCATAAAGTCTTCTCGCAATGTACAAATTCCAGCGAGGTATGAAGTCTTATCGCGATGCATAAATTTTGATGAGGCATGAAATCTTCTCGTCATGTATAATTATTGACTCGCGATGCATGATTTCCGCGATGCATGATTCCGCTATGCATGAATTCCAGCGAGGCATAAATTCTTCTCGCAATGTACAAATTCCAGCAAGGTATGAAGTCTTCTCGCGATGAATAAATTTTGACGAGGCATGAAATCTTCTCGTCATGCATAATTATTGACTCGCGATGCATGATTTCCGCGATGCATGATTCCGCTATGCATGATTCCGCGATACATGATTCTTCAGTGTATAAATTTTGCGATGCATGAATATTTATATCGCCCCTGTGGATAGTAACGGCAAGACGACCTCCAAATAATATATCGACTTGATCGACAATGATAAAAATAACAATTGCATAGCTGTCTCTTCTGAGGTAATGCATTGTCTTGATCGACAATAATCATCTTGCTTCGATAACGCAATGCAAATAGCGTCTTCTATAGAAATCGTGAAATCTTCGCTGAGATTCCTTTTTGATTCACCTTTGAATCTGGCCAGGCACTTTGTAAATTTCATGTATTGGGGAATGACTTGAAATAAACAAACACATTCACAAGCATCTTGGCATAAACGATATGAAATGCTTCTTGCTTTCAATAAAATCACTAGCTTTGGAGATAGTTTTCTCCTTCTCCGTATTCATCCGTCGGAAGAATTCGGCCGATTTCGAAGCAAAGCTATAAACCTGCATCCACTGAAAAATTGTCAGTTTTAAACATACTGATCTGTGTCGATCCCTTCGGTTGTTTGCTCCTTGTCTTGATATCTCCGGTTGATTTTCAGATTTCCCGACTCTTGATAGATAATAAAATATCTTATGCCAAAACAGATGAAATATAAAAGGGAAATTTTTAAGAGAAACAAGAAATTTTTAAGAAATAGTATCTCGAAAAAGTCACTGCCAAGTCATGTCATGTCAGGCTTAACGAGCTTCTTTGAGTCCGACGCTTGTTGAATGAATTTCAGAGGCATTCCGGACTTGTAGGGAAGACCTATGACGAAATTTTGAGGCCATCCTCAAAATTTCTGTCCCAGTTTAGTATCTTGCTCATCTTTCCATTGTAACCGAACAGATCGCGGAATTTTTGAGATCTTCTCAAAAATTCTGTCCCAATCGCAAATTCGAAATGTCTTTAGTTTGATCCGCTGAAGAGAAGGCTTCTTCTGGAGAATTTTTGAGTCCCTCTCAAAAATTCTATCCGAGTTTCTATTGTAAAAAGGGGGAAATAGAACTTACGAGAGATATGACCGAGCCCTTGTGGCGCCTACGTATCTCGTTGAGGCAGGAATCAGGTCAAACGTAGTTCCCCTTAAAGGTTAACAAGAATAAAATTTACAAAGAAATCGACCGAGGCCGACAAAGGCCGCCTACGTATCTCATTCTTGAGAATTCAGGTCGAACGTAGTTCAAATACAAAGAAATAATAAAGGGGGGGGGGTAAATGGGGTGACCGAAGCCGACATAGGCCGCCTACGTATCTCGTTCTCGAGAATTCAGGTCAGACGTAGTTCGTTACAAGAGGGATAAGAGTTCAAATTCGAACAAATACAAGCAAACAGAAGATTACAAGTAAATGATGGAAAATGCAAAACGAACTTCACGCGTAATATCTCTTGACAGCATCTGAGTTGATAGGCTTGGGCCATACAACGCCATCCATCTCTGACAAGACTAAAGCACCTCCAGATAGTACTTTGCGAACCATGTAAGGACCTTGCCAGTTTGGTGCGAACTTTCTTTTGTATTCATCTTGAAGAGGAAAAATACGCTTAAGAACCAACTGACCAACTTCAAAATTTCTGGCTCTCACTCTTTTGTGAAAAGCGCGAGTCATTCTCTGTCTATACAATTGGCCATGGCAAACAACGACCATCCTCTTCTCATCAATCAAAGCTAACTGATCAATCCGTTTGCTAACCCACTAAGCATTACTTAGCTCAGCTTCTTGGATGATCCTTAATGACGGTATCTCGACTTCAACAGGCACGACTGCTTCCGTTCCATATACTAGCAAGTATGGAGTAGCCCCGGTCGATGTTCTGACCGTTGTTCGATAACCTAGTAGAGCATATGGCAACATTTCATGCCAACCTCGCTGTTTGTCAATCATTTTCCTCAAAATCTTCTTGATATTCTTGTTGGCGGCCTCTACAGCTCCGTTCATTTGAGGGCGATAAGCAGTTGACCTCCGGTGAATAATCTTGAACTGTTCACATATCTCTTTCATCAGATGGCTGTTGAGATTTGCACCGTTATCAGTAATGATGGATTCTGGAACTCCAAATCTGCATATCAAATTGTTGCGGACAAAGTCGACCACCACTTTCTTGGTTATCAATTTGTAAGAAGCTGCCTCCACCCACTTGGTGAAATAATCGATGGCAACCAAAATGAATCTGTGTACATTTGTGGCATTTTTGCACGAATTTACAACAGTTATGCTCCATAGTCATCCAGAAATAACCGGCTCGAAGGACTTTTCTTGCCAAGGTAAGCCCGTTCATATGTGTACCACAAACTCCAGTATGTATCTGTTCAATAAGCCTCACGGCTTCAGCAGCATCCACGCATCTCAAAAGACCCAAATCTGGAGTCCTCCTGTAAAGGACTTCTCCATTCAAAAAGAAATTGAGAGCCATACGACTTATCGAATTCTTTTGAATAGATGTGGCATCTTCTGGATATGTCCCAGACTCCAAGTACCTCTTTATGTCGAAATACCAAGGCAAACCATCTGGTTCTGATTCAACATGTGAACAATGGACTGGATGTTCCTTCAAGTCTATATCCAACGGGTCGATGTAATCAGTATCCGGATGTTTGATCATTGAAGCAATGGTGGCAAGAGCATCAGCTAATTCATTCTGTATTCTGGGAGTATGTCTGAACTCGATCTTGCGAAACCTTTTACACAGATTTTGCACATATTGTACGTAAGGTACAATCTTCGGGTTCTTCACAGCCCATTCTCCTTGAACCTGATGAATCAAGAGGTCTGAATCTCCAATAACCAGTAACTCGTAAACATTCATGTCAATGGCCATTTTCAAACCGAGAATGCAAGCTTCATACTCAGCCATGTTGTTTGTGCAGTTGAATCGTAGTTTAGCCACCATAGGATAGTGCTGACCAGATTCTGATACCAGGACTGCTCCAACACCTTTACCCTGGTGATTCACCGCTCTATCAAAGAATAATCTCCAACCTAGATAAGCTTCAGAGATATCTTCACCCACAAATGACACTTCTTCATTGTGAAAATACGTCTTGAGAGGTTCATACTCTTCGTCAACGGGATTTTCCGCAAGATGATCAGCCAAAGCTTGTGCCTTTATTGCCTTCTGAGTCACGTACACGATGTCAAACTCACTCAACAACATTTGCCATTTAGCTAACTTCCCGGTCGGCATCCCTTTCTGGAAAATATACTTCAATGGATCCATCCTGAAGATAAGATATGTAGTATACGACTACAAATAGTGTCTCAGCTTCTGGGCAAGCCACGTCAGAGCACAGCATGTTCTCTCCAGCAAAGTGTAGCGAGACTCGTACGGAGTAAACTTTTTGCTTATGTAGTAGATAGCCCTCTCCTTCTTCCCTGTCTCGTCGTGTTGACCAAGTACACATCCAAAGGCGTTATCTGAAACAGACAAATACAGCAACAAAGGACTCCCTTCTCGCAGAGGAACCAATACTGGTGGATTAGACAGATAGCTCTTGATGGCGTCGAAAGCGGTCTGGCACTCCTCAGTCCACTTAGTTGGGGCATCTTTCTTCAGCAACTTGAAGATAGGCTCACATACCACTGTCGATTGTGCTATAAACCGGTTGATATAGTTTAGCCTCTCTAAGAAACTCATCACCTCTCTTCTCATTTTCGGCGGAGGTAACTCTTGAATCGCTTTGATCTTGGAAGGGTCGAGCTCAATACCTCTTCTGCTGACTATAAATCCCAACAACTTCCCAACTGGGACTCCAAAAGCACATTTGGCAGGATTTAGCTTCAAGTTGTACCTACGCAAACGTTCAAAGAATTTTCGCAGGTGTGTCAAATGATCCGAACTCTCGCAGGATTTGATTATGACATCATCCACGTACACTTCAATTTCCTTGTGAATCATGTCATGAAAGATGGTTGTCATGGCTCTCATGTAAGTGGCACCGGCGTTTTTGAGCCCAAACGGTATCACCCTGTAGTGATATACTCCCCAAGGTGTGATGAAGGACGTTTTCTCTGCGTCTTCTTCATCCATCAGAATCTGGTGATAACCCGCGTAACAATCCACAAATGACTGCATCTCATGTTTGGCACAGTTGTCAATCAGAATATGGATATTTGGAAATGGGAAATTATCCTTTGGACTAGCCTTGTTGAGATCTCTGTAATCAACACAAATCCTGATTTTTCCATCTTTTTTGGCGACCGGAACGACATTCGCCAACCAGGTGGGATATTGCGTTACTTCTACCAACCAAGACTCTATCTGCTTGGTGATTTCCTCCTTAATCTTCAAACTCAATTCAGGCTTGAATTTCCGAGTCTTTTGCTTCACCGGCTCGAACCCTGGGTTGATAGGCAGCTTATGAGATACGACATAAGTACTCAACCCTTGCATGTCAACGACTTCCCAAACGAACACATCACTGTATTCTGCAAGCAGATGAACCAGGCTCTTCTTCTGAGTTTCATTCAGGTGGGTGCTGATCTTAACCTCTTTGACACATTCCGAATCTCCCAAATTCACCGTTTCTGTCTCCTCCAGATTCGGTTTATGTTGATTCTCGAACTGTCAAAATTCTTCTGCCACATAATCCGGTTCCCCACTTTCTTCATCGTAGTCGTCGACCTCGTCGTCATTTGCCTCATTTTGCTCATTTAGCTCATGACATGATGTGACATTGGCAGGTTTGTAACTTACGTTACTGAAATCATAAACAAACAAAATTAGGAAAGTAAAACATAACAAGCAATTGAATAAACAAAGTCAAAATAAGGAGGCTTTCATTTAAATCGAATCAAAAGTGCCAACTTGGGTCATGGCACAAGGCCATGTCACCTTCTAAACATCATAACAAAATTCAAAATCAAGAAAATGCAGAAATGGTGGGTCTCGGGCCTCTTCCGGACGACAACCAATTTTACTATGCATAAAATAATTCCTTTCTACCCAAGAGTCCGGGACATCAGGATCGGCGTGGACGTCCAATTTTGCAGCATCTCCCCTGGTTCAGCATCACGAATGCCTGCTGGCTCAGCCTCCTCCTCGATGACGGCATTGATCTCCTTGAACAGGTCACAGATTCCTTCCCCATCGTCTGCAGGCTCGGCATGCTCCCGGACTGGAAAGGAGTGATAGAGATGTGGGATCGGCTTAGTCAACCCTTGATCCATTCTCCTCTTCATCTTCAAATCATCATTTGTGGGGATGTACCCCAAACCATACTTTGATCTTGTAGCAAGGACCGGAATTGGCTCGATGATCCCTTGTGCATTCCTTCCTAATCCGAAACCTGGTTCGAATCCGCTCTACAGCATCACCGTGGCGATCATTCTGTACACGGACGGCATGGGAGTCTGTGAGGCCAAGCCCTCATCGGTGGCATTTACCAACTCCACCGTGTAAAAATCCGAGCTTTGTGGCATCTCGTCCAAGACCGGCATCTGCTTGCCTGAGTGGCCCTTTTCACCCTGAATAACCAGTTTTTCATTCTTCCACACCAGTTTCATCATTTGGTGGAGAGTGGAGGGGACGGCTCCAGCCGTGTGAATGAATGGCCTACCCAAAAGGAGGTTGTAGCAGGTGTTGATATCCAACACCTAGAACTTTGTCTCGAACTCTGTGGGGCCCATTTGGATGGTCAAATTCACCGCTCCTAACGTCTCTCTCTGCACACCATCGAATGCTCTCACATTGACCTGGTTTTTCTCCAACTTTCCGAGGTCAAACCTCAGCTGCTTCAGCGTAGACAAGGGGCATATGTTTAGGCCAGATCCGTCGTCCACCAAAACACGGTTGACGATCTTTCCGCGGCATACCACGGTGATGTGTAGAGCTTTGTTGTGTGCCCTCCCTTCGGCTAGCAGTTCATCATCGCAGAAGCTGATGCGGTGTCCCTGAATGACTCGGTGAATCATAGCAGCTACATTGTCGCTGCTCGTACCTGAGGGCACGTATGTATCATCAAGAGCTTTCATTAAGGCCTACCTGTGGGACTGAGAGCTCATCAGCAGGGCCCACACAGATATCTGAGCCGGAGTCTTCTCTAAATGTTTGACGATGGAATAGTCCTTTGGTTGCATCCTTCTCCAGAACTCTTCTGCTTCCCCCTCGCTTATCGGCCTCTTAGCATGGTCCTTCTTCTGTCCTCCGAGAGCAAGCTCATCTGGAGTGTAGCACCTTCCGGACCTAGTCATGCCCTGGGCCACGGCGGTTTCAATGACAAATTTGGGCTTAACGAGAGTTTTTGAAGGCACCAAGGCAACAGCCTTTGCAGGTGTCAGAATAAAAAACTCCCTCTTTTCCTTGACGCTTAAAGAAGCGACAGCCCTTTCCAAGTCCTCATGCACAATGGGGATAATCATCTTTGTTCCACACCCGTCTTCATCCGTTTCGATCATATTAAGGTTTCCACCTCCATGATTCGGCAACGAATTTGTATTGACATTTGGCGCCGCCGGTTGAAGAGAAACTACCTCCTGATAGATCAGGTCTTGGATTTTGTGCTTAAGGTTGATGCAATCTTCCATGTCATGTCCAACACTATTGGAATGATAAGCACACCTTTGATCCGGCCTGTAGAACTTTGAGTTGACATCCACCGGTTTGGGCCCCACAGGGTGGATGTATCCATCTGCGACTAGCCTCTCAAATAGTTTGGTCTGGCTTTCAGCAAGTGTGGTAAATTTCCTTAAAGGACTTTTTTCAAATCTCGGCCGGGGAGGATCATAACCGCTTTGCTGAGGGGGAGGGACTTGTTGGTAATTGCGGGCATTTGGTCGTGGAGCTTGGGTTCTGGGGTAGGGATTTGTTTGCTAGTTTGGCATTGAGGCTTGGTAATTTGGATGGGGTTTTGATATGCTGGGGTTTGTATTTGATATGCAGGGGATGGTGCTCGGTAGCTTGGCTGTACATTAGCGCAGCTGGGAGCGACATTCTGGTAATGGGGAGGGACTTGATAAGCTTGGGGGTAGTTTGGATATATGGAGGGAAAATTTTGGGGAATTTGGGGTGGATTCTGATACGACAAAATATGGGCATCTTGATAAGGGGGTAGCATTGTAGTGGCCAGAATGATCTGAGGCTTTGATAGAGGATTGGAGCAGCCTTGGGGACGTGGTAAGTTTCTGGGGGCCTTTCTTCCCCCGTGTGAGATAGCGTTAACCTCCTCTCTTTTCTTCCTTACCAGTCCAGAGGATCCAGGCGATGCAGACACTCGGGCTATCTTCCCCGACTTCAGGCCATCTTCAATAGTCTCACCCACTTTGACTATTTCGGCGAATTTGGCACCGATTAACAAGATGGTCCTGTCATAATACTCGGGCTCCTGCACCCGCACGAACACCTCTACAATCTCTTTTTCTGTCATGGGAGGCCTCACCCTCGCTGCCTTCTTCCTCTATCTGTATGCAAATTTTCGATAGCTCTCGGTGGATTTCTACTTCATCTTTTCCAAGGAGTACCTATCGGGGACTATCTCGACGTTGTAGGCAAACCTGTCCATGAAATCTTTAGCCAGTGCACTCCAACTGGGCCATTGTCGAGTCTCATGTGACGTGAACCACTCCAGGGCTTCACCACACAGGCTCCGGCTGAATAACCTCATCAGTAAGGCTTCATCTTTGCCAACTCCCACGAGTTGGTCACAGTACGCTCTGAGGTGTCCCATGGGGTTGCCCACCCCGCCGAAGGTATCAAACTTCGGGATCTTGAACCCTCCAGGCAGGTTCAAGTCTGGGTGGATGCATAGTTCTGCGTAGCTTAACCCGGCGACGTCTAGAGTGCATTGCAATTCTTTCATTGCCCTTTTGATCTCCTCCTTTATGTATACCTTCACTTCTTCCCTCACCCTCCACTCTCTTTCTTGCTCCTCGTAATGGTCTAACTCGGAGCCGTGCACCTCATGCTCGGCAGGGACAGGGACTTGAAAAGTGGTTCTTTTGGGGAGGGGTGGAGCTATGGAAGGTCTTGGGACGTTCTGTGCGGTTTGATAATTTTGCGGATAATTTTGGGGATTGGTATTTTGGGTTAAGTGGGGATGCGGTGTTTGGGAATTGAAGGCGGTGGGATTTTGGGTTTGATTTTGGGGTAGTGTGGCTGTTTGAGTATTTTGGGGGTGTGAGGGTATTTGTGGTGGATTGTTTGGGAGTGGTGAGGGAGTTTGATAGGAGACTGACGTGTATTGGGGGTTTTGGGTTGTCATGTCTACCCCAGACGGGTTGTGCACGGGTGTCGATGGACACTGCTGAGTAGGATCCGAGCTGGACGAAGGAAAGTATGTAGGAGGTCTTGCGTCGAGAAAGTTGGGGCCAAACCCGGGTGGAGGCGCATCTTGACTTTGCTGCATTTCTACCCTCAGATCTGCTATCTGTTGCATTAGATGTGCAATAAGCTCATTCTGCTCTGCCACGGTGGGCTGAGCCACAACGACATCTGTGAGGCTGATTTGTTCATTGTTGTCGCCCATGTCTGTATTTGCGTTTGATCCGGGGAAGTAATCTGCGCGACCTTTTGATCTGGTAAAGTAGTGGTGATCTGCCAACTTTATAGACACAGATCAGTAAGAGGTACCTGAGAGGTAAAAACAACTCAAAGGCAAATTTGTTAGCGCATAATTGAGTACAAAATACATAATATTGCACAGCAAACAAATTAAACACACAAGTCGCTTTGTTTGAGGATATCGTAACCCACAAATAAGGACGGATATATATTTTGAACAAACAGGAATTTGTTTGTTTGGCGCTATCTTGGGAAATATGAATCACGTTGAGCTATGGTCTTCTTGCAGCTACTTTGCGACGTCCGTTGATCTTATCTCCGTATCTCCAAAACATAGAGGAGAATGAAAATTTTCTGTGATAGGGATTGGGCCGGGAAGGCTGCCTACGTATCTCACAAGGAGAATTCAGGCCCAACGTAGTTCATATCCTTTCATTCATTCTTTCATTGTGATTACAAGGGAATTGAAAAACAACATTGAAATTTCTAGAAGACAACATTTGGCGATTTCCTGTCTTGTGGCTGCGTCATTCCTTTCCTTTCAGACAGTCGGAAATGGAGGCTTGTAGACGATTTCTTCTTCATCATCCTCCTCAATCACTTCACGGCCGGGGCCACTGTTATCTGCTCCCTGATCACGGGCGAGGTATTTTCCGCCCTTTAGGTTGCTATGGGTCGCCAATTCCCGTCGAGCGTCGCGCTTCTGGCCAACAACACAGAAGTCTCGATATCTATCTTCGCCTCTCTCGCCTTTCCTTCGTGTATCTCCAAATGAAGCAAGTTCAACCTTTTCCTTAGGCTTTCGGTTTCCATCTCAACCTCCTTCTTTCTTTTCATCTGCGACGCCAGATCTTTATCCAAAGTCGTGACCGCAGCTTTGTAGATTGCCGTGGTCATGTCTACCTTAAGCCCTTCCTCTTTAATCTTCTGAATTTCTCGAGTAACTCGCTCGATTTTTCTTCGCACTTCCTCCTCAGTGAGCTCCGTCTTGACGTTCTTGCCTTTGTCCATAGCGGTGATTCACCTTTTCTGAGATGATAGAGCGGTATTTAGGATTTATGGTATGGATTTTTGTGTGAGAAAGTTGAGACTCGGGAATTTTGGTCGGACATTTATAATAGTGGCTTCTGTATATTCTTTGGAATTTTGGCTAGGAGTGGGTTTACGATATCCTCAATCAAAGCAACATAACACATAAACATTTAAACAAATATATCGTGTCCTAAACATGCATGTGACCCTTTTGTGCCAAGGGTAGGCCTAACGAATTGAAGGATGTATATGCTTTTTTTTAAACCCGATTATTATCCCCACAATATTTCGTTAATAGCATCCAAAATGTCTGATAAACATAAAACAGAAAAATAGTCCTGAAAAATAAATTACAAAACAAAGTACAAATAAAACAGTCCCACGCAGGGGATGGTAAAAATCAGGCCTCCTCTGATCCTTCGCCAAGTCTGGTTCTCTTGGCGATGTTGACCTCTTCCCACATGGCATATCTATTCACCCAGAGTTGATCTCTCGCCAATCGAGCTCCTTCTTGATGACTGAACCCCTCTATCGATTGAATCTGTCGCTCCATGCTATCATCTAACTCTGTCATGCACTGTCTGGCCCTTCGCAGTTCTTGTTTCAATCGAGCTATGACTTTGGCATCTTTGGAATGACGACGTTGATGCTCTAATTCACTCTTATCAAACTTCTCTTGAAGGCGGTGAAGTCGGACTTGATGTTTGTATCTAACATCGGCAATAATGTGAGGAACGTTCGGACCAGGCTTAATTGTTCCAGCGAGACTCTTTTTCAACCATTCTTTGTACTCCCTCGAACATTCTGGACGAAACCTATCTGGTACAGGCTCACCCACCACTCTTCGAGATCTCCACATCCTACGCATGTCTTTGGAAAATGCCACTCGCCCATTCTCGTGGTCAGTTATGAATTTCCTCATATCTGCAATCTGGGGCAACTCTTGTTTCCCTCCTAGTTGCCTCAGCACTCGACCGGGAGCATATGGTCTAGTTCCTCTTAGTCCAGCAAATACTAGATAAGGGAACTTTTCAGTTCGAACCACCATATTCTTAGTTACCACCAAACTATCTATTGACCATTGCACGTCTTCTTCTCTCAACCCTCGAAGCCTCGGATACAAAAAACTCTCTCCTCCAGTCTTGTTGCAACGATTGTGATACAACCACCAGTCATGACTATGTAGCTCGTCGGATCGTCTTAAGGGGTCTGGTTCTTTTGGGTTGTGAATTTTGATTAAATGACGCATCATCCACCACTGTAGTATCAGATTACACCCATGAAAGAAGCGTTCTCCGTTCTGACACTTGTCTAAAGCCCTGTAGATGTCGGCCAGAATCATAGGCGCTAGAGTGTAATACTTCGTCGATGTTTTGTAATCCACTCCATAAAAAATGGCATGAGTAACCATAAATACACTAGGATGAATAGTGTATTTTGGCCCTTGGGGAAAAACCATCGTGCCGAGCAAACATATCGCAAATGCAAGGGGACGCGCCTCTTTCCATTTTTCTTTTGAGACGAACTCGTCTTCATGTTTCTCATAAGCCCTTGCACGCCCAAATCGATAATATAACTTTCTGAAAGGTATATTCGGACCAGGGAGTTTGTCCATCCACTCGGCTTTAACCAATGACAACTTCTCTTTAATTTTGGCAAAATCCCATGCTATAGGATTTAGGAGATCTGTATCTGGATGTCGTTTCCTTTTGTTGCACATGGCGACACTTTCATAACTGATGAGAATTTCTTCTATAGTCGGCGTCAACTCTACTTCCCCGAATCGAAAAACCATATTCTCGCTATCCCAGAATTTCACCATTGTTCCAACTGAGCCAGGCCACGCATTCATCTCTAACAACGACGGAAGATGACCTATGTGTTTCTGAACGACCCTTTTATCATCGTTGTTCATGAACCTCCACTACACTTTGAGGAAAGGGTCGGGGATAGTAATCATTCTTGTCTTCAAAGGTTTGTGTGCCGGATTCATCCTACAAAAATAGCGAACAAAATTTAGTCAACCGCCCACCCCGTAGACAATAAATCGTTTTTAAAATGCATATACATCCTTCAATTAACACATAAGCATGATTGTCTGTTTTTTGGCAATTCAGGCCAAATAGACACAAGGTGGGCTTCTAATGGGCCCAACGCGCCTTGGGCATTGGGTCGTCTTAGTTCAAATGCTCTTACGTTCGGGATTTTGGCTCGGCTCTACGCTAGTTGACTAAGAGTGGCTTTTGAAAGGACCGGGAACCCAAACGGACAATTTGGGCTGAAACTCGCGACAACCATTGGACGCTTAACGAACCAATAAATTGCCGATAATTTCGAAATAGGGAGAGTATAAAAAAGTCCGATTGCGGTTCCGCAAACCGTCCTTTAATATACCATATATACACATTGGAAATATGCCATGAGAGAAAATGCAATTTTCAAAATATAAGCAATTTAAACAATATAAACAGCAAATTACAAGTTAGTCAAATAATAAGTCTTAGGGTTAGAATCCTTCCTCCCTAGCGGAGTCGCCATTTCTGTTTTATCGAAAAAATATATTTCGAAAGAGTTTGTTTGTTTTTAAGGGTATTTTCGACTTTTTAGGAGTCGCCACTTAATTTTTAAGAAAAATTAAGAAAACTTGTTTCTAAACAACTTAAACAGAAAAAATTATTTTGAAACACTTTTAAGGGGTTCGGGATTCATATTAGTGTCTTAGGAAGGTGTAAGGCACCTAAGACACTCCGTTAAACACGGTTTTTCGGCGATTAACTTATTTGACTATTTATTTCAACTTTTGCGAATCTTTTGTTTATAGAACTTTATTAGAAACTCTTATGCGAATTATCCAATTTTAGAATATTTCGTGGAAGTTAAAACTTTAACTCTTAGCGATTTCCAAACTTAAACATCTATTTTTTAAAGTTTCAAATTTTAAATTTGAGTTTGATAAAACAAAGACGTTCGATGGGGTTGGAGTTTTCTAATCCTAGACCAACAGCATTCAAGTAAAAAGCGTAAGCAAATAATAAAGATAGAGAGAGAGAGAGAGAGATTCGGGTCCAAGTTTTCGGATTCTGTTCGCCTTGGCCGAAACTCGGACCCACCTATTTTTTGGGTTTTATAACCCATTTCTTGTACCTGTCCTAATCTAAACATACAAATATAATTACGAGGAAGTGAAAAAAGGAAACAACGAGGGCTTATGCCCATTACAAAATAAAATACAACACATAAAATAAAGGAATTTCTAATCTATTTCTTCAAGTTCTTCAATCTTTGTGACATTGGGGTCCACACTTTGCCTCGACTCGGTAGAAGAATGGAGCCTTTACGGCTCCTCCGAAATGCTAAAAGAAGAGCGGAATCCCAAAGGACTCGAGAGAAAGATTTCCCATGCAATGAAGGAGAAATACATTAGCATACTCAACGACAGAATGAATCAGACGTATTTCGAATGAAACAAAATAAATAAACATACGATTCTGAAGAAAGCCGAATAGATTAGCAAACACACTATCCTTTTATGACTCATTAGATTTCCCAACATGCAAAAGACATACCAAATACCAACAGCAAGTAATGAAACATTCCAAAACGCGAATAAATTAACATTCAGGGATTTGCATCATGCTAAAGTAGCAAACAAGCAGTAGCTTGAAATCACCAAATTGACAACTATGCTCTTTCATCTTCAACTATACGTAAAACTTTACTATCAACATCAGGTGAAATCTCCAAAAGTTTAAACCAAGCCAAATAAACATGAGAATCTGACCCGAGCCACAAATAGTTCAAACTCACAAATTTGAAAGCGATAAACGCCAAACCCACCGGAGCCAAACAAAGCATTGAACAAGCCTAGTTGGTATTCCGTAATGAGTAGCTTGCAAGAAACAGCACAGACTACCAAAGCTCCAACATAAAGAATGAAAGCGAGCAAAACAGAAACGGGATCAAATTGGACAACTATAACACGACGAACTTGTATAACAAAAACTCCACAGCAACTCATTATGATCATGCGATTAATGCGATAACCTCATGCTAATAAACCATAAATTTTCAACGTTCAGGTCACAAAGGGGACGCTGGAAATACAAATTGCGTAAACTAGTAATGAAAACGATGAGAACTTGAGGCTGTAGCACTTCACGAATTTGCAGAAAATAAAACAAAAAAAGGGTTTAGATGAAGGGGAGGGAAGCCGAAGGATGAACAACACTATGCCTGGACTCGACTAACCCGTATAGATGAATCACGAAGCAAAAAAAACATGGATCATATCAACAACAGAAATCATAACATCATACAACTCAGAAAAAAAGGGGCAGGGAACAACATGAAGACGAGGAAACACAGCGAAACCAGCCATGATACAACAATCACATTAGCAAAGCGAGACATGAAGAAATCGACACAAGAAGAGCACTCTCCATCGAATGTTCCGTTCATTTTATTTTTCTTACTTTTATGGCAGTCAAAACATGATATAATCGATCGCCCTTGATCACAATTATCATGCTATCCTCTATCACAACAAAGACTCTATCAATTCTTCAAACCCCGAGCTTCGCTCAAAGGCTGATAGCCTCACTCTATCACGCTCTTCCTTTGTCTGTCACGCTCTTCTAGCCTCTCAATCTCTCTTCTCGCTACTCTAATTTTATCCATTCAAGCCGATATCGTGCTTTCCGAACACCTTAGCGCTCTTTCAACTTTTAAGAGCTTCATTTGCTCTTGAATCTAGAACTACACACGACCTGATTCTCGTATAACCAGAGATATGTAGGCGGCTTAATACCAAAGTCTCGGTCGTATCCTTTTCAACTCTATATCGTTTCAATTGATCCAACTGACATCTTTCGCCGGTCGGACAAAATCGGCTACTAAGTCAACGTTGGTTGCCTGACAATTCATTCTTCATTTTCAATCAACCAAGGGGCAGCTGTTGACACCCAATTTTGACCGACCTTTGAACTTTATTAGAAATCCTATTCGATTAAATACGTATTTTAAATTTTAGAATTTTTAGTCGACTTTGCTTGAAAATTATATATTTTAGTATGTTTTATTTTATAAAATTATCGTAAATATTATAATATTTTAAAATTATTAATGAATTTCAAATGTTTTAAAATTTAAATGATTTTCTCAATTAAAATGTTTTGGCTCTTATTTATTAAAGTAAAAGAATATTGTCTTCCTTACTTTACTCTTACTCATCTATTTTTTTAGTAATGAAATATTAAATTAAAAAAATCTGATTTGTCTCTCCTTATTTAAGATAAATAATAATAATATTTCTCTTCCTAATTTATTCTTGCTTATATTTGGAAGTGATATATTTTTATTTTGGCTGATTTGAATCTCCTTTTTAATAAGGAAAATAATATATTTAATTAACTCCTTTAAATATCTTTCTTCCTTATTTGTTTCCCCCTCTTTGCTATATAAATAAGACCCCTCCCTTCATCAACTCAGAGATACTCATTCACTCTCAATAAAAAAAAATTTCTCTCATCACTCTCTCTTCTCTCACTGCTCTCTTGCTACTTTAACAACACATTAATATTCCGATAAATATTCAAGTGTTCTTCGCTATTTTGCTACTTTGTTCGAGTAAAAGGTGAATCAATTTGTTTTGCTTAACCGTTATTTGATTACTTTGACAGGTTTCAAACTTGAAGTTCAAGTTGAAGATTAACTGAAGAAAGATTTATTTGTTTATTTGAATATATATATATATATATATATATATATATATATATATATATATATATATATATATATATATATATATTATTTTTTGCCTATTTTATTTATTCGAATGTTGTAACAATTGTAACTCTAAAAGATCATATATATATAAAATTATTTGGGGGATCGTCTAGGGGAGGGGGATTTATATGCTTACTTGTTCATTATAAATTTTTTAGAAATCATGCCTAGGTTTGTCTTTAACCACCTAGATTTGATATTTGTAGGTGTTATAATCTAATCAATTTTCAATTTGCTTGACGTTTTTGTTAACAAGTCTTAAAAAATAAGAACTAGAGTCCATTAATTTTTTAAATGTTAAAATCAAATCCTAATAATCTAGTAGGTTGTTAGATGTTAAAAATATATTATAAATTCTCATTTGTCTTATCACGTAGAAACTATGCCTAAGTATTAAATTGTTCATATCATTTACAAAATCATGCATATATGTGTTACTCCTTCTTTTAAACACCTAGAAATTCATGTCTATAGGCTTGAAATAACTTTTAACATATCCGTAAAAATAAAATTTATTTGTGCATATTTGTGTCCTTCCCCATAAAATGGTCAATATTAATTCTATTTGTCTTCCTCATTCATGATGCAATATGTTTTTTTAATAATACTAATTTAGAATCATTTCATGCATTTAACTTCGCTTTAAAAATATTTCATATCAAAACCTTGTAACATAATTTTCTTAAAAAGTCATTATTCAATCTTCTTTTAAAACTTTGGATTGATTTTGACATTGTTTGTTTTGAAAATAAATTATAAGCACTATCTCCTAACCTATCGTTAGTGGGAAAGTCAAAGGAACTACGAGGTCTAGTTCTAATTTTTAAACCCGACGCGTCCCCGGAAGTACCACCTACCCACTAATTTCAAAAGGAATTATGTGCATTTATATGTAAATATTTATGTGCCTACATGTAAACTAGATCTTTTAAATCATTTTTTTTCAAAATATAAACTATTGTTTTTTTAAGACCGACCTCAAATCAAAATTGTTTCTATGGTGGAGGAGTGCGATCAACAATATCGTGGCATCGTCCCTATAAAGAAACAAACATTTTTTTAAAAATAAAATTACATATTCAAACTTGCTCAATTTTCAAACTTTATTTTCGCACATATTAATTGCTTAATATTTACCAATTTTGTCTATAACATAGCCTCGTATGTTAAATAAATAAAATAAAATAAATTTGGTTATTTATTATTGCTGTCTTCTAGCCTCGCATGTTTAAATTAATAAAATAGCCTTAATTGTTTTATACTTGTTATCACTTAGCAAGCATATTAATGAATAATAATGAAGTGACCTTGATTGCTACTTGTAACCCCCACATAGATTGCATGAGATACGGCCGGGACCCACACTTGTGGACCTCGAGGGATGCCTAACACCTTCCCCTCGAGGTAATTTGAACCCTTACCCTAATTCTCTGACTCGTTGACCTTAGTTAGACTTAGTTAGGTTAGATAGGTGCCCTAACGCGCCTTAATTCGTTAGGTGGCGACTCCCAAACTCAAAATCCCAAAAGAGTTGTTAGGTCGTGCACAAAACCCGTTTTCTGCGAAAATGGGGCGCGACAATCATACATTCAAGTGTCTAAATAAAAATTATCGATAAACTTAAAAGTCTGACTATGTTCATCTTAATTATTTTTACGTCCCAATTATGTGATGTTACTTCATAGGTAACTTTTTTTTCAAAATAATATATTAAAAGTTTTAAAACAAATCATAAATATTTATAAAATTATATTTTAAAAAAGTGCATGAATTAATTCGGGATGTACTACTTCTTTACCTTTAATCATAAATTTCTGATTCAATCTTGAAAGAGAATCAAATTGAAAGTGTCCTCCTTAATAAGCGGCTCAACATAAATTTAATTGGGACTTTGATTCGGACTCGAATAATTTTGGATGTCATTTTCATTAATCTATAATTTCGCCGTGTTTTAGTAGTGTTTATGACGATTTTGATATTATAGTTGAATTATTAATTGGGTGGGATTTAGTTAGTAATGGGTGGGTAGTGGGTTGGTTTATAAATAATACAAATAAATTAAATTATAACAAATAGTTGAACATCAAGTATTTTAAAAATATTTAAATAGTTTAAATTTAAAATCATCAAATAAGTGGTCAATTTTGAACTCAAAGGTGGATGACAGGGGTATTTTGGAGCCAATAGGTGGATGAAAAGGGCATTTTGGAGCCAATAGGTGGATGAGGGGTAATTTTGTACCATTTTCAATACTTTCAGGGTATTTTAGACCCTTTTCCGTATATATAATGATGCGTATCATATTTCTATTGTGTTATTATTAGTACAGTTCATTATTAAAGAAAGAAATGATAAATAACTGGGTTTAAAGTTTGATAAATGTATTATAAGCATATTAGAATGTGTGATAAATGTATTTATTATTAATAAAATTTGTATTATATCTGAATAATAAATTGTTCTTTGTAATATGTTATTAAAACTGTATCATAAATATATTAAAAGTGATCAAATTTAAAAAAAATATTGTTGCTCTAGATGATAAATATTTTCTTAATATAGTATATTTATGTAAGTTTGCCACAAATAAATGGTAAACGACAATTGAATAAATTGTACCCTCTTGAAAATAAATTTATATAAAAATGCTATAACATCATAAGAAAAGTTCTATTTTGCTCGGGCTCATTATAGTTATTACTTCATCCGTCCGATATTGTTTGTCATGTTGTGCTTTTCAAAATTCAATTTGATTAACTTTTAAAGTTAAATTAGGTCATATTAATTCAATATTTTAAACAAAAAAAAATAGATATTCTAAAACGTATTATAAATTATAATTTTTTGCATATTAATATGATGAAAAAATATTAATCAAATTTTTTATAATTTAACTCTGAAAATAGGAGGGAGTACTGTATTATAAATTGAAGTGAAGGAACAAGTTCAAATGTAGTGAAAATGGCGATGGAAGAGAATGAACAAAGTGCAATAGCGCATGTTGTTTTCATACCATACGCCATGACGAGTCATATAACTCCATTGGTGCATATTGCTAGACTCTTGGCCTTCCATGGCCTCAAAGTTACGATCATTGCCCCTCCACATAATGCCCTTCTTTTTCAGTCCTCTGTCGACAGAGACTGTCTGTTTTGGGGCAGTAATATTAGTGTCCGGACAATTCAATTTCCGTCAGAGGAAATTGGATTACCTGTGGGAATTGAAAACTTCATCGCAAGCCCTTCTATGGAAATAGTTGGCAAAGTTCACTATGGGTTTCTTCTGCTCCAAAAGCCTATGGAGCAAATGATTCGGGAGCTCAACCCAAACTGCATAATTTCCGATATGTTCTTCCCTTGGACTGTCGATTTAGCTGAGGAGCTGCAAATTCCAAGATTCTCTTTTCAACCAGGCACTTTCGTTCATCAATGTGCTTGGGTTTTCATCAGGGAATTAAAACCTTACGAGAATCATGTGAGTTTTTCGATTCCTGGTTTGCCTCTGGACATCCAAATGAAAGTCTCGGAGATTGAAGATTTTCTTAAAGGGGAAACTGAGTACAGAAAGACAGTGGAGGATGTTTTACAAGCTGAGATACGTAGCCATGGTATTATTCACAACACTTGCTCTGAGCTGGAACCTGGGTTTGCCCAACTCTACGAAAAAGCTAGAGGAGTCAAAGGGTGGCATATAGGTCCAGTTGCTCTGTTTATCAACAACTATGAAGCCGAAAATTCATGTTGTGACCCTTGGAAAGGGTACGGTGATTGTTTCGATTGGCTTGAAAATCAACAATCTAAATCTGTTCTGTTTGTTTGCTTTGGAAGCATGATCAGGTTTTCGGACGATCAGCTTAAGGAAATGGCTGTTGGATTAAAGGCTGCAAACTGTCCAACTATTTGGGTTTTCAAGGAGCAGGACAAAAATGGCTTCTGTTCTAAACGTTTGAAAGAAATGAAAGGGGAAAATATGTTTATCATCGAAGGCTGGGCACCACAAGTATCAATCCTGAAACATGGAGCGATTGGTGGATTCTTAACTCATTGTGGTTGGAACTCTATACTTGAATCTCTATCCGTAGGTGTTCCATTGATCACATGGCCACTTTTCTCAGACAATTTCTATACGGACAAGCTTTTGGAGAAACTTGGCCTTGCTATTGGAATTGGAGCAGATGTGTGGAATCCGGGGTTTATATTATCATGTCCATCACTCTCAGGAGAGAAGATAGAGTTGGCGGTCAAGCGTTTGATCAATAATTCAGAGGAAAGTAGAAATATTAGAGAAAATGCAAAGTTGATGGCAAAGAAACTCAAAGTTGCCACGGAAGAAGGTGGTTCCTCTCATGCACAGCTCATGGGGTTGATTCACGAGATCAAGCGTTGTGCTCTCAAAAAATCTTCACTTTGAAATAAATTTTATTATGTACGTTTTCTCTTCTTAATTAATTAGCCATGCTTTGCACTTCTCATGCAATATTTTGAGCAAAATACAAGTCCTTATTACTTAAACTCCATTATTATCATTATTAGTATAATATATATATATATAGAATTCTTGTACTTTGCTCATTTATAGTCCAGTTTAAATAATCAAGTACAACCAGGACACTGGTACACAACCAAAGTTTAATTCTACAAACTTAATAGTTTACCAAAATATCGCTTCACATATTGAGTTTTTCTTTTTGTATATATATATTATCTCCTGTCTCTAATTACTCTTAATTTAGCACATTTATTAAAAAAATAATTATTAACTTAGTGAGTTTATTATTTTATCTTTATTAATTATGAAGTAAATGCATTAAAAATTTATAATTTCTAAAAAAGTCTTACCTTTTTCAAACTAATCAATTGAGGGTATGATAAGTGAAAAAAAAATTGTCATTTCTTAATTTATCAACATAGACAAATATTTAGGAATAACTAAAAAAAAGAAAAGTGAACAAGTAATTAAAAGAGAGGAAAAGAGTATTTTCTTTGCAAGCTTTAGATATTTATTCTTAAAAATAAAATTTTCAAGCTTTAGATATTTATTCTTAAAAATAAAATTTTCATTTTATTGAGTTCAAAAATGGAACTTCCATTCTAAGTTATTAAAGTAACATAAATTTTATTACTAAAAGTAATCTACATTTTAATTAATACATAAAAGATGGAGTAATTTTTAAGTGAGTATTAAAATATTTAATTAAAAATATATAATTTAGTAGTGGAATGAACATTTAAGAGAAATCAAAATATAAATTGACAGAAGAATTAGGCAAATAAATTCAACTTATAATGTATTTATAAATAAAAATTGTATTTATAAAATGTAAATTTTTAATAGAAAAACATATGGTCATAAGAACAACAAAATTAAGGTCGTGAATGTTATTATATATGTTGTTAAAAATTATGTTAATATTGGTGAATGGACTACAAAAGAGAGTTTGAGGGACGGGGGAGGGGGAGGGTATTTTTATTATTTTACATACTTTATTCTAAGATAAGTTATCTTTGGATTATTATTCTACTCCAAGAAAAAATAATTTATCTCAATCTTTGCAATCAAAAAACAAAATAAAAATTGCTTAAAAATTATTCTAAAATTAATTCCTCCTATTCATTCTGTCATGTCAATTTATTATTTTAATAATAAAATTAATTAAGTAATTTATTGTATAAATGTATAAATTGAGTGATATTATTGATATATAATAAAATTTAATAATTTTATCGAATAAATTTCAAAATTAAATAACGTTTTAAAATGTTTAACTCCAATTTTGGAGTTGCGCTTGGAGGGCTACATGTGAAGCCCTTGGAATTTAATTTATTCAGGCATTTAATTCCATTTAGTTCAGTTCTCTCCATTATCGGATTCAGTGATATTATTTTTACCACAATTTAGTACTCTTGTGCTAAATTTTTGACACTCCCGGCAGGGCCGGCTCACTGCATTAAAAAATAAGGCGTTTGTTTTAGGCTTTTAAATTTTAGGGTTCTAAATTTTTGTTAAGAATAAATTATGTGTTAAAATTTTGTAGAAAAATTAATTATTTATGAAGGTTATACCAAGTCACCAACTTTTTGAGTTAAATTCTATGATTTTAACTCTTTTATTTATTTAATATTTATCAACTTATTACTTGTATCATTAATTCATTATGTTAAAAATACATATAATAATTGCTTCACTTAAAGATATTTTTCAATCTTGAGTTGATAAAATCTTACCTAAAATTAGTATTCGAAAAAATAATATTAAGTACTAATAATTTTCATCTTAATAGTGTAATTTTTTTAATAAATACGTATATGAAGTACATTTATATTTTAGGCCGCGAATTGAAATTTCGCTTTAGATCCCCAATTACGTTGAACCGTCCCTGACTCCCAGTTTGGCCATGTGATATGGTATCATGATATGGAATTCTGATATGGTATCATGATATGAAATCATAAGATGAAATTAGAAGTTTTGTTTGGACATGTGATATGGAATTTTTGTGTTGTATATTTTCTCATAAACATAAAAATTCCACAAGTTGTAAAATTATTAAACTATCCCCAATTATTTATTCAATTTTATCAAATAAAAAATTATAAAATCGCATAGTAAATTTGTAATAGGTATTTAATCTCCAATTAAGTAATTGTTTCATCTAGATTTAATAAAAAAAATTGAGCATAAATTATAGTAAATTAATTTTTAATATAATCCTCCCGCATAGTACGAACAATTTCCTCAACTTGAACTTGCATTTCTTAATCATGTGGCTGATAAGACGAACCAACATTGTTACTTTGAGCCATTTGTTGGTCAATATAATCCGCAACTATATTTTTCATGTTTATAGACTATAAATATTCATCACTTTAACAATCAGTTCGTATGAGTTAAAGTGGACTATATGTTGGTGAGAATAACAAATTTTAAAAAGTAATAATGTGATTATAAATTTTATTTACATATGAATAAATAGTTAGTAGATATGATTGTGGATGCTAATTAAGTTAGAAGGAACATGCCTCTATTTATAGAGTCCTAAACCTTTTCCTACAAGAAAAGGATTAGTCAATCCAAAACCTTTTCCTATAAGGAAAACCTATTTATGGTAAGAAATATAGGGCAAATAAAACCTAACAAATCTCTCCCTTGGCCTGAATTTCTGACAAAATAAATTTTTCCACCTTTTTGACTTAATCTTCAACAACTTGCTTCTCCTCTTCATAATCTCCTTTGCAAAATTTATGTCTCAACATAGAGAACCTCTCTAAAACAATTTCTCCAACAAAATCTTCATTACTGTCAAAAAGGTTACTGCTAGAACTACACCGCCAAGATGAACACATCTTTCTAACCTGGTTCAATCATCGATCATCGAACCACTGAACCTGACTCCGTCATTGAATCTGGCTCTGATACCACTTCTTAGGACCGAAAAATAAACAGGTGTAAACGCGGAAGCTAGCAACGCAAACCTCAAAAGACCACGAGTAAGAAGACAACGAGAAATATATTAAAAGACACAAAGATATAACGTGGTTCGGTAAATCGACCTACATCCACAAAGGAGATGAGCAATCCACTATAAATATGAGAGTACAAAATATAGAGAGAAACAACCTCAACCAATTCACTCAGAATACATGGGAGGTTCACACAAGTGATAACGTCTCCAGCTTGTGACCCATAAATTCTCCCCCTAACCAAAACTCTCAAAGCCCTTTAAGACTACATTGTGAATGTTAATTAAGTTAGAAGGAACATGTCTCTATTTATAGAGTCCTAAACCTTTTCCTACAAGAAAAGGATTAGTCAATCCAAAACATTTTTCTACAAGAAAAACCTATTTATGGTAAGAAATTTAGGGCAAATAAAACCCAACAATATAATCAAAATGTAATTTCATATCATGCTTTTTGAACAATTTGAAATCACATCTCAGAATATGAAATCATGAGATTAAATATTGTCCAAACGCTGATTTTATCTCACAACACTATATTGTGATATGATATTGCATGACCAAACGTCTAATTACTCTATTTTAAATACACCATCTATATTTCAAATAAACATTTAGACTTTATGTTCTTTAAAAGGTTAGTTGAAGTGTTGGGTACTTTAGAGGGTGTTTCAATAATTTACGAAAAATTAAAATAATATTATTGGCTGAAAAGACATTTTATTGTAGCATGAATATCAATATTAGATGAAATTAATCATATTCTCCTTTGCTAGTGTAACAAGCCTTATGACCGTTTTGAGTTCTAGAGCTTTTATTTCATAAAATACTTTTCAATAAATTTTAAATAGGAATTTAGGACTAGTCATAATTATAATTATGAAATTAAGAGGATAGTTTAAATAATTAATTTAATTAGTGGTTAAAGAAAATAATCTAACAATTAGTGATGGCCACTTTCACTATTTATATAATTAGTCCTATATAGAAATTAGGGTACAATTAATCTCTACAGGGAAGTAAGAAAATCGAGGGGCAGAAGGGTTGCAAAGAAGTTCGTAAATTGGGCCTTCAGGTAAAACTCGACAAGCTTAATATTGCGCTATACATATGTATTGATGATAGGGATATATATATTGATATTTTAGCCATGATTGAATATTATACTAATTAAATGGGAAAAGGGATATGGGAAAATTGTGACTAAGTGTCGGCAATATGATGTTGCTGCCTGCAACATTTTAGAAGCGATTGACATGTTACATAAAAGAAAATTGACTTTAGTGTGTTATAAATTTATAAGTTTTTGTGGATTAAAATTGTATTGTAATTGTCTTGTGTAGTTATGGTAAGGAAAATAATAATAATAGTAATCATAATATCTTAGAGGGTGCATATATTATGGTGATATGCATGAGATTTCTTCTTCTTTTCTCTCGCTTATAAATGTAGGTGATTAAATTGGCTTGTAAGAAAATTATTATATAAATACGATGTGATGATTGGAGGAGAGTAAAATAATATAGCGAGTAGAAGATTAAGGCGAATTTTTGTCACAATCCAAAACGAGTCATGAGTGGCACCCACACTTATCCTATTATGTGAGCGAACCAACCAATCTAAACTCCAACATTTCAACCATAATAAACAGAATAAATTGCGGAAGACTTAAAACTCATTAATGAAATCAATTAAATAACTTCTAAAGTTTATCAATTACTATCCCCAAAACCTGGAAGTCATCATCACAAGAACATCTATCCTCAAATTACTAAATCTAAGAGTATCTAAGAAGCTAAAATAAGTAAACAGATGGTCCATGTCCGAACTTCAAGGACATCAAGACATGAATGAGAGAGAATCCAGTCTGAGCTAGGAACAATAGCTCACCCTGAAATCTGATTATGCTGAAGTCTAGCTAGAGTTGCGGTTGAGTCGAAGTTGATGGCACGTTTGCTGCACTCCACAGATAACAAAGAGGGAAACATACAAGTAGGGGTCAGTATAAGCACAAATACTGAGTAGGTATCATCGTCCAACTCAAAATAGAAAGCAATATATATCAGATAATAACATAGAATCCACTACAATACTCAATAGATAACAACAACAAGTACCATAACCATTGGCCACAACCCAAGCAAATTTATGAGGACTCACGCCTCCACACTATACTCATTTGGGAAAAAGGTTCATCAAGTTTGAGTATATTAAGATAATTCAAGATTCATTCTCTTTATTCGTCTTGTGTCAGAACGTGACACTTCGATCCCCTAATACTACGTGTCGGTTCGTGACACCCGATACCCTAATACTACGTGTCGGTTCGTGACACCCGATCCACTAATACTACGTGTCGGTTCGTGACACCCGATCCCCTAATACTACGTGTCAGTTCGTGACACCCGATCCACTAATATTATGTGTCGGTTCGTGACACCCGATCCCTAATACTACGTGTCGGTTTGTGACACCCGATCCACTAATACTACGTGTCGGTTCGTGACACCCGATCCCCTAATACTACGTGTCGGTTCGTGACACCCGATCCACTAATACTACGTGTCGGTTCGTGACACCCGATCCACTAATACTATGTGTCGGTTCGTGACACCCGATCCATTAACCTCATTCTTTTAGTTCATCAAGCCTTCTTTTATACCAAGGCATCATCTTTCCAACCCATTACAATTACATAATCACATCATGCAAGCATACAATTAAGCATATAGAAGACTTTACAATACTACCCAATACATATCATTCGCTATTAAGAGTTTACTATGAAATAGCATAAACCATAACCTACCTCCACCGAAGAATCGTAAATCAAGCAATCTACTTCTCCAATGCTTTGCTTTCCTCTTCGTTTCTCCCTCTCTCGTTCGTTCTTCCTCCCCTTCTTCTTTCTGTTCTTTCTATTTTTCCTTATTCAAACTCTTTTCTTTTATCCTAATTACCATATAATTAAGTATAAAGGATGGTAAAAGTAACCCACTAATTAATTCAAGGTTATCTCCTTTAACCCCCAAGTAAATGAATTATTAACATTAAACCACTAATTTTATAATTATAAGCAGGAATAGTCCAAAACGCCCCTTACAACTCTTAACAAAAATCCGACCCAGTCAGGGCTATGTAGCCTGTGACGGTCCGTCATTCTGCGACGGTCCGTCCTGCTGAGTCGTCACAGAGTTCAGAGACTCAATTTCATTAAAGAGTCTGTGACGGTCCGTCGTGCCTACGATGGTCCATCCTGCCATGTCGTCGCGAAGTTCAGAGAGTTGATCTCAGTATCCAAATTTCCAGAGTATAAGTGTTTTGGAACGAGACCCCCTCGATGGTCCGTCGTGCCCATGATGGTCTGTCGTATGATCCGTCGATCCAGACAGTTATTACTAGAAATAAACTCTACTGCTCAAAACGACTAACAGGTCGTTACAATAGTTACCAATTTACCCATCGTTCGTCCTCGAACAATCACAAGAAGAAAAACAAGGGCGAAAAAGAGTACCTGAATCTGTAAACAGGTGTGGGTATTTTTCTTGCATATCAGCCTCTTTCTCCCAAGTGGACTCTTCAACTGGCCGATTCTTTCATTGAACCTTGATGGATGCAATCTCCCTTGATCTCAACTTGCGGACTTCTCTATCTAAAATGGCAACAGGCTCCTCCTCATAAGACAAATTTTCATCAAGAAGAACTGAATCCCAACGAATGATGTAGTTTCCATCCCTATGGTATCTTTTCAGCATAAACACATGAAATACCAGGTGCACTCCTGAGAGTCCTGGGGGCAAGGCTAGTTCATAAGCTACCTCCTCCACGCGCTTCAACACTTCAAATGGACCAATATACCTCGAACTAAGCTTACCTCGCTTACCAAACCGCATTACCCCTTTCAGGGGTGAAACCTTCAGTAAGACTTGTTCACCTTCCATAAACTCCAAGTCTCTAACCTTTTGATTTGCATATTCTTTCTGCCTAATTTGAGCCGCTAAAAGCTTTTCTTGAATGCATTTCACTTATCTAACGATTCCCTCAGAAGGTCAGTACCCCAAGGTCTAACCTCGAACGCATCAAACCACCCAATGGAAGACCTACATCTTCTCCCATACAGTGCCTCAAATGGGGCCATATCAATACATGAGTGATAGCTAGTGTTGTATGAGAACTCTGCTAAAGGTAAGAAGTTATCCCAATGACCACCAAACTCTATCACACATGCACGAAGCATATCCTCCAAAACCTGAATCGTTCGCTCAGACTGACCATCAATCTGAGGGTGAAATGCAGTACTAAGATCCAACCTAGTACCTAATTCAGCATGCAATGTTTTCGAAAACTTAGAAGTAAACTGCGTACCACTATCTGATTAATGGAAAGTGGAACTCCATGCAATCGAACAATTTTTGAGATGTAAAGTTTGGCTAACTTCTCTGCATTATAAGTCACCTTAACCGGAATGAAGTGAGCAGACTTAGTTAATCTGTCAACAATTACCCAAATGGAGTCATACTTGTCCATTGTCTTTGGAAGACCAACCACGAAGTCCATTGCAATTCTCTCCCACTTTCATTCAGGAATGGGCATTCTCTGAAGTGTCCCTCCAGGCCTCTGGTGTTCATACTTTAACTGCTGACAATTCGGGCATTGAGCGACGAAATCAACAATGTCACGCTTCATCCTAATCCACCAAAAATGTTGCTTTAGGTCTCGATACATCTTGGTTGCACCAGGATGTATAGAATACCTTGAACTATGAGCCTCTGTAAGAATAGTGTGAATCAAATCATCGACGCGGGGTACACATACCCTTCCCTTAATTCTCAAAACACCTTCCTTATTGATTTTTGCTTCTTTAGCCTCTCGCGATACCTTATCTCGAATCCGGATCAGTTTCTCATCAGTAAACTGCTTTCCTTTAACCTTATCAAGAAAGGAAGATCTTGCCTCCACCCAGGCCAAAAACCCTCTCTTCTCATTTACTTCTAGCCTCATAAAGTCATTAGCCAGGGTCTGAACCTCTCTAGCCAATGGGCGTCTGGAAACCTGCAAGTGAGCTAGACTTCCTATGCTTCCTGCCTTTCTACTTAAAGCATCCGCCACAACATTAGCTTTTCCCGGATGATACAAGATAGTGATATCATAGTCCTTCAGTAGTTCCATCCATCTCCTCTGTCTCAAATTCAAATATTTCTGAGTAAAGACATACTGTAAACTACGATGATCCGTATAGACATCACATTTAACCCCATATAGATAATGTCTCCATTGCTTTAATGTAAACACTACTGCCGCTAACTCTAAATCATGGGTCGGATAATTACGTTCATGCAACTTTAATTGCCTCGAAGCATAAGCAATTACATTGTTCTCTTGAATTAGCACTGCACCCAAACCCGAATAGGATGCATCACAGTAAATAATGAAATTCTTACCTTCCACTGGCAGGGTAAGAATTGGTGCAGTAGTCAACAAAGTCTTGAGTTTCTGAAAGCTTTCTTCAAATTCGTCCGACCATACAAATGGAACACTCTGCTTAGTCAAATTTGTCAGTTGGGAAGCAATGGAAGAGAATCCCTTGACAAATCGACAGTAGTAGCTAGCTAGACCAACAAAGCTCCTTACCTCTGTAACATTAGTAGGTCTTACCCAATTCTTCACTGCTTCAATCTTGGAAGGATCCACCATCACTCCATCCTTAGAAACCACATGCCCTAATAAGGACACTGAATCTAGCCAAAACTCACACTTAGAGAATTTGGCATAAAGCTTTTTCTCCCTCAACATTTCCAATACCATTCTCAAGTGCTCCTCATGTTCTTTCTTGCTCTTCGAGTATACCAGTATATCATCAATGAATACAATGAAAAAGAGATCCAGGTATGGCTTAAAAATTCTATTCATCAAGCTCATGAAAGCAGCAAGGGCATTCGTAAGCCCAAAAGACATTACTAAGAACTCATAATGCCCATACCTGGTCCGAAAAGCAGTCTTGGGCACATCCGTTTCCCGTATTTTCAATTGATGATAACCAGATCTCAAATTGATTTTTGAGAAGGTACAAGCACCTTGTAACTGATCGAACAAATCATCGATGCGAGGAAGAGGATACTTGTTCTTAATAGTTACCTTATTCAGTTGTCTGTAGTCAATGCACATCCGAAAACTTCCATCCTTCTTCTTCACAAACAAAACAGGAGCACACCAATGGGATGCACTTGGTCTAATAAAGCCTTTGCTTAACAACTCTTGAAGTTGGGTATTTAACTCTCTTAACTCTGCGGGAGCCATTCTATAAGGGGGTATGGAATTGGGGCGAGTACCCGGCTCCAGATCAATACAAAAATCAATATCTCTATCTGGTAGCATACCAGGAAGGTCTGCAGGAAACACATCCAGAAACTCACGGACTATCGAAACCGACTCAATTGAAGGTTCTTGGGTAGTATCATCCTTGAGGTGTGCCAAGAAAGCTAAACAACCCTTACTAACCATTCTTTTAGCACGAAGAAAGGGGTGATACGAACTGGAGTGAAAGTGTAGTCACTCTCCCACACTAACGGATCTGTCCCAGGCTTGGCCAATGTCACAGTTTTGGCATTACAATCTAAGATTGCAAAGTTTGGAAAAAGCCAAGTCATACCCAAAATTACATCAAAATCAACAATTTCTAAGATAACCAAGTCTACATGAGTATTGCTCCCCATAAAAGTCACAAGACAAGACCTATACACCTTTTCAACTATCACAGACTCACCCACCGGAGTAGAAACACGAATAGGCATGTCAAGCAATTCACAATGTAAATTAAGACCAGTAGCAAATGAGAAAGATACATATGAAAATGTGGATCCAGGATCAAATAATACAGAAGCCATGCAACCAAACCAAAAGATTACCTGTGATAAGAGCATCAGATGTCTCCGCTTCAGACCTCCCAGGGAAAGCATAACAATGGCACATATCACCTGTCTGCCCGTTTCCCCTACCATGTTGCGCTGCAGTAGTTCCAGTTTGCCCGTCACCCCGGCCGTTTTGATGACCACCATTACCTCGGCCACCACGTCCTCCCGAATAACGGCCTCTTCCATGACCACCTCTACCTCTGATTATTGGGGTCTGTAACTCTATTTTGAACAATTTCTCCTAATATTTCCAGTCTCTCCACATCCATAACAATCTCTGGACTCAAGCATAGGTCTTTGTGAGAACGACGGAGTCTGGGGATAACCTCCAAACTCAGAGAAATATTGATCGGTCTGCGGTGGACCCCCAGCTACAGCCTGCAGCGAAGACTGAATAGGTCGGGCTGGGTAACCTCCTGAACTCTGCCCTCTAGAGTAAGAACCATTAAACTCACCTCCTTTACGAAACTTCTTAGATGTTGATGCTATGGTGAAGTCGTCTAGCTTCACTCCCTCCACTTCTATCACGAAATCTACCACCTCCTAAAAGGATTTTGCTGCAGCAACTACCTGTAAGGCTGAAATCCGCAAGTCTGACCTCAACCCTTTCACGAAATGGCAAATCCGCTCTTGTGGACTGAAGCAAAGCTGGGTGGCATACCTGGATAGTGCACGAAACTTAGCCTCATAAGCAGTGACCGACATCCTGCCTTGCTCTAGGCTCAGGAACTCATCTCTCCTCCTATCCCTCAAAGTATGGGGTATATACTTCTCCATAAACAAGCTAGAGAATGATGCCCAAGTCATAGGTGGTGCTTGTGCTGGTTGACACTCAACATACGATCGCCACCACATTTTGGCGTTCCCCTAAAATTGATAGGTCACAAACTCGACGCCAAATCGTTCTACTATGCCCATTTTGTGTAGTAGCTCATGAAAATCAACCAGAAAATCTTAGGCATCCTCAGATTCAGCACCCTTGAAGACTAGAGGTTTCAATTTCAAGAACTTACTGAAAAGTTCATACTGATCACTTGTCATTATAGGCCCTGTAGTCAATCGAGGAAACGTGTCTATTTCCAATGAGGCATCCATGCGGGGAGCCACATCAGCTGCATGCTGTACTCCCGGAACCTGAGGTGCTGGTGCAGAAAACACTGGAGTTGTCTGGCCTTGATCAGATAACCCGCTAAGATAAGCAAGAACCTGATTAATCATCTCTGGGGTGGGTTAGGGTGGTAATTCCTCATTCTGCACTTGTTCATTCTCCCCTTCCTCACCCTCTCTTACTACTTCCTAAGTCGCTGGATGAGACACCGCCCTAGTACTAGATGGGCCAAGTGCTTGTCCTCTTCCTCTAGAGGACGTCCTCCCGCGACCTCTACCACGGCCTCTTGCCACTGCTCCTCTTCGAGCTACAGCCTCAGTGGCTGGCTCAGACGCATCTTGTCTTGCCGGTGTTGGTGTTGGCGCAGTTGTTGCTCTGGTTCTAACCATCTGCGAAATAGAGTGAAGATGGTCAGATATCAATTGGATCCAAGTAATAGCACGAAAGAAGGAAAGAATGGAATTTTTCTAAAGTCTTATAGCCTCTCAAAGAAAAGTAAAGGCGTACCCCTACCGTTCCTCAAGACGCTACTAGACTCGTTCTTGTGTGATGAGACCAACGAACCTAATGCTCTGATACCAAGTTTGTCACGACCCAAAACGAGCCGTGAGTGGCACCCACACTTATTCTATTATGTGAGCGAACCAACCAATCTAAACCCCAATATTTCAACCATAATAAACAGAATAAAATGCGGAAGACTTAAAACTCATTGACGAAATCAATTAAATAACTTTTAAAGTTTATCAATTACTATCCCCAAAACCTGGAAGTCATCATCACAAGAACATCTATCCTCAAATTACTAAATCTAAGAGTATCTAAGAACCTAAAATAAGTAAACAGAAGGTCCATGTACGAACTTCAAGGACATCAAGACATGAATGAGAGAGAATTCAGTCCGAGCTAGGAACAATAACTCACCCTGAAATCTGGTTATGCTGAAGTCTAGCTAGAGTTGCGGTTGAGTCGAAGTCGATGGCACGTTTGCTGCACTCCACAAATAACAAAGAGGGAAACATACAAGTAGGGGTCAGTACAAGGCACAAGTACTGAGTAGGTATCATCGGCCAACTCAAAATAGAAAGCAATATATATCAGATAATAACATAGAATCCACTACAATACTCAACAGGTAACAACAACAAGTACCATAACCATTGGCCACAACCCAAGCACATTTATGAGGACTCACGCCTCCACACCATACTCATTTGGAAAAAAGGTTCTTTAAGTTTGAGTATATTAAGATAATTCAAGATTCATTCTCTTTATTCCTCTTGTGTCGGAACGTGACACTTTGATCCCCTAATACTACGTGTCGGTTCGTGACACCCGATCCCCTAATACTACGTGTCGGTTCGTGATACCCAATCCACTAATACTACGTGTCGGTTCGTCACACCCGATCCCCTAATACTACATGTCAGTTCGTGACACCCGATCCACTAATACTATATGTCGGTTTGTGACACCCGATCCCCTAATACTACGTATCGGTTTGTGACACCCGATTCCCTAATACTACGTGTCAGTTCGTGACACCCGATCCCCTAATACTACGTGTCGGTTCGTGACACCCGATCCACTAATACTACGTGTCGGTTCGTGACACCCGATCCACTAATACTATGTGTCGGTTCGTGACACCCAATCCATTAACCTCATTCTTTTGGTTCATCAAGCTTTCTTTTATACCAAGGCATCATCATTAATAGAGAGGGTTTAAGGTTTAAGATTCACAACCTCATCTTTCCAACCCATTACAATTACATAATCACATTATCCAAGCATACAATTAAGCATATAGAAGACTTTACAATACTACCTAATATATATCATTCGCTATTAAGAGTTTACTATGAAATAGCATAAACTATAACCTACCTCCATCGAAGAATCGTAAATCAAGCAATCTACTTCTCCAATGCTTTTCTTTCCTCTTCGTTTCTCCCTCTCTCGTTCGTTCTTCCTCCCCTTCTTCTTTCTGTTCTTTCTATTTTTCCTTATTCAAACTCTTTTCTTTTACCCTAATTACCATATAATTAAGTATAAAGGATGGTAAAAGTAACCCACTAATTAATTCAAGGTTATCTCCTTTAACCCCCAAGTAAATGAATTATTAACATTAAACCACTAACTTTATAATTATAAGCAGGAATAGTCCAAAACGCCCCTTAAAACTTTTAACAGAAATCCGACCCAGTCAGGGTTACGCAGCCTGTAACGGTCCATCATGCCTGCGACGGTCCGTCCTGCTGAGTCGTCACAGAGTTCAGAGATTCAATTTCATTAAAGAATCTGTGACGGTCCGTCGTGCCTACGACGGTCCGTCCTGCCATGTCGTCGCGAAGTTCAGAGAGTTGATCTCAGTACCCAAATTTCCAGAGTCTAAGTGTTTTGGAACGAGACCCCCTTGACGGTCCGTCGTGCCCATGACGGTCCGTCGTGTGATCTGTCGACCCAGACAGTTATTACCAGAAATAAACTCTACTGCTCAAAACGACTAACAGGTCGTTACAATTTTTATGGTTAACTCCAGTGGAATAAATTTTAAATTATTTACTAATATTATTATATTATATTACAAAATTAAAGGGTGCATGTGTATAGTATTTAATGTTAGATGAATGGTGAGAGAAAAGTTATGTCAAAAATATTAATGGTGTAAAGAATAGGAGTATTAAAGTGTAGGTGTATAGTGGAGGTGTTCATTGCCACTGATTTCGTAACCAGTGGCTCGAAATTTTAAATATTAAAATGTTTTATCTTCGTTATAAATTATATGTTGACATATTTAGATAGGTAATTAAATATAAGATGTATTATATTAATTTAATATCATTCAGGTTATGCAGATCAGAGGAATTAATATGTATCTTCAGGTTTGAACTTAAGAAAGTTTAATTATAAAATTAGGCGAGTTTTTGGGTCTAATATCACGACCGGAATCTAGACCCCAGACGAGACCGGCGTCGTTGACCTCTCAGAGGTCGCAAACAAGCCTACTTACGTCATTCTTACTTTACATATATTAATTTTAGCGGAAAATTTGAAATTTTTGATTTCCTTAATCATACTTGTTGAACATTCTTTATATTATGTAATCGTTCATCATCAACCATCTAACATTTAAGAGATAAGCAACTGAAAGAAATAATTCATTAAATATTAATTGTTTATCGGCCAAAATAGCACCAATACAAAGTCTGAACCAAAACAGGAAAGAAACGCTAGTGGGACATGCTCCATTCTGAACCAAAACAGGAAAGAAACGCTAGTGGGACATGCTCCACTAGCTCAACTCTAAAACTACGCTAGAATGTAAAATAGTAGCATCCTCGAAAGCATGAGGACCTACCAAACTCCGGATGAATGCTGACATCCGGATAGCTGCAACAACAAACTTGTAGCTCTACCGTCCACCTGTGCCTGCACCTAAAAGTAAATGTTTGTATGGAATTAGTACACACTTGTACTAAGTATGGGTATATGCAAGCACACACCAGGGACATGCATGAGGAAGAAGAGCTTTTTCCTAACAACATGATGTTTGGAAGTCAAGTCAGTGGACTTGATAAAATGAGATTAGGAAAGTTATGTCATGAGAGTGACATGCATCATTATAACCATCGTATTGCACACAACACATAACATCTTCATATCGCACATAACATATAACACATAGTTTCTTTCATATTATTCATTCATATACCATGAGACCTTATTATCATAGACTTAACCTTAAGACTTTCCAAAATGAGGGCTCAACATATGGGACCTCAACTAGGGAGCCTTCTTTAGCAAACACAGAGTCTGCTTCATTCCTTCATTACATATTTCATTTCAATTCATTCATAGGCTAGTGCGAACACCAGCTATGTAGTTTAAGACTTTCATCGGGTTTGCTGTGCAATGATCAAGAATAACCTAATGTCATTACCTGAATCTAGCTCACCTCTTGATTATCCTATCCTAACACCTTCGGTATCATTCATTTCTTTATATGATTCATTTGAGGCTGGCCTCATTCATTCATTGGGAACTTTAACTTTAACCAACATAGATCATGTGAGCATCATGAAATCCAGTGTCTCCCCCACACTGAAAAGAGGTGGAATCACCGGCCAAAGCGATTCAAAACATGCTAGCGTATATGGGAATTTAACCCCGCCAGATCCCTATAGTGGCAATATAGGTTCAAAGACTAGGAGATGAATGGAGACTCATACCCGGCAAGCCGGACAGTCTCATCTCATGAGAATTACGTGAACCTCCTTCCTTCCCGAAAGAAGGCATCACCACTCATAGCTAGCCTATCGGTGCTCGGTATAAAGTTCCATTACATTCAACTCATACATCATAAAAGTTGGCTTCTAGTATGAGGACATCATAGCTAAATAGATGATTTCTCATCTCATCATTAGTATTAAGTGTTTTAAACTCAATATTTTCATTAGAGTGTTCATAGAGACTGACCTCTTCATTATCTTACACTCACATTGGTAAGTATGTATTGGTAACATTTACTTAGGCTCATTCGAGATTGCTCTCATCATATACATTAGCCTCACGTCATGGTTGTCACCACATTCTTCATTTCATTACGTATATCTTAGGTTCACTTATTTTTGAACGTATGTTAAACTTATGTGTCTATACGTACAAGCAATGGGGCTTCATTTATAGTTCGTTAAGTGATTCTTATTTTTCTAAGATTATGTATTACAAGACTTATGTATCTTGTATATATGCCAAGATCTAAATTTTTTATCTAAGTAGATGGCATTATCCTTGAATAATTTACTCACATATGACTTATGTATCAATACGGAGGTTTGGGCACGGGAACCCCACTCTTGAATCATTTGGATATCATTTATATTTTTCATTGACTTTATTTCTAATATTCATAACACTATAACTCTAAATTAAATCTCAACATTTTCATAAAATAATAATTTTTCTATTTTAATTAGAATTCTAATTCAAATCCTTATTTTATTTTATTTTTAATTTATTCATTAAATTCGCCTCATTGGGGAGGTTGTGGGTTCGAACCCCGCCAACCCCCTTATTTTCCTCTCATTTTCGTTGAAGAGGAGGCTGTGAGGTGGTGGGTTCGAAACCCCACAGCCCATCTAACTTTTTTTATTAAATAGGGGAGTGACAGTGAGGTTGTGGGATCGAATCCCCACAGCCTCACGTTATTGTTTGCGCCTTTCCCTTCAGCGCTGAGGTCGTGGGTTCGATCCCCACGCCTCGCAAAAATTTAACTATTTTTTCCCTTCTCACGCATTCTGGGAGGTCGTGGGTTCGAACCCCACGCTCCCCATTTATTTATTTACTTGATTTTTCTCCTCCTCCTCCCCCTAGGTCGTGAGTTCGACTCCCCCCTGCCCCATTTTTTTTTCTTTGCGAATTTCAGCAGCCCCCTGTCCCCAGTTCGAGCCCCGCCTTCAGCACTCTTCTTTATTTATTTTATTAAGGCATGTTTTGGTGAGGTCTCGGGTTCAATCCCTGCAGACCTCACCTATTTTTTTTTAATTCTTTTTTTGCTCAACATTTCCAAAATGCATCTACAACTTATTTCCAGGTTCTGGGACATTACTCCACAATTTTGTACATCATTTTTACGGGTTAATTTAGCATTTGTTTCTTATACATTCGTTAATGTTCTTAAGACAAGTTTAGGGAGATGATTTGATCATTTGTTTTAACTAGAATTTATAGTCTTTCAACCATGTGAATATACGATTTTAAGAGCCTCTAATTACACACAAAACACGAATAACCTTTATGCTATTAGCATGCTAAAGAAAAACTCAAAATCATGATCACAATCTTGCACAAATACATACATATTCCCAAAAGACACAAAATATAAACACATAGCCATAAACACATACTCGAAACGATATTATCACCACAAACAAGTATCCCTAAATTCTACCAACAAGAATACCCAACCTAAGATCATAGGGAGCTAGTGACAGGGGCATGCAACGGGGAAAAACCTTAGTTTCGAGATGAATAGTTTGAATCGTAAGGGGCCTCTTGGGAAGGGATCCAAAAGAGAAGAAACTCATACCTTAATCGATGTTCAAACTTTGATGTTGCTGCCCGGAAAACTCCTCCAAACCACTCCCAATTCACTTCAACGTACACCTCACTCGACGAACTTCTCTTAGACTTGACGTTTTGATTACTTTTTCTTTTACTTAAAAAAAATTTTTGTGAGTTCTTCAAGCGTGAAGAACTGTTGATATTTGGCAGAAATGATGGGAGGAAGATGGAGAACGTGAGAGAGAAAGTTAAGAAGCGTGAAAAAGAGAGAACTATTATGATTAGGAGACTAATTAAAGAATTAGTCAAATAACATTTAAAATAAATAAATACAAATCTGTTTTTGATTTATTTATTCATTTATTCATTTAAAATGTGAAAGGACCATTATGCCCTTAAATACCTATTTATTCTTATTTTATATAATTTTATTTTTTTGAATCGTTACATCTAAGGCTAGACAAAAGTTAATATGAGTGTTTATAGAATCTTCACTTATAAATTATGTATATATATATTTGATAGATTGAAAAGGTTCAGAAGCATTGAGGAAGGAAAAAGTATTGGAGAAGTAACTTGCTTGACTTCGGTTCTTCTTACGAAGGGTCTAGGTGCAACTTTTCATCATATGTTACTATCGAAGCTTGGAGTCTTCGATATATATTCAGACTAAAGCTTGAGGGGGAGTAATGAGTAATGATAGTTAAATAGGTGTGTGGTTAGTGATCAGTGAGTTAAATTAGGACTCACTAATCACACATTCTAGAATGATCCATCTATAAAAGGAGGAATGCCTTCTCATTGTAAATACATTCTGAGAATGAAATAATATTCAGTTTTCTTCTCTTCACACGTTTCTCCTCTCTTGTTTCTTCCATGACAGAATAACTTGTTATTCTTACAATAACCTGTATTTATAAGTTAATAAACAGAAACAGAAATAAGATGAAGCAGCAAAAATATAAAATACAAGAATAAATCCGAATCCACAGAAACTACTGTGTGTCCTTAAGAGATTTAATCCCCTCACTGTATCCAAGGTTATGGATTAATTTCTCCCAAGATAAAACGGATTAAACCTGTTAAAGAAATAGTGGTACCTCAAACTTCTTTAACTTCAACGAACTTAAGAACTGCAACAAGTCACACAAACTCAGTCGATGGACACTTTGATTTTTATTTGAGAGAAAAACAAATGCAGAGAAAGAAAAATTTTCAGTGTTTTAAAAATAAAAAATTGACTTCCTTTTATAGCCATTTTCAGCAAGGAACAGGTCTGTTCAGTGAAATCTGTTCAGAACATTTTATCTAGAAAGTTGTGTCTTTTGAAAAAAATAACAACTTTTCAAAAAAATGTGTCTGTTAGAAAAATAACTACTTTTTGGAAAGTAACGACTTTTTGAAATGTTACTGTTACCCGCAAATTTATAAGAGATAATATTAACAGGATTTATTTGATTTAACAAAAACTGATTAAATAAATTTTGTCCAAAAAATTTATCAATCAATCACATCCAAAGCCGAGCAACGACGACGCAAGGGGACATCTTCTTCTTAGCTCTTTTAAGAAGTAATGAAAGTGTTTCCTTCTATAAGGACAACAATTTCTATTTCTTTTGCCGATATGGGAGAAAGACTTTTCATTTGCACTTTGCAAATGGCTTTTCATTTTCCCTCCAAAGTAGTTCTCTCACTTTTCATATTCTCTCTTTTCTTTTCCCATTCACACTTGCTAAAACCCAACATAACTTCCATGGGTTTTATCATCAAAGCATAAGTTGACAAGACATATGATACATTTACATTAATATTAAAGTATTACACTAAAAGTAACCTAAAGAACAAATAGTTAATTTTGGAGCTCCAGGAATATACCAAATGGAGTGACAATGGAAATGGAAGTGAAGTGGGCTTACCAGTGGGAATTGAAAACACCATCGCAAGCCCTTCTTGGTAGAGTTCACTATGGGTTTATTCTGCTCCAAAAGCCCATGGAGCAACTAATCCATACTGCATTGTTTTCCTACATGTTTCTTCCCTTGGACTGTCAATTGAAAGCTGCCAAACTTGGAACTCTGTACTTGAATCGCCTTTTTTCACAAAACTTTTACACCGATAAACATTTCGAGATCAAGCAATGTGCTTTCAAGAATTCCTTTTGAAATTTAATTACTTGAAATAAATTTGGCCAAACATGAATGTAGCACAACATGAGTCTCATTTGTCATTAGAATTTCTGGTCCTTCCTTTGAACCTCTATTGCAATCTATTTTGTGGTATAAACACCAACAACCGCAAAAGGAGGCGAATTGTGTTAGGTAAGATTTTCACTTTAACTGATGAATCATAACTTTGCACTAAACAATCAAAAGGGGGGACAAAAGAGACAATTTTGTTTCATTGAATAATTCGACGGAAGGCCTTATTATTGAAGAGAGATAAACATAGTAGGTCTGTCTAAATACTAGAGAATTACATAATGATGTTTAAGAAACCTTTAAGAAAGATACAACATCAATGACAACAGTGACGACAACAAAGACGAAGAACGATGATACGAGGAGTTGGCCCAGCACGCCTGCGTAGTTCATAGTAATAAAGACATGATTAGCTCCAACAATGAAGCCTACGAGGTTCAACACGGAAAATGCTATCAGTGGCAGAGCAAGTATCCCTATTCCTTGGAAATCAAATTTGCCCTTCTCGTATTTCTTGAGCTTTTCCTTGTCAATTGCCTTGTCCGACAAATACAATTTCTCTCCTTGTGTTCCGACTATCTTGTCATATATAGCTTTCAATCCTCCTAACCATATTGCGCTAACTCCCATCATCATCAATGCCCTGTATTCCATCCACCACGTTTTAACTGATCCCCCTTCTGGAATTGACTCCGACATATTCTCCAAAATTGTCGATATGAAAGCAATCACATACACTGCAAACCACGGATCATGTACCTCAGGATAGACTTGGAAGTCAAACAAAAGGCCAATAGAAGGAACACTAGCATACATAACCATTCCCCAAGAATAAAGAGTGAAATACATCAAATAGGCATAGCACATGCATTGGAGAGTCCTCATCCTACTACTCAAACCATAAGTGATGGGATTGAGATGTGATAAACCAGCTTGTGTAAGTGCAGCAACCCATTTGATGAGCTGTGATGAGAAACCTTGCATATCAACTGGGGCACAACCCAAGAAAGATGGCCTGTCTGGATACAAATAAGTAGATGTCCACCCTTTGCAGTGTAATAGATAACCAGTAAAAGTGCTCTCCAAATGACAATCGTATGAATAACCAATCTGCGTAACAAATATTAAGTCAATCCAAACAGACTCTTAAACAACAAATATGAAAAGTAAATAAATTATGACTTGCCTCTTGACCCCAATGTGTGCCATCCTCATATGCACAAGTAGCTAACATCTTAGCTTCCTCTATGATATCTTCTGATATGACTTTATCTGCCTTAACATAACCATTTTTCTCCTCTAATGAAGCAAGAAACCTTTTACTCCTTCCAAAATGCTTTTCCGGTGAACTAAGATACGCCTCTGTCACCACCACCCAACAATTTTAACTAACCAACCAAATATTTCATAATAGAAAGTTGTTTTCATAAGGGTAATTTTGGAAGAAAATTATATAATTTTCTCTAGATTTGCAAAAATGAACCAGTAAAATGTTAAATCTATTTTTTATTATAAATGAAAATGAAAAGTATTATACTACTCTATTTTTACTTGCTCAATCTACTTTCTTTGTTGAAATAATATTAATTTTGCACGCTTTTTTAAAAATTTATATAAATAGAAAAAATTCATTACTCTTCAAATATAAAAAATATAGAAAAGATTCTTTTGGCCAAAATTTGTCTAAAATTGTATGTTACTTATGTCTAAAATTTGTCAAAAAATATAGGAAAGATTCCTCTATTATATTTTTATTATAACTGGAAAAAATATAATTAAAAAATGACTATAATTAATAATAAAATAAATTAAAAGTTAAATATAAAATTGTCTATGAATTTCATAAATTGAACTGATAGTATTGGACATCCAAAATAATATCACGGGCAATTACTAGTATTAGACCTAGAGAGTGTAAATAAATTTCTAGCATACCTTTTACTCCTGGACTTGTGTATAACGCTTTCCTCTTGAGAAAATAACCAGTCCCAGATAACACTGGGCCTTGGATACCATCCATTCCATGCCATATTGTCTAAAAAATAAAAAGTAAATTACCATAATCAACCTTAATGTAAAATCATTTCACTACTAAATTTAATATAAAAGTAAAGAAATTTTTTTTAACAACCTTGTAAGCCTGTCTAATTTTGACATCATAAATATCTGACTTGCTGACATTGTAAAAGACTTGAGGGAACTGAACATAGGCTAAATCAGATGATAGCTTTGGATCAAGATGAAAACACATTGCCTTCCTAGCTGATATTGGATCATGACAGAAGAAATCACAATCTAACACCAGTACATAGGGGGCATTACTCATTATTCCAGAAACTCGAAGCTGCAATCACAAAATTAATTTAATATTATGTTAGAAAATTGTGTTGTACAGCTACGAGACACATGAAATTTAAAAATATTTAATTAATTCATACTAGAGCATTTGCAGATCCACCCTTGAAATGATGAAGACGGTTGAATCTTCTTTCACGGGATACATAAACTAGCAAGGGCATTTTCGTCATATCATCCACACTCTTTTCGTTCTCCCTCTCGTTTATTACCTGCTCGGCCAAAATAATGAAGATAAAAATAGTATAGGCAGATCTTATCTAAAACTGCATTTTCGTTTATGGTTCAGAATACCTTAATAAGCGAAGCTCTATCAGGCACTACGTTACCATTGATTTTTCCAGATTCACCAGCATGTTCCACCTTCTGCTGGAACTCTTCATATTTCAACTGCAATTTTATTTTTTTTACAGTTAATTCATGAGCAAAAAATAAATAAAGTAATGAACACTTGACTTCTAATACAAAAAAAAAAAAAAAAAGTAATTCATCCATACTTTAATTTCTTTCATTTCAGCAGCAAAATCATCATTCTTAAGAACACGGTCATCATCTCCTAACGGAGAAAAAAATGCTTTTGGGCATCTCGTTTTAATTCCATAGTTTCTACAGAAAGGTAACCATAGCTTTGCAAACAAACACGCTTGTTCCATGGCGTACAACGACAATGGACATCCTCCATCATCAGCGAGATACACAGCCAATTTATCGGTGGGATAATCAAGAGCCATTGCGGATATCACAGTGTTCATGACATCTACAATTGGCTCTTTCTTAGGATTGGCAGTGAATACCATTACGTCAATTGGCGGTAGATCGGAATCTTTGCAAGTAATGTTTTCAGGGAAAACATCTCGTTCAACGGGGCGCCAACGAGTACCTTGTCCGAAGAACCACTTGAGAATGAAACTAAATTCACCAAAAGTGATGAGCGCCCAAGCAAGTGCTTGTAAACTGAGAATGTTTTCGAATTTAAACAAATTAGATACACGGTAGTATATTAATGCAAGCATGATTATTGAGTGGATGAACATGTGGAGTCGGTATACGGTGGTGATAGGTTGTGGAACAGTGCTTTTGTTGAGCTCCATGGTTTTTTTCATGGTGTGGTTTCTCTCTGCACTCCCTCTCCCCTCTCTTGCTCTTTCACCACACCTATATATGGCTTCAATATTTTTGGTTGCACTAAAATAGAAAAATACCAAAATGATCCTTAATGTATTTGATAATGCTTTATTGGTCCTTAATAGGTTTCAACTTATTAAAATGATTTTTGATATATAACAATTAACCATTACGGTTCACAATCAATTATGTTTTCACCGAGTAATAAATATTTTATTCGTCTTAATTTAGGTGGTATTTGATACATACTTTTAAAGTTTAAAATTTAAAATAATTATTAAATATTTGTGTAATAATAAATTATTTAATTAAAAATATATAAAAAAATTAAAATTAAATTATTTTTTATTATAGTAACATAATATTCTTTTTTGGACGAATTATCAAGAAAAAGGTGTAGGTAAATTCAACCAAGAGAGCATGAGTTGATGGGTTGCTTGGTAGTTGGATGAAAAATAGGTTATTTATATAATATTTTTTTATAAAATAGTATAATGTTTGGTAGGTAAAGAAGAAATGAGTTATTTATTTATAAGAATTAATATGATATTTGGTTGATAATTTAGACATCGCATAATTGATACATATATAGGTTATGAAAATATATACGTACTATTTTATACATGATACAAGATGAAATAATAAATACATGTGTAGTCACATAAATGATTAATCTTTACGTAACTAATATTTGCTTAAAATAATGTATAGATTCATTAATAACTATCTCTACGTTACTTATATAATTCTAACCAAGCTACCAAACGATCTCTGAGCCTATTAATTTATGTATCCCAATTTAAATGATACTTTTTGGATTACTAGATTTAATTTATTTATTTTTATCTTTGATCTAATTTCTTCATACTTATTTTAAATATTTTGAATTGTCAATTATTATATATTTTTTTAATAATTTTATAGCATCTTCAAATATATTAAATTTAATTTTAAAAACATGAATATTTCATATCAAAACTTGAATCTTTTAAAATTTCCAAATATTCAAACTTGGCTTAAATACTAAGTTTTTTTTTAGTATTTATAAACTTCGGATATTTGATAAATACATCTGTCAATTTATATAATCAAACACCATTTTCTAATTTATTTTTCAAGTTTTTTTTAAATATTCTTGGGACCAAACGGATCCTTGATCTATTTGATCATCGAAATTTCTATGAAGTCCTACTATGCCACATTGAGACATGACAATATAAGGAAAAAATGAAATGGTGTGAGTGACTGCTAAAAATAAATATGACAACATTTGGCCACAATTTTTACAAACTCTCTGGTTTAAACCCTGAAGTATAAATTAATGTCATATTTTAACTCGTCGGACAAAATATCTTAACCTTTATCGCTGAAACGTGTCGGAATTTTTAAATGTAATTGCAACGCTCGTATGAGTGCACATGTTCTAAATTATCTCTAAATTATATGCTTTTGAATTGTCATTTCTATTAAGAAAATTAATATAATGAGTTTATTATTTTACTTTTATTAAATATAAATTAGATCAAATAAAAATTATAATTTAAAAAAATTATATCTTTTTTAAAATAATTTATTGAGGACATCAGTAAAAAAATATCCACTCTTAGTTTGTCAAATAGAGAAGTAATTTGGGACAACTAAAAAATAAAAGTGAACAAGTAATTACAGATGAAATATTAACTATTACAATTTTAGATTTTAGATTTCTTAAAAATTTAGGTAAATTTATTATTGTATCCTTGTTTATTGTACTATTAAAGTCAAATTTTCAATCAATGAAAATGAATTGATTCATTTTGATTGTTTAATTAGACCAATGAATATGAATTATTTACTTAACTTTTTATATATATTTCAAGTTTAATAATTCTTAAGGATAAAGTAAAACTATAATATTATTTACTCATTAATTTTATAAACAATAAAATATTAAAAATTTGCCTGTTCAAAAAGATTATTATTATTATAATTAAAAATAGTTTACTTTTTCAGAAAATATGTAATTTTTCATGAAATAATTTTCAGCACTCATAACTATCTATAAATATTATACATTATAAAAATGATAAATGTCAACTATAAAGATCTTTTTAGTGATACAAAGTGCAAAAATTCATTTATTCGTTATATAACATTGACACAAATGTTAGCAATCAATTAGACAAATACAAAATGTGAAACTTGATATAATATTGAATAATTGTATTCTCTGATATAACATTGATATAATTATATTCATTGATACAACAGTGATATAATTATTTTTGCCGATACAATTTATTCATTTATACAAATCGTTTTGGAATACACAATATACATACTAGTTATATATAAACATGTATCCAGCAAATATACAAGTACAATTCATTTGTTTTGTCTTTACGCCCTACATCTCGCTGATCTCTTTTATCCCTCTCTTAATCTCCCTCAACTCTCTTCACTTTTAACATGTAGCTACATATCGTAGTGAAGCAAGCTATAGTTATTTTGCGTGATTATGTTTTTAGTCTTAGCAATCTTTGCAATTTTCTCTAGTATAATTTTGAATAAAGATTGTATAACAATGTAAAAAAAATTAAGGAACATTTAATCATGTGAGATGAAATTATGAAAGGAAATCATATGAGATGAAACGAAAGTTTTATTTTGGACTTCTGGCAAGTAATTTCAACTTTTAAATTGTATTTTTTACTCATAAAAAGAATCATAAGTTGTGAAAACTATCAAAATGCTCCTATTACTTGTGCAATGTTATTGAATAAACAAAAGTATAATATACTTTAACAAAGACATTCTTAAAAATACGACATTTATTCATAGTATTTTAGTTTAATTAAAAAGTAATATCTAACATGACTTATAGAGTATTTCTCTTTGATATATTTGTAATACCCGGCTATTTGAAAGAGTTAGAATAAGAAAGAACCATTTTTGAAAATAATAAGTATGAATTTTGGGTCAACAAATGATCATAACTTTTATTACTTGGACAGTTAGGTGGGCTACAAGATGTCAAATGAAAGGTTTTTTAATTATCTTTCCAAGGCTACCGAGTTGCTAATTGTCGAGTTTGTATGAGGGAGATATGCCTGTTCGAAGTTAGGTTGTCTGGATAAGGAAAGTCACCCAGATTTAAGAGGGATATTTCAGTCATTTTCTTACCCAATTATGTCATTTTATTTTTAAATTAACTAGGTATCTAAACTGAATTGCTTTAGTTTATGCACTCAAATTTCACTCTAGGGTATTTAGAGAAAGAACTCACGAGGAGAAAAGGGGAGAAAATGTCAAGATTTCGTCAAGTTCTTGAAGGTTTCATTGCAGATTTTGCCAAGGGTTGATCCCTAAGTGGTATGTGAGCTCATAGAGCGTTGGGTTCGTTCACCCACACGTCAATCATGTTAATTTCAGCATATTCTCGTCCTAATAAATTGACAATTTGATGTTCTTGAAATTGTCTTCAATGTTGATATTGGATGTAATTGATAAGTTTCTTGAGATAATATTATCGATTTTAAGAGTTTTTTTTAGTTATATTCTTGGGTACATGTATTGAATAACCGAATCTAAAAAGAAATTAAGAAAAAAAATGAAATTTAGTCGAACTAAGAACAAAAAATGAGTTGAAAAATTCGTCGGAATCACTTGGGAAAAGTCTACCTGATGAGCCAGAGAAGCTAGGACGACGCGCCAGTAGTGCGCCAAAATTGAGTCCTTGAACTTTACAGGTTGGGCCATATGCCAAGGTTGCATGACCCCACTCGTTATCTGATGTTTAGCCCTTCTGGGTCCTTCTAAAGTGTACTAATTTTAATGTGTCACGTGTGCTGAAGATTTGTGCATATTAGACCATCTCCACTCAAACACTAAATTTTACCCTAAATAAAGTTTAGATGCAAAATTTAGTGTTTTAAAATTTAAATCCAACATTAATTTTTACATCATTTTAATGTGTAAGTAGTGTTACACCAAATAATGTAATATTATTCCTTATATTAATTCATTTTATTGAATATTTTAATATTATTTTATTATACAAAACTCTTAATTAAACATTATATGAATCGTATGATTTAATTAAATCTTTTGTATATTTAATTATTTTTATATAATATATTTATAATATTAATTTTAGATAGAAAAGTCTGCTTTTTTTATAAGTTAATTTTTCTATATATTACTTTTTAAAAAAAAATTAACTTATGTTAATTCTATTATAATTATAATTGGATATAACTACAATTAACTTTCACAAAAATTAAAAATGCAAATAAATAAATTATTAAACAAATATATGGTGAATGGTTTAGAAATAATATGCTGAAATATGAAAAATAATATAATAATGATGAGAGAGAAAAATATTCATTTTTATGTAAATTTTGGTGCAATGAATTGAAATCAATTTACACCAAAATAATATTAACATCAAATTTAATGTAAAAATTTAATGTTTGAACGAGATGCCCTTATATAGCTACAACTAGCACTACTTGTGCAAGAAATATTGAATGTGATCAAAGAATTTCTTGTTAACCTATGAGTATGTTTGAATCAATTATCGATCAAACTTAAATTAATTTGATTGATTTTTAAATTATTAAAATTAAAATCAATCTAAATGTCATATACATTTATCAATCTAACTATAATTGATTTTGATTCACTTGTCAAGTTATTAATCATATAAAATTAAATTAAATAAAAAACAATTCATTCGAAAGAAAGAAAAAACCAATTCATTAAAAACTAAATAGATTTTCTTCCTATCATTTTGAAACTTAAAATTCTTATATGGTTATTTCCTTCTAATATTGTTAATTAATATAATGTACTGAACAACATAATCTATCCAAATAAATATATAATCTTATCAATATTGTTGGACAAACAAAAGGTGTATCGTACCTTATTGTCTTTCATTAGACTTTAGCATTTTTTGCATAAAAAATTGTTCATAAGCATAATATAGTAAAAGTATATAATCAAAAAATTGTCTATAAAATTTATTTTATTGGTTTAATTATTTCTTCAACTTTTTAACATCAAATCAGAACTGAATCAATTATCATCAATTTTTAAAATGTAAAAGTAAATTAAATAAAATTCAATTTTATTTAATCGATTTAATTAGTTTGATTTTTCAATTTGAATTACCCAACTTGTGAACATCCATAGCAGTAGATAACCGATTTCATGAGTTAGTATCTTAAAATGTTATCAAGAAAAATTATTTAATTTTATTTTGTATCGATAAAATTATTCAACTTGTAATTTTTCTTAAACACCTCGAAAATTAGAAATTGAGATTGGAAACGAAAAGATTCATTTTCGTCATTGAGGTTGTGGTTTACGAGTCCAACCTAAGTTCAGTAGGTAATTCTAGGAGTCATAGGAAAGAAGTCGTAGGACTTGGAATGACAGGTCGTTTGACCTACAAATGGATCGGACAAGACAGATTATAAAGTGTTTTACGGGTCGTAGAAGGTACCCGTAGAAGTGATCTAGTCTTATTGAAATTTTGGGCTTATACTTCAAGTCTACGAAAGATGTCTACTTGATAGCCCCCGCTTCTGCCTCTACTAGGTGGTGACAAACCTCTGCAAAAATTGTAGGTTGATTGATGGTATGTAGTAGTGATTCGTGGAAATTGACTGGACTTTTAGGTTCTAATAATTGATTGTACGGTCCGTAGAATCTCCTACGAACCATATGTCAGTTGTTTGACAAATTTTATTAAGAATATTTTGATTTTTTCCTACCCAATTAACCTCTAAACTACATAGTGATTTATACATGTATATCCAAGCATTTTGGAGATAAAGACCAGTTAGAAATTTTTAGACTACCTAGAAAATATTCTAAAATACACAAACAAATTTTACTTGCATTTCTCTACTTCAATATAATTGATAATAAAAAATATGTATCTGACTTGGACGGAGAAAGTATATACCATAAGCTTTGTCATTAGTGAAAGTACTACTCAATCAATCAAAACATCGATATGTACAATCAAAAGGAATGCAATTAAAGAGAATGACGATACACAATTCAACTCTTTTCCATAGATAACCTTTACTTCAACTTTTATGTTGCCTTTGTCTCTATTTTTCTTTAGATTCTGCCCTCTTTTCAATTTACTAGTTGCCAACAAGGATCCTCTTTTCTTCATACTTCTCAACCTCTATATAAAAAAAATGTTTTTTTTTCTTTTCCTTACTAACAACAAACATATCTATTTTATAAATGAGCACCGGTCACTTTCGACTCTTTTTTTTTCTTTCACATAATCATATTTCTCTAAGGGTGTGTTTGGTATGGAGGAAAATATTTTCTATGGAAAATGTTTTTCTGGAAAACAAGTAGACTTTTGACTTATTTTTGCATGTTTGGTTGGTGAGTAGAAAAATATTTTCTAGAAATGATTTTAGTGTTTGATTTATGAATGAAAAATGTTTTTGAGAGACATCTTTTATTTTTACTAGAGTAGAAAATAATTTATGACATTGAAAATATTTTCAAAATCAAAATTATTATTTTTTGGGGTGATGGTGGGGGCGGGGGGAGGGGGATGGAGGGGATAAGAGTGAAAAAATAAAAATTTGAAGTTGATTATATTTTAAAAAAAACAAAATTAATTTTTTTAGGGATTGGGGTGGGTGGAGTTTTTTTGGGGATTGGGGTGCGTGGGGGCTGGTAGGGAGGCTGGCCGGGGGGAGAGGTAGGAGTTTAAAAATAAAAATTTGAAGTTGAAAATATTTTTAAAGCAAAATTAATTTTTTGGGGAGGGGGTGGGGTTAGCGGGGGTGGCCGGTGGGGGAGGGTCAAGGATCATGTGAAAAAATAAAATTTTGAAATTGAAAATATTTATTTAAATTGATGTTTTTCCAAAAAAAAAAAAATGTAATTTAAAATTGGAGGAGAGTTATGGAAAATGTTTTCCTTAATTTTTGAAGGGAAGTTATTTTCCTTAATTTTGAGAAAAATGAGTTGATTTAAAAAACATTTTTCGAAACTTTTGTCCCAATCAAACATGAAAAAATTGAAAAACATTTTCTAGAAAATATTTTCCTTCGTACCAAACACACTCTAAGTTTTTACCTTTTTTTTCATTTCCTTTTTCTATTTTAAGCTTTTCAACTCAAAGTGCATTAAGGACTTTCGGATCAAAATATCACACTAATCAACAAAAGGTAATTTAATCGACATAATAAAGTTGTTAATTTTTTTATTTTTTAAAATTATCAAATAAAACAATTATGTGTACCCAAGCTAATATTTCAAGAAAAAAATTTAAGATTGACGGAAATATGCAAACTTTCTGACTTCTTACCCGACAAACTTGTTCAGGAGTAATTTTACACATCTTTCTCCAAATTCTGAAGTAATCTCCAAGAATAGATCAAACCTAAAAATATAATTGAGTTCTAAATAATAATTCAATTAAAGAACATGATAATACACTTTTTTTTAAAAAAAAAACTTAATTAGAGGTTTTCAAATAATTATAAAAGTATATAATTCAGATTTTTCAAAAATGTAAATTTTTTAAAATTAGTATAGTATAAAAAATTTTTATTGCAAGTACGAGGTTTGACAGATAAAAAAGTTGAAAAGTCCACATATTTCCATCGGTCTTCTTTTATTTCTTGAAAATATTAGCTAGGATACAATTAATTATTTTTTTGATAGTTTTAAAAAATAAAAATAATTAACACTTTTGTTATTTTTATTATTAAAAAAAATATAATTTAAATCAATTTTATTAATAAATTATTATATAATGTACATAATATAAATTTATAAAGTTATTAAACAATACTTGATTTGATTAATAATAAATTATTTTATAATATACGTGACATAAATCTATAAAGTTATTAAACAATACTTAATACTTGAATTGATTATTTGATCGAATTTTTATCTCGTTAAAAGCCACATAAATGCTCCTACCTAGTTGCATTAACTCCTTGTCGTCAGACTAGTGAAAAGGGGTGCTCGGTATCTATTAGATATATATATTTATTAAATTAATTTAACTATGACGTTTTAAAATAGAATAAAATATTTAGCTTTATAATAATGATCAAATAAATTAAGATAAAAATATACTCGTATGGAATCCACTAGGATGAAATCTTAGTTAAATCTATTTTTAAGTTCTTTAAACTTTTACTGTATCGATAAAATTAAAATATAAGTTAAAAATAATTTTAAAAAGATAATAAACCTAAATTAAATATAAGTTAAAAATAATTTTAAAAAGATAATAAACCTAAATTATTGTCTTATGCATTCTTTTCTCATAAAGTCACTCAACTTTTAATTTTTACTCAAAAGTCACTCAACTATTGCTTTCTTTCTCAGAAAGTCGCTCAACTTTGAATTTTAACTCAAAAGTCACTCAACTATCCACTCTTTTATCAAAAAGTCACTCAATCTATTAAATTATTTTTTAATTAAAAATTGTTGATATTAATTATTTATATAACAAACAAAAAAATTAAAAAAATAAATTAAACCATTTAGTGATTCATCCACCTAACCCGACCCATTAAAAAATATGATATGACCCATTTTATTTTGTCTTTAATCCTAAATTAATCCCTCTCTTTAAACCTTGAATTATTATTAAAGACAAAATAAAATGGGTCATATCATATTTTTTTAATGGGTCGGGTTAGGTGGGTGGATCACTGAATGGTTTAAATGGTATTTTGATTTTTTTAAAAATTTTGGTTTGTTATATAAATAATTAATATCAATAAATTTTAATTAAAAAATAATTTAATAAATTGAATGACTTTTTGAGGAAAGAGTGAAAAGTTGAGTGACTTTCTGAGAAAGAAATGCATAGTTGAGTGACTTTTGAGTGAAAATTAAAAATTGAGTAACTTTCTGAGAAAAGAGTGCATAGTTGAGTGACCATTTGAGGTATTAACTCTGATATTTTTGATAGTCAGATTTGTAAACATGAAATCTTTTGGCAATATAAATAAATTTTAAAAGTTGTATGACTGGCTGACCGTACGTCATAATCAAATATTTTACGAATATAAACTCCATAGAGATCTCTCAAAGATTCAGTCCAATTCAAATTTTGCTAAGGTCAAAATAAGTTACGTAATGAGTTATATAATATTTAAGACTAACTTAATTTAATTTTTACTAAATTTAATTATTTATTTTTTAAAACTATTTTAGTATCTAATAAATTTATTGTTATTTTTCTTTATTATGATAAATATATAACATATCAAATTGAAAAAAATATTTTGACAAATTTTGATGCATATATCAAACTGAGTTACATATCAACCTAATTTTTAATGTGTCGAAGTTTGTTTGGTTGAAATGAGTCCTTGACCGGCCAAATGTAAACTGATTGAGTGGCTTGAGCTGGAAAATTTTATTAATGAGTGTCCTAGAATAATAATGTATGGTTGTCGAAATAAACAAAAAAGAATATGATTCGTTAATTGGGGTTCAAAGATAAAACTTCTTCGTTCAAATAAACATTTGTTATCACTACACTAAAGAAGTAACTTTTGTGAAAGATGTCAACTTTTAAATATATATTTTTTAAATGTGAAATTTGACATATATATACAATTTAATTTTTCAACAAATGATGTCCAATTGAACATTCTAAAATAATTATAGTTGCACCTCTTCAAATTGAGTTTAATTTTATCATTCTAAACACGAATTGCAGTGTACTACAATTAACTCAATTTTATTTTATTTTTATTTCTCACATGTTTTTGATATTCATCGCCCGTCAGAGCTTGTCTATTTTCAAATTCAAGCAGCATTAAATTTATTCAGAGAGAAGCATTCTCTACGATGATTTTTCAGTATGTAAAACTCAAATATATAATTTTAAAAAAATAATTTTATCTACCGTATCACATCCTTCCACGGCAACTAAAAGATTTATTTGCGGTCCACTTCTTGAAATTAGAGTTTATTGAATATTGAAATCTGAGTTAACGAAAGTCTTCAATAACTGTAGATACAAACGAGGCACAACTCAAGGGTAATTTATTTGTGATCCTCCATTTGCATGGCACTTCTTCCAAACAGTGCCTTTTTTTCCCCTATTCTTCTACTTTATTCCAGGAATCTTTTCTGACTATTTTTTTAAAATTAGAACTATATTACAAGTTTTATTATAATTTCTTTTATCAAATTATAATTTATAACTTATCAAATCACAAATTTCCAACTCCCAAATAATCATAAAATTATTTTTTTTTATATTAAAAATTATGCTTTCTATGTATAAAATAAAAGTAGAGTAACTTTAATCAAAATTATTTAATAGGAAAAAGGTTCAAAATATGTCATTAAATTTTTAAAAAAGGCTCATTCATGTTATTATTTTTTATTAATGACTCAAAAATTATTTTTAATACGTGCTCAATTATAATTCAATCACGACATTAAATTATTTAATTAAAAACAATGAATTCAATTTTTATTTATTCATTAAAAAATTTAATGTCGTGGCTAATTATAATTCCACCAAATCATCAATTTTTTAATAAAAAAATTAATTCAATTTTTGTTCGAAATTATAATTTTTTTAATTTAAAAAATTGTTGACATAATCGAATTATAATTGATTACATGTTAAAAATAATTTGATTAAATAACTATTAAAAATATTTTTTTCTTGAACTACAATGATATAAGTGGGTTAAATTTGTAACAAATAACATAAGTGAGTTTTTTTCTAAAAAATTCAATACCGTATTTGAGCTTTTTTCCAATTTAATACTTATTATGATATCTTTAGCTGAACTGTCAGTCTATGGCCGTCGTACCTACTGATCTCTTGAAATCAAAAGTTCAATAAATTAACTTGGATTACTTTATTTATTTAATTAATTTGATATAAATATGAAATAGGTTAATTATTTATTTTTTATTTTAATTAAATGCATATTTTCAAGATTAATAATTTTTTTTTAAAAATAATATCATTTATAGATTATTTTATAAAATAATTAATATTAAAAAAGTATTTATATTTAATAAAAACGATATGTAAATAAAATAAAAAAAAGTAATTAATTGCCAAGAAGAAAGAAATAAAAATGTTGAAAAAGAAAGAAAATGACATAGTAGTACTTTTTTTTTGTTGGTTAAGGGTCAATGATTAATAAAAGACAATTTGGACTGTTACACACATCTATAGCACCTCACAATATCGAAGTTTAATTAATTGACAGAAAAAAAAAAGCATGCAAAGATGGAGGTCTATAGCACCTCACAACAATTTCAACCATTTAAATTTTAACACATGTTTTTTATAGTGTTCGAGAGGTACATTATTTTAAAATAATTAAAGCTCCACTATTTTATTCTTATTTTATTTTCTATTCTTCTCGTGGACCCAAAAAAATTGATAGTAAATTTAAAGCAGAGAACAAAAGATTCATTGGACATTTATTACTCTCTCTATTCCATATCAATAAATTTTAGAGTTTCTTTATTGTTCACAATATTTCGTTTGTTTAAACATTATTGTCCATTATTGACCTTTTATATATTTTAAGAAATACTTAATAAGTAATAGGATAATATCATTATTTTTTTTATTAAATTTAAGTTTTTGAAAATAGATTAGGTGCCAATAGTATTTGAGTGTAAGAATAAAATATATACAAAATGATGAAATGTCTCTTCATTTTTCAAATTAGATAAGTATTATTAATTATTTCTAGTATAGTGGATAGGTAAAATTGAATGGAGAGAATAATTGAGTTGTCCTAATTCATAAGTAAGATGGATATTTGAAAGAAAAATCATATTTTCCCTTTTATTTACTGAAATTTTTGTATTTCCTGAAGATAAATAAAATTACATATAAAATTATATTCATAATATCAAAAATATCATTTAAAAAATATAATTTAAATTATATCATGAAGATAAATAAAGTTACATAGAAAATTATATTCATAATATCATTTAAAAAATATAATTTAAATTATATCATGAACTTTTAATATATGTGCATTGCTTAACAAATTCAGTTAATATAGATTTTTTTCTGAGGGCCCAAAAAGGATTGGTAATACATTAGATGTTTAAAGCAGTGACAAAGAAGGATCACAATTAAGGCCAATCTTTTTCTTCTTTCTTTCCAAAAAAAAAAAAAAATAAGGATTCCATTTGGCTTGTCATACAGAGTGTATCATTTCCCTTTCCAAAGGGCAAAAATAAAAAGGACACAGAATTATTTACTATCTAGTTTTGTTCATTTTTACCTCTTCAGTTTGAACAGAGACTCCTTAAAAAAAAAATTGCCATAAAGTATTTCATCCCAAAATTTTTAAAATTTATGCGGAGAATAAATAACTAAAAATAAAAATAAAAGTTATTCGGCTCAAATATGAGCCCAAATATAAAAGAGAAAATGATGCATTATAAATTTATAATAAACTATTAAATTTTTAATAAATGTTATAGCTACAGTTTTATTTAATTTTAATTCGTCACAAATACAAATATTTTAACTCGATTCCAATATCTGACTGACACACATATACAATTCATCTATCTCCACTCTATGCTCTCTCTCATTCGATTCTCTCATCTCTCTTAATCTCGCTCGCCACTCTAGACTAACACAAAGACCATATACGTATAAAAACACAATTTTCATAGACACATACGCTACGATTTATACAAATTGCTGCAATTTATACAAATTGCTGCAATTTATGTAAATCGTTGCAATTTATATAAATCAGATGTTCCATAGTGAACTATGTTTGCTATACAACGCAAATAACAAAATTGTAGTTATAGAAGTCTAATATGACTTTTATGTTTGTTACTTCAAAAATTTACTTATTATAAAAAGACCATACTATTTTACACATTCATATTTATATTTTTATTATTTTAAAAATAAATTTTCACTTTTAGTTATCACTTTTAACATATCAAGAAATAACAAATATTTTTTCATGGTTTACTTGTCACTTCTTCCTCAAATAATTTTTCAATACCTAATACTCCTTCTGTTTCAAAAAGAATGGTCTAGATGACTTGTCAAAAAGTTTAAGAAAAGGGATAATGCACAAGTATCTCCTCAACCTATGCCCGAAATCTCAGAGACGCACTTATACTATACTAAGATCCTATTACCCCCTAAACTTATTTTATCAATAATTTTCAACCCCTTTTCGGCATACGTGGCACTATGTAGTGGGTCTAAGGTTGGTTGAATTTTTTTCCAAACTAATGCCACATAGGCCGAAAAGGGGTAGAAAAATAATTATAAAATAAGTTCAGGGGGGTAATAGGACCTTAGTATAGTATAAATGTGTCTCTGGAATTTCAGGCATAGGTTGAGGGGTACTTGTGCATTTTCCCTTAAGAAAATAAAGAAGATTTTGGAGTCTTGTAGTTCTAAATTAAATTAATGTCAAATGTACATAATTGTTCTTAATCTTGTGGCATTAAACATATCACGTGGAAAGTTTAAATTAAAATGTTATCAAAACAAGAAAAAAGTCATCTTTTAAAACTGACCAAAAAGAAATGAATGTCATTCTTTTCTAAAATAGACGGAGTACCAAATATTACTTACTATGAATATCATGATAAAATAATCATATCAATTATTATTTTCTAAATTGAGGTGTCAAATCGAAGCATGACAAGTAAAAATGAAAAAAATAACATTTTTCCTTCATAATAGAGTTGCTCTTTGCTATTTTCAAAAATCTAGAAGTCAAGTACAACTAAATTTTTTTATGTTGAGTAAATTATTTTTGCCGTTCGCTTTTATTTATTATATTCAGACTTAGCATATTAATTAAGAAAAAGAAAGTTAACATGTTCATTTTATCGCATTATCTCAATTCTCAATCCACAGGGATCCATATGAGGGTACCATGGCCGTAAAGTACCATAACAATGGGGTAAATTGTTATATCAAATAAATAATCAAATAAACGTTCATTTTCACCGGTCATAAGAGAAAGAAGAGAAGAAAATGGTAGATAAAAAGATTATCAAACTTCATGAATAACTAAGGTTATGTGCTACACATGTATGATTCAGTCTCTCAAGTAGTCTCATCTATACGACGATTCTTACGTTGGACCTTCACAGATGAAATAACTCTAGTTCTCAATTTGCGGACTTTCCTATTTTATGTTCCTCCTCACGAGAAAAACTCTCATCAAATAACACATAGTATAATTGGATGATATAATTACCATCGACGTAAAATCTTTTTAGTATAGACACATGAATATTAGATGAACACCTACAAACCTGGAGGTAAGATTAACTCATAGGCTATCTCTTCTACATTTCTAAGAATCTCAATAAGACCTGTGAATCACGGACTCAACTTATCACTCTTTGCAAACATCATTACATCATTTATGGATGAAATCGTAAGTTAAACCTGATCTTTAACCATAAACTCCTCATCTCTAACTTTTTATTCTGCATATTCCTGTATCTACTCTGAACTACTAGAAACTTGATCTAGATTATCTTAATCTTCTCCAAAATTCTCTAAGAAGATCATTACTCTACGATACCACCTCGATGCATCAAACTAATCAGTAGGATATCTACGCCTCTCCCATGTAATGTATCCAACAAAATTGTAAATCATGCCCATTTTAATAGCAAAGTAAGTCGATACATAAGAAATATTGAAACCAGGATTAAATATGGATGTATCCATTTATCACAAATTAGAGAGATATTTGTTATTACTACTCGACGCCTATTCCTCAAGTCTACAAGTCTAACCACTAAGTCTATTACCAATTATGTGGCCACCTTGTCACGATCCAACCCACAAGATCGTGCAAGCACCCACTCTAACACTTAAATAGGAGAACTCTCATATCCTAAATATTATACATGCATTTTTTTTAAGAAAACAGAGATAATTGCAAAAATAGGATTTTTATAGATAATATCTTTAGTCACCCTTTTAATTAAAACTTGTAAAGTAATTTAACAACTCTCATGGATCTAGTCTAAACAGCTACAAGAGCTACTAAGAGTACAACTGGACAAGAATAGAAACTACTGAAGAATTTCTTCGTCTTCCCTAATAAAACGTCACCAATATTGCATCTAGACTATGTTAAAAAAACATAGAAAAAGTAGTATCAGTACAAACACACGTATTGGTAGGCATTTCTCGGTCAACTCGACACCTACCACATAACATAAGAAATCAACTAGCAAAATCATGAGTAAAACCACCCGCTTCTCCATCTTTACCCTTTATTAGAACACCTTCATTTTCCACTAGTACTCTAAATACTAACCACCTTCTCAAAAATTAACTCACCCAGTTTTTTGATCATAGACTAAAACATGCTTAAACATTAATGAACCTCTAACTATCCGCTCACGTCATACCGTTACTTACTCGTCACATCAGTCAATCATGGTCTCATAGTACACAATGAAAACCTAATTACCACCAGCGGCGGAGCTACTATATTATTTATACATAGTTAAAATAATTTTATATGTATAAATAGCTGATGTCAAACCCCCTTCCGCTACCTATTTCTAAAAACTTTTGAACCCCCTTATTGAAAATCCTGGCTCCGCCTCTGGTTACCACTAACCCCAAGGCGAAACCCACCTAAGCATATTTCATCACGTACGCTACCTCTACTTCTGTAACGACCTATTTAGTCAGTTCGAGAAGTAAAACTATTTTTGATAAAAACTGACAGGGTCGACGGATCACACGACGGACCGTCATGGTCACGACGGACCGTGATGGACTCCGTCGTCCCACACTTGTGTAAATTCTTCTACTGCTCTCCTCATTACCCTCGACGACAGGTAGGACGAGTCGTCATAGGCACGACAGTCCGTCAAGGGCCTTCGTTCCAAAACACTTCAACTCTGAAATCTGGGTACTGGGATCGACTCTCTGAATTTTTTGACGGACCTGCAGCACGGACCGTCGTATACACGACGGACCGTCACAATCTGCGTAACCCCGACTGGGTCGGATTTCTGCTAAAAGTTTTAAGGGGTGTTTTGGACTATTCATGATTATAATTATCGAATTAGTGGGGTAAGTTTAATAATTTATTTGCTTGGGGGTTAAAGAAGTTAATAAGGGAGCAAATAGTGGGTTACTTTTATCATCTTTTATAATTGATTATATGATAATTAGGGTAAAAGAAGAAGAATCTGGAGAAGAAAAAATAAAAAGAACAGAGAGAGGGAGAACGAGCGAGAAAAGGGAGAAGCGAAGAGAAAAGCAAAGGCATTGAGAAGTAACTTGCTTGATCGCGATTCTTCGGTGGAGGTAGGTTATGGTTTGTTTCTATTTGATAGATAAACTCTAAATAGCGATCGATATGTGTTGGGTAGTATTGTAAAATCTTCTATATGCTTGATTGTGTGGTTGTATGTTGTGATTGTGGAATCTTTAACCTTAGCCCTCTCTATTAAGATGAAGCCTTGACATAAAGAAGGCTTGATGAACTAAAATAATGAGATAAATGGATCGGGTGTCACGTTCCGACACGTAGCATTAGGGGATCGGGTGTCACATTTCGACACGTAGAATTAGGGTATCGGAGTGTCACGTTCTGACACGTAGAATTAGGGGATCGGAGTGTCACGTTCCGACACATAGAATTAGGGGATCGGAGTGTCACGTTCCGACACGTAGAATTAGGGGATCTGAGTGTCACGTTCCGACATGTAGAATTAGGGGATCGGAGTGTCACGTTTCGACACGTAGAATTAAGGGATCGGAGTGTCACGTTCGGACACGATAATAATAAAGAGGAGAAATCTTGAAATGTGTTAATATACTCAAATTCAAAGAACCTATTTTTCCCAAATGAGTATGGTGTGGGGGTTTGAGTCCTCAAGGGTATGCTTGGTGTTGTTGCCAATGATTATTGTACTTGTTGATTGTCACCTGTTAAGTATTGTGGTTGATTTTATATTATTATTCAGTATATATTGCTTTCTATGCTGAGTTGGCCGATGATACCTACTCAGTACGTGTTCCTTGTACTGACCCCTACTTGTAATTTTCTTCTTTGTTATTTGTGGAGTGCAGCAAGCGTGCCATCGACTTCGACTCGTCCTCAACTCTGGCCAGTCTCCAGCATATTAGATTTCAGGGTGAGCTACTGTTCCTAGCTCGGACTGGATTCTCTCTTTCACGTATTGATGTCCTTGAAGTTCGGACATGGACCATCTGTTTACTTATTTTAGCTTCTTAAATACTCTTAGATTTAAAAATTTGAGGATAGATGTTCTTGGTGTGATGACTTCCAGAATTTGGGGATAATAATTGATAAACTTTAGAAGCTTATTTATTTGGTTATATTTATAAGTTTTGAGTCTTCCGCATTATATTTTATTTTTTATGGTTGAAATATTGGTAAGTGTTGGGGTTTAGATTTGTTGGTTCGCTCACATAGGAGGATAAGTGTGGGTGCCACTCGCGGATCGTTTTGGGTTGTGACAAACTTGGTATCGGAGCGTTAGGTTGTTGGTCTTATCAGACAAGAACGATTCTGGTAGAGTCTTGAGGAACGGTAGGGGGACACCCTTACTTTTCTTTAAGAGGCTATAGGACTGTAGGAAAACTCCATTCTTTCTTCCTTTCGTGCTATTACTTGGATCCAATTGGTATCTAGGTGATACAAATTGGTATCTGACACCCTCACTTTATTTCGCAGATGGTTAGAACTAGAGCAATAACTGTGCCAACACCAGCACCGATAAGACAGGGTGCTTCTGAGCCAACCATTGGGGCTGTAGCTCGAGGAGGAGCAGTGGCAAGAGGCCGTGGTAGAGGTCGCAGGAGGACGCCCTCTAGAGGTAGAGGACAAACACCTGGTCCAGCCAGTAATAGGGTGGTGACTCCTCCACCGACTGATGAGGTAGTAAGAGAGGGTGAGGAAGGGGAAAACGAGCAGGTGCAAGATGAGGAATTACCACCCCAGCCTACCCCAGAGATGATCAACCAGGTTCTTACTTATCTTAGCGGGTTATCTGATCAGGGACAGACACCTCCAGTGTTTTCTGCACCAACACCTCAGGTTCCGGGAGTACAACATGCAGCTGTTGTGGCTCTCCGCATGGATGCCTTATTGGAAGTAGGCACGTTTCCTTGATTGACTACAGGGCCTATAATGACGAGTGATCAGCATGAACTTTTCACTAAATTCTTGAAGTTGAAACCTACAGTCTTCAAGGGTGCTGAATCTGAGGATGCCTATGATTTTCTGGTTGATTGTCATGAGCTACTACATAAGATGGACATAGTAGAACGATTCGATGTTGAGTTTGTGACCTACCAATTTCAGGGAAATGCCAAAATGTGGTGGCGGTCGTATGTGGAGTGTCAACCAGCACAGGCACCACCTATGATTTGGGCATCATTCTCTAGCTTATTTATGGAAAAGTATATACCCCGGACATTGAGGGATAGGAGGAGAGATGAGTTCCTGAGTCTAGAGCAAGGCAGGATGTCTGTTACTGCTTATGAGGCTAAATTTGGTGCACTATCCAGGTATGCCACCCAGCTTTGCTTCAGTCCACAAGAGCGGATTCGCCATTTTGTGAAAGGATTAAGGTCAGATTTACAGATCCCAGCCTTACAGGTAGCTGCTGCAGTAAAATCCTTTCAGCAAGTGGTTGACTTTGTGATAGAGGTGGAGGGGGTGAAGCCAGACAACTTCACCATGGCGTCAACATCTAAGAAGTTCCGTACGGGAGGTGAGTTTAGTGGTTCTTACTCCAGAGGGCAGAGTTTAGGAGGTTACCCAGCCCAGCCTATTCAGTCTTCACTACAGGCTGTAGCTGGGGGTCCATCGCAGACCAGTCAACATTTCTCTAAGTTTGGAGGTTATCCCCAGACTTCGTCATTCTCACAGAGACCTATGGTTGACTCCAGAGATTTTTATGGATGTGGAGAGACTGGACATATTAGGAGGAACTGTCCAAAACAGAGTTACAGACCCCTAATAATTAGGGGTAGAGGTGGTCATGGGAGAGGCCGCCATTCTGGAGGACGTGTTGGTCAAGGTAACGGTGGTCACCAAATCAACCGAGGTGGCGGGCAATTTGGAACCACTGCAGCACAACATGGTAGGGGCAACGGGCAGATAGGTGATAGGGCCCATTGTTATGCTTTCCCCGGGAGGTCTGAAGCAGAGACATCTGATGCTGTTATCACAGGTAATCTTTTGGTTTGTGATTGCATGACTTTTGTATTATTTGATCTTGGATCCACATTTTCATATGTATCTTCCTGATTTGCTATTGGTCTTGATTTACATTGTGACTTGCTTGACATGCCTATTCGTGTTTCTACTCCTATGGGGGAGTCTGTGATAGTTGATAAGGTGTATAGGTCTTGTCTTGTGGTTTTTGTGGGGAGCAATACTCATGTAGATTTGATTATTCTAGAGATGGTTGATTTCGATGTAATTCTGGGTATGACTTGGCTGTCTCCAAATTTTGCAATCTTAGATTGTAATGCTAAAACTGTGACATTGGCCAAGCCTGGGACAGATTCGCTAGTTTGGGAAGGTGACTATATTTCCACCCCAGTTCGTATGATTTCCTTTCTTCGTGCTAGAGAATGGTTAGTAAGGGTTGTTTAGCTTTCTTGGCACATCTCAGGGATGATACTTCCCAAGTACCTTCGATTGGGTCTGTCTCGATAGTCCGTGAGTTTCTGGATGTGTTTCCTGCAGACCTTCCTGGTATGCCACCGGATAGGGATATTGATTTTTGTATCGATCTAGAGCCGGGCACTCGCCCCATTTCCATACCCCCTTATAGAATGGCTCTAGATGAGTTAACGGAGTTAAAGGCCCAACTTCAGGAGTTGTTGGGTAAATGTTTTATTAGACCAAGTGCATCCCCTTGGGGTGCTCCTGTCTTATTTGTGAAGAAGAAGGATAAGATTTTTCGGATGTGCATAGACTACAGACAACTGAATAAGGTGTCTATTAAGAACAAGTATCCTCTTCCTTGCATTGATGATTTGTTCGATTAGTTAGTTACAAGGTGTTTGTACCTTTTCAAAAATTGATTTGAGATCTGGTTATCATCAATTGAAAATACGGGCAGCAGATGTGCCAAAGACTGCTTTTCGAACCAGGTATGGACATTATGAATTCTTAGTAATGTCTTTTGGGCTTACGAATGCCCCTGCTGCCTTCATGAGCCTTATGAACGGGATTTTTAAGCCATATCTGGATCTCTTTGTCATTGTATTCATTAATGATATACTGATATAGTCAAAGAGCAGGAAAAAACATGAGGAGCATTTGAAAATAGTATTGGAATTGTTGAGAGAGAAAAGACTTTATGCCAAATTCACCAAGTGTGAGTTTTGGCTAGATTCAGTGTCCTTCTTGGGGAACGTAGTTTCCAAGGATGGAGTGATGGTGGATCCATCTAAGATTGAAGTAGTGAATAATTGGGTAAGACCTACTAATGTTACAGAGGTAAGGAGCTTTGTTGGGTTAGCTAGCTACTACCGTCGATTTGTCAAGGGATTTTCTTTTGTCGCTTCCCAATTGAAAAATTTGACTAAGCAGAATGTTCCATTTGTATGGTCGGACGGATGTGAAGAAAGCTTCCAGAACCTCAAGACCTTGTTGACTACCGCACCAATTCTTACCTTGCCAGTGGAAGGTAAGAATTTCATTGTTTACTGTGATGCATCTTATTCTGGTTTGGGTGCAGTGCTAATGCAAGAGAGAAATGTAATTGCTTATGCTTCGAGGCAATTGAAATTACATGAACGTAACTATCCGACCCATGATTTGGAGTTGGTTGCAGTCGTGTTTTCATTAAAGCAATGGAGACATTATCTATATGGGGTTAAGTGTGAAGTCTATACAGATCATCATAGTTTACAGTATATTTTTACTCAGAAAGATTTGAATTTGAGGCAGAGGAGGTGGATGGAACTACTGAAGGACTATGATATTACTATTTTGTATCACCCAGGAAAAGCTAATGTAGTGGCAGATGCTTTAAGTAGAAAGGCAGGGAGCATGGGAAGTTTAGCCCACTTACAGGTTTCTAGACGCCCATTGCCCAGAGAGGTTCAGACTCTGGCTAATGACTTTATGAGGCTGGAAGTTCTAGATAAGGGAGGATTTTTGGCCTGCGTGGAGGCAAGATCTTCTTTTCTTGACAAGATTAAGGCAAAACAGTTTACTGATGAGAAGCTGAGCCGAATTCGAGATATGGTATTACGAGGAGAGGCTAAAGAGTCAATAATTGATGAGAAAGGCGTTTTGAGAATTAAGGGAAGGGTATGCGTGCCCCGCGCCAATGATTTGATTCACAATATTCTTACAGAGGCTCATAGTTCAAGGTATTCAATACATCCTGGTGCAACCAAGATGTATCGTGACCTAAAGCAACATTTATGGTGGAGTAGAATGAAGCGGGACATTGTTGATTTTGTTGCTCAATGCCCGAATTGTCAGCAGGTAAAGTATGAACACAAGAGGCCCAAAGGAACACTTCAGAAAATGCCCAGTCCTGAATGGAAATAGGAAAGAATTGCAATGGATTTTGTGGTTGGTCTTCCCAAGACATTGGGTAAGTTTGATTCTATTTGGGTGATTGTTGACAGATTAACTAAGTCTGCTCACTTCATTCCGATCAAGGTGACTTACAATGCAGAGAAGTTAGCCAAACTCTATATCTCAGAAATTGTTCGATTGCATGGAGTCCCACTTTCCATTATATCAGATAGAGGTACACAATTTACATCTAAGTTTTGGAGAACATTGCATGCTGAATTAGGTACTAGGTTGGATCTTAGTACTGCATTTCACCCTCACCGATGGTCAGTCTGAGCGAACGATTCAGGTGTTGGAGGATATGCTTCGTGCATGCGCGATAGAATTTGGTGGTCATTGGGCTAACTTCTTACCCTTAGCAGAGTTTTCATACAATAATAGCTATCACTCAAGCATTGATATGGCCCCATTTGAGGCACTGTATAGGAGGATATGTAGGTCTCCCATTGGTTGGTTTGATGCATTTGAAGTGAGACCATAGGGTACCGATCTCTTGAGGGAATCGTTAGATAAAGTAAAATTCATTCAAGAGAAGCTTCTAGCAGCTCAGAATAGGCAGAAAGAATATGCAGATTGAAAGGTTAGGGACTTGGATTTTATGGAGGGTGAACAAGTCTTGTTGAAGGTTTCACCCATGAAAGGGGTAATGCGGTTTGGGAAGCGAGGTAAGCTTAGTCCGAGGTATATTGGTCCATTGGAAGTTCTAAAGCGCGTGGGGGAGGTGGCTTACGAATTGGCATTTCCTCCAGGACTCTCAGGAGTGCACCCGGTATTTCATGCGTCTATGCTGAAAAAATACCATAGGGATGGAAACTACATTATTCGTTGGGATTCAGTTCTCCTTGATGAGAATTTGTCTTATGAGGAGGAGCCTGTTGCTATATTAGGTAGAGAGGTCCGCAAGTTGAGATCAAAGGAGATTGCATCTATCAAAGTTCGCTGGAAGAATCGGCCAATTGAAGAGTCCACTTGGGAGAATGAGGCTGATATGCAAGAAAGATATCCACATCTTTTTACAGATTCAGGTACTCTTTCTCGCCCTTGTTTTTCTTCTTGTGATCGTTCGCGGAAGAACGATGGGTAAATTGGTATCTATTGTAACGACCTGTTTAGTCAGTTCGAGCAGTAAAACTATTTTTGATAAAAATTGACTGGGTCGATGGATCACACGACGGACCGTCATGGTCACGACGGACCGTGATGGACTCCGTCGTCCCACACTTGTGTAAATTCTTCTGCTGCTCTCCTCATTACCCTCGACGACAGGTAGGACGAGCCGTCATAGGCACGATGGTCCATCAAGGGCCATCGTTCCAAAACACTTCAACTCTGAAATCTGGGTACTGGGATCGACTCTCTGAACTTTGTGACAAACCTGCAGCACGGATCGTCGTATACACGATGGACCATCACAATCTGCGTAACACCGACTGCGTCAGATTTCTGCTAAAAGTTTTAAAGGGGTGTTTTGGACTATTCATGATTATAATTATCGAATTAGTGGGGTAAGTTTAATAATTTATTTGCTTGGGGGTTAAAGAAGTTAATAAGGGAGCAAATAGTGGGTTACTTTTATTATCTTTTATAATTGATTATATGATAATTAGGGTAAAAGAAAAAGAATCTGGAGAAGGAAAAATAAAAAGAACAGAGAGAGGGAGAACGAGCGAGAAAAGGGAGAAGCGAAGAGAAAAGCAAAGGCATTGAGAAGTAACTTGCTTGATCGCGATTCTTCGGTGGAGGTAGGTTATGGTTTGTTTCTATTTGATAGATAAACTCTAAATAGCGATCGATATGTGTTGGGTAGTATTGTAAAATCTTCTATATGCTTGATTGTGTGGTTGTATGTTGTGATTGTGGAATCTTTAACCTTCCCTCTCTATTAAGATGAAGCCTTGACATAAAGAAGGCTTGATGAACTAAAATAATGAGATAAATGGATCGGGTGTCACGTTCCGACACGTAGCATTAGGGGATCGGGTGTCACATTCCGACACGTAGAATTAGGGTATCGGAGTGTCACGTTCCGACACGTAGAATTAGGGGATCGGAGTGTCACGTTCCGACACATAGAATTAGGGGATCGGAGTGTCACGTTCCGACACGTAGAATTAGGGGATCTGAGTGTCACGTTCCGACATGTAGAATTAGGGGATCGGAGTGTCACGTTTCGACACGTAGAATTAGGGGATCGGAGTGTCACGTTCGGACACGATAATAATAAAGAGGAGAAATCTTGAAATGTGTTAATATACTCAAATTCAAAGAACCTATTTTTCCTAAATGAGTATGGTGTGGGGGTTTGAGTCCTCAAGGGTATGCTTGGTGTTGTTGCCAATGGTTATTGTACTTGTTAATTGTCACCTGTTGAGTATTGTGGTTGCTTTTATATTATTATTCAGTATATATTGCTTTCTATTCTGAGTTGGCCGATGATACCTACTCAGTACGTGTTCCTTGTACTGACCCCTACTTGTAATTTTCTTCTTTGTTATTTGTGGAGTGCAGCAAGCGTGCCATCGACTTCGACTCTTCCTCAACTCTAGCCAGTCTCCAGCATATTAGATTTCAGGGTGAGCTACTGTTCCTAGCTCAGACTGGATTCTCTCATTCACGTCTTGATGTCCTTGAAGTTCGGACATGGACCATCTGTTTACTTATTTTAGCTTCTTAAATACTCTTAGATTTAGAAATTTGAGGATAGATGTTCTTGGTGTGATGACTTCCAGATTTTGGGGATAATAATTGATAAACTTTAGAATCTTTTTTATTTGGTTATATTTATAAGTTTTGAGTCTTCCGCATTATATTTTGTTCTTTATGGTTGAAATATTGGTAAGTGTTGGGGTTTAGATTTGTTGGTTCGGTCACATAGGAGGATAAGTGTGGGTGCCAGTCGCAGCTCGTTTTGGGTTGTGACAACTTCTTTTTCACAATTACAACATATGAACAACCCTCGCCATCATTATTCGTTATTTGAACCCTTTTTGCCCTTCCACTATACCTTATGAGTTTGCTCAACATAATCACAATCCATATAATCCGTCATAACATATAACCTCTAAGTGCAACATATATGATTCAACACAACCATATCATTACATGAAGAAATAAAACATATACCATAACATTGACATGAAGAGCAACAACGTAATTCACAATTATCAATTATCACAAGTATGTCAAGCAGTTGGTCCTCTCATGGAACCCAAACCTAAGCTGTTAGTCCACCAAAACGTGGTACCTAATCTCATAGTTATGTCAGAATGTGACAATATGATCCATCTTTTTTGCCGAAATATGACAATCCGATCCCAGTTAGTTATGCCAGAAGTAGCAATTTGATCCAGTTAATTATGTTGGAACGTGACAATCTGATCCATCAACACACCACAATCACAATCACAAGTATACTTTCAAGTCATACAATCAAGAAGTAATTCATGACATATAATTATTCACCTATCTCATTTACAATAAGTGTGAACTCAACCATGCAACATTCGTATACATACATGCATCATAATGAAGTAATGACAAGAATACATCACACAAATATAGAATCATAACCATCACCTACAAAGGGATTCCTCATCACGCACCTTATGCAAGCCCTAATTTGACCATATTCAACCCTAATTCATCGTCTAAGACTTTTTTCTAGGGTTTAAATCATAAATCATTTAGTGCACGAAGGTCTACGCTTAAATCCTACCATCAATTCACATATATTACGGAATGAGAACAAATTTAGACTACTCAATTCATAAAACCTAGCCTACCTGGGCGCCAAGCAGTTGCACTGAGTTTTTGACCTCGATTCTGGTTTTTTCGGGCTTTACGACGGTGAATTTGACCAAGAATCTGCAAGATATCACCATCCTCACGCTAGAAATCTCCTTCTCCTTCCTTCTCCAGCTTAGAGCAATCTTTCTAAGGTTTTTAGGGTGTTTTACGAGTTGTTTAGGCATTTTAGAAAGATGGAGAAAACATAATTTCTCATAATTTATGTTATGCCTCGCCTATCCCGCCCTGGCGACATTTGACCCACCCTGGCAGGACAGTGGTCCAGAATTTTCCAAAATTTTTGTTTCTCCTAAATCACGATGGTTCGAATCATTGCGGACCTCTTTCAAGATGAGGACGATTTCTTCTGAATCTTCCTCACACTTTTTAGAATTTAATTATGTCGTATGTATGATACTCTTTTATGTAGCGCCGAAAAATATAGATACTGAAAATTGTGTATGCACTTGAATATTTGAAAGAAATAACAAAAGCATTCATTCTTGTCTCTCTTTATCTCTTTATTCATGGTTTCAGTATTTGTTATATATTGTACACTCTTTTAGATTGATTTTACAAAAAAATAAACGCTTTATTCAATTTTATACATGTAATAAAATGGTTAACTTTAAATTTCAGATGATTAATTACTCTTAAGATTCTAACATTTTGTAAACTCTTTATCAATAAAATTAATCATATACTTAAAATATAAAAGACATTTGCTAATTAAATTTAGATTTTCATTTTGTAACTCATATTGTTGTAAACCATCTGGAAGGGGAAAAGTTCAGATTTATAAAAACACAAACATAATGATGAGATCGAAGAGGGGTGAGGAAGAAGAAGGAATGAAAAATGTAGTGGCTTAAAAGAAGGAACAAATTTTAGGTAATAAAATTATATTTATATGGTATAGTTATAGGTTGCAAATTGTGTTCCATAATAAACTGGGGCTATTAGTATGTATATTTACATATACTTATATGAAAGTATCAATTGTATAAGTATATTTGGAATTTATATTACAAGTAAGAAATATTTTTTTTGTATAGTCTGTGTTTGTATAAAGTGAAAAAGAGAGAGAGGCAAAAGAGATCCTGTGTAGGAGATGATTTGCATTGTATAATTATAAGTGTATATAACAAAAAGATATGCATTTGTTTTTGTATATACAATTTTTTCTCACTTTATAAAAACACAAACATAATTTATACATTTGTTTTTGTATAAAGTGAGTGAGCGAGAAAGAGCGGCGAGCAAGATCAAAGAGTGACGAGCGAGATATTTGGGAAGAGAATTGAACAAAAAGATATGTATTTGCATATGCAGTTTTGTCTTGCTTTATACACACACACTCATAATTTATACATTTGTGTTTGTTTTAAGTGAGAGAGGCGAGAGAGAGAGTGACGAACGAGATCAGGAGAGTGACGAGCAAGATATCTGGGGAGAGAGACGAATGACAAAGTGTTTGTTACAAATTAAAATTAAATGAAACTATAATTATAACATTTAATTTTAATTAATAATTTGATATTTTTTTATGCAATTTTCCATAAAAGAGAAGATAGGAGGTCAACGTATTTTTCCTCATCATTTTTTTGTGAGATTTTCTAGGGTAAACAAATAATTTTTTCACAATTTTAGGGGCTAATTACTCCTTTTTTTACAACTTTGTCAAATTACATTAAATCTTATAAATAATGGGGTGGAGATAAATAGAAAACGTTGATATATAACTTTTGTGATACATGAAAAAACTAATTTTAGAAATTTTAAATAATCAGATCCTTAAATATAAGGCGAAAAATCAAAGAATGTATCTATGTTTTAATAAATTTTTAACTTTTTCTTCGTTAAAATAACAAATTCTTTAATTTTATTAATATTGGACAAAAACATGTCTTTCTTGATTATATAATTTGATTGATTTTTTTTCTTTAAAATAATAAATTCATTAATTTGATGTATCTATTATTAATTTGAGGTATTTAACATCAAACACTTAGATACAGGTGTATAGTTGCACACATATATTCATTCATACAGAGTTTTGAACTTTGAAACATGTGCACACAAATACATTGGTATGTCTAGTGAACAATAGTATTAATTCTGTGTAATAATTTTATGTATCTAGTATTAATCTCATATGTATATTTATATATCTAAAATTAATTTGATGTATAAAGTATCAATTTTATACCTAATATCCACACACAAAAAAAATATGTATCTAATATTAATTTGATTTATCTAAAATCAACTAAATCTAGTGCACTCAATATCAATTAGATGTATCTACTATACATTTCATACATTAAATCCAAATTTTATGTTAATGTATCCAAGTAACTAGTCTCCTTGTCGAAATGAATGAAGAAAAAGAAGAAGAATTTAAGTTTGTAACTGAATTCTCAAGATAAATTTGAAGGGTAAAATATGTAAAGTACCTTTATTTTGTAGTAATAATGAGAACAATTACCTAATATTTTATTTTTAGCTCATGTCCATTTGCAGCATGTTGGTTCTCTTTGAATGAAATTACATATTGTCTTCTTTTTTTTATTCTTTTCTTTCCCTTTGAAGTAAAACAAAGGAGTCTTCAAGACTCTTATTGGTATTTATTAAGGTCTTATCAAGAAAGATGGTTCCAGAAATTAGGACATAAAGGCAGGCTAGGGTCACATATTTAGGGATAGTTTGATAGAGTGTATAGAAATAATGTTAAATAAGGGTTATTTAGTAATATTTGATAGAGTCTATAGATATTTAGGGGTCGTTTTATGCATTGTTTGAGTTGGTGTATTAAAAATAATATGTATTACATAAAAATATTTATTTTCAAAAATATCTTCCACAATTATGACGAAAAAATATGTAAAAAGGATTTTGAGGTAATTGAGTCTTTAACCACATGCTGAATTCATTTGCGTTAGTAATACCTAGTTATACATAGCTTACAAAAGATGTACCAAATAAGGTATTACAAATACATAAACTCAAAGCATGCATTATTTTTGTTGATACATCTATGATCTACCAAACGACCAGTTAGGGTCTGTTTAACCAATGGGTTTATGAAATACTCACTATTAAAAAAAACTGAATGTAGCGGTAGAAATTTTTTGTAGTTGAACAACATATTCCGTGAAATTCATTTAGCAATGAATTAGCGATTGATTTTTGTTAGCTACGAGCAAATAAGTAACAAATTAGTGATGCAGTTCATAGCTAAATGTAGTGTTTCTTTAGTAGTGAGTGATTTTAAATCATACATATGAAATTATGATATGAAATCATGAGATTAAATTTTGTTTAGACATGCAATTTACATTTTTTATGTTGTATGTTTTTTCATAAACATAAAGCTTCATAAGTTGTAAAACTATTTAATTATTTCAATTCTTTATATAATCATAGCAAATAAGCAAAAGTGTATAAAACCGCACGATACAATATCAAAGTTATTCAAAAAATTGAATATAAATTGTGGTGTACTGGTCTTTATTTAATCCTTCCATATAAAACGAACAATCTCTTCACGTTGAACTCGCATTTCTCGATCACTTAATATTTGTTCAATTAATGTTATAGTAGTCAGTCTTATCTACTTAATATAACGATGAAAATTTCTTATTTATTAAACGATGATTTACATGAAGTAATTATATTTGATCAAAAATAATAAATTTGGTCAATATAAATGGTGAAGTATGAATTAATTTTAAAGTAATGATAAATTTTATGTCGGAGATAGTAATTGTTATATGAGATATAAATGGTTGAAAAAGTAATCATATGAATTTTAAATTTTACTTAATTACATGATAAATGATTACTAAATATAAATGTGGGATTTTTTTAAAAAAATAACCTTGTGGTCAATTTTTATATCTTAAATCATGATTTGTATTTTCAAAAATTATGTTTTTTTTTTTAAGAATTTGAGATTTCATCTCATGATATGATACCACGAATGAAATCCGTTCGAAACTGTATGTTCAAAAATTGATTTTATTGCATGATTACATATCACATTATAAAATTGCATATCTGAATGCCTACTTGGACAGAATTAAGGAAAGCTGGACTTGGACTTGGATTATGCATAAGCGGATCTGAAATGTTGGGCCTCGAATGTAGTATTTTTTTTTTGAAAAAATTGCTTAGGTGAGTACTTTTTAATAAATAATTATTGATTATAGCAATACATTTTATTTTTATTTTCATTTATAGCAATACTATGATAAATTTGCACTATGTATTAAAAGTGAATTATGTATGTAATATAAATTTATATATATATGTGTGTTTTTAAAATACATTAGACTTTTTTGACAAGAAATTGACATGATATATTATAGGTGTATCAAAGTGTATAATAAATGTATCAACTATCAATAAAATTTGTATTATGTATGTTTTATAAATTATTTTTCGTGTATTATAAGTGTTTTGTGTAAATGAAAATGTTATTGCTATAAAAGTTAACTATTCTATTAATATTGTGTATTTATGTGAGTTTCCCTTTTGTTTTTTTCAACTTACATTCAAAAAGTTCAGTTTAAACTGAAGAATGGGATCCTAAAATTCAGAACCTAAGAGTTTTTTTCAACTATCCGAGTTTTTAATTTTTCGTCACGTAGTTCTACCCCTACTTATAAAATAACAAATATAGAGTATAATAGGTACTGAAAGATATATGTGTGCGCAAAAAACCAAACTAATTGATCCTTTCTGTCGAGCAAAAATGAGTTCCAGTTACTAAAATTATTAAAGTAAATAAAAAATCTAGGTGTAGAAAATCAGTTGTGTCCTTTACTGTAACAATCTATTTTCGTCCTTATAGAAAAGTCAGTGAGAAAAGAAATTGGTCTAGAAAACTTTTGAGTAGTGACTTGGAAAATTGTAATCTGATCCAAATTTGAGTCATGTGAGGTCTAGACAAATCTGGTAACAAATGGGGAATTTAACTATGAATCTGATCACATGACAAGACGTTAAGGAGCATGTATGGCTTTACAAAATCAAATTCGAGCGAGTAGAACTCTCGAAACTGATCTTGGCGTGTAAGGATAGTTTTACGACATTCTAGTTGCAAGTGTGTTATGAAATGGGAGCTTGGAACTCAAATTTTGAGCTTCTGTCTTTGCGCAAGCCGCCGGGTGAGATTAATTCCGACAAGGCGGGACTGTTGTGGTGGAATGGGGTCCGTCATAGCAGGCAAATCGCGGCTTAAGTCGAGGAAAAATCCAAAATTCGTTATTTTTTTTCTTGATAGCTAAGAGACAATCCAGAGCTATTTCTTGAGATATTCCCACAACTTCTAATGCAAACGGTAAGATTATTACTCCGTGAATCTGTTTTTCGATCAAAACTTAGAAGTTTTGGATAATTATCATTGGGGAGGGTTTTGGCCTAAAGTTGATGGTGGAAAAAAAAACCTAAATGAATATTAGGATCTGGGTTTGGTCTTCGGTTAATTATTGCGTTATTTTTTGGATAATTTTGATCTTGTTTATTGATCCTTGCGTGAACTACTCGTTTATAGACCAAGATCAAGCGGAAAGAATATGGAAAGGGAAGGCTCAAGTGTATTAGGAAGATTCAAGCTTGGTTTTAAGGTAGGTGATCGTTTGATTTTCTGTTTGTTTGATCAACGTCAGTAAATTGCATCGTGGTATGCATGCAAGTATGAGAAAAAAAAATGTAAATCGAATCTAATGCAATGAGTATATGTATACAAACAATTGCATGCCATGAACCCATTATTTTATTGTATAACTATGAGCATTGTTTATCATGGGTGTGATTGTGATTGTGGTTGTGCTGACTGGATCGGATGTCACGTTCCGACACATATATTGGATGGGGTGTCACATTCTGACACATGTATTGAATCGGGTGTCACATTTCGACACATGTATATTAGATCGGGTGTCACGTTCCGGCACACTAAAAGTTAGGGTGTGGGTTTAATGAGAGGATCATTGTGATTTTACATTCATTTCTAATTGTCGTTGATAATGGAAATTGTATGTTGCTCTTGAAATGATAATTGATATGTGTTTTAGTGTGTTGTAATTGCTTACCTATGTTTTGCTTATAGGGTGACTGCGTGACTCTGCGATTGTGTAATAATACTACAGTTGCTCGTCCTTTGTTGAGTATAGGGCATCTTCAGGCAACTACTGATAGACCTCAGTTAGAGGATTATTAATCAAAGACCAGATTCAAGGGTGAACCATCTCTTCCAGGCTGCCATGGATCCATCCTTGTTTAGTTCACTCTTTTTGGACTCGGATTGTTTAGTTAGACTTTGCTTATGTTAGCTTAGGCTTGCACCCCTTTTCTTTAGATTTGTTAGCTTACAATGTTTTGGTACAATGACTTTTAGGTTCTAGGAGTTGCTTTTCGCAATAGTTTATTTAATTTTTTATTGAATGTTTGGAGTTTATAGGAACTCCATGTTATTTCATCATTTAAATCTATTCCTGTATCTTTAAATATTTTGATGTTCGTTAAATTTTTTAATCGATTATAATAATAGTTCTCCCATCAAAAGGTTAGTGTGGGTGTCGATCACGGCGGTCTGGATCCTGATATTTACAAGCATATTTAATTTTTCAAATTAACAAGAACAGGGCATTTTGTAGTGATCATGGCAATGCAATATCTCATTTCTATACCGGTTATATCCTTTCTGCATAATGTATAATCATTGCATATTCAGTGCATAATTAATATATGGAAAATATATAATAAACACATAATTCATATGCAATGATGATTGATAGTAGAGGGGCTACAAAGTGTATGATTAATGTATATAATGAGTGTAGAATATATCATAACTATGTAATGTATAGTCGAGGCATAGTTTGTGCCTTTTTGGAGTATTCAGTGATATTAAGGTGATAATATCAAAAACCGATTAATTATTGAAAGCTTAATAGAAACTGTAAGTCTAGTTCATGATTATGATGTAAGTAAGGTGATAATATCAAAAGCCCATTAGAAATTGTAAGTCTTTGTCTATGATTTTCAATGTGAGTAAGGTGATAATATCATGATCCATTAGTTATTGGAAGCTCATTAAAAATTTTAAGTCTTGTCCATGATTATGCAATGAGTATGTGACAATATCAAAAGCCCAGAAATTTTAAATCTTGTCCATGATTATGAGTGTGAGTTTGGTGATGATATCAAAAGTCCATTAGAAATTGTAAGTCTTGTTCATGATTATGAGTGTGAGTAAGGTGATAATATCAAAAGTTATTAGTTATGAAAAACCCATTAGAAATTTTAAGTCTTGTTCATGATTATGATGTGAGTAGGTGATAATATAAAAGTCGATTAATTATTGGAAGCACATTAGAAATCTTAAGTCTTGTCCATGATTATAATGTGAATATGTAAAAATATCAGAAGCCCATTCGTTATTGGAAGCCCATTAAATTTTTTAAGTCTTGTCCATGATTATAACGTGAGTAAGTGATACTATCAAAACACCATTAATTATGAAATCCCATTAGTTATTGAAAGGACATTGAAAATTTGAATTTTGTCCATGATTATGAGTGTGAGTAAGGTGAAATATCAAAAGTTAATTAATTATTGAAAGCCCATTGAAAATTGTAAGTCTTGTCCATGATCATGTACGTAAGTAGGTGAAGTATAGAAAGCCCACTAGTTATTGAAAGCCTAATAGCCCATTAGAAATTTAAAGATTTGTCCATGATCATGAATGTGAGTAGGTGATAATATGAAAGGGAAATTTTTTTAAAATGTCAATATTTTAATATTTAAGAGGCTCATTAGCAATATTTTCAATACTTAGTAAAAATGTCAAAAATTTTAGTTTGTTGTGTATTTATTATGTTTTTATTATTTGTTTTAATTTAAGAATAGAATTATTTAATTACAAAAGGGAGAGAATATTTCAAAAATAGGTAAGGATCACTTAATTTTCTCATCAGTTACATTTTCAAAGAAAACTCAAACTTTGTTCTTTTTTTTCTCCAGAATTTTAACCTTTTTAAAATTGTATTCATTCCACTATGTATTCTATTTATATTCATTATAGTTTTATGTTGTATTTTTTTATTAGTTTGTATTCATTTCAACATGTATGCCAAATGAATCTATAGTTATTTAAAAAACATATTTGTCTTCATATATCTTTTCCTTGTCTATTTATTTTTTTCCTTCAAAAATCGTGTATTTCGTATTTATTTTAATATGTATTTTTTGTATTCCTATTTGTTCTAGTTTTTATTTAGAATTTTGTATAGTAGTATATAAAATACAAAAAAATAATGAAAAAATGAGAAAGAAATATAAAATTGAAAAGGAATAAATGAATATTTGTTGTAATCATTCTTAAATAAAATATATAACTAGTTGACATACCTTTAGAATGAATACAATTTTGGAACAAATACCAAATTTATAAACTATGTAACATGATTTTTGAATGGATACAAATATTAATTGTGTACATACGATTTTAAATTCAAATTGAGAAAGGATATGAATTTTGAATTTTTTTTATAGAAAAACAAAAAAACTAATAGGAAGTTTTTCTTCATATAAATAAAATATATATGTAGTTTGTATACATTTGGGATGGATTCAATTAGGAACAAATACAAGATTCATAAACTATACAAAATGCGATTTTGAATGACTACAAATATTAATAGCATACTTACTAATTTGAATATTAGTTGAGAAATGATACAAAATTCTAAGAAAGATTATAAATACAAAACAAACTAATACGAAATTGTTCTTGGTCTTCAATATACGAAATTGTTCTTGGTCTTCAACAAGTGTTTTTAAATCTTCAGTCACTCAAAAAAGTTTATTTATATATTACTGATAGTGTCTTTACATAATAAAGGGAAATCTCAAAAGATACGGTAATGTATGTACCTTTATCATTGGGTGAACAATATTCTGAAAGAATTGACAGATTTCTTGAAAAAATTGAAAGAAAATAGAAGAGGTGATTTTCACAAGGAAAGAAGAGAACAATGGTGAAAAACTCAAGAGAGAAGAGAGAAATTGAGAGCAAGAACCTAGAAAGAGGGGGAAAGTGAGTACTGAGAGGCCGTTTGGTTGCAGGTATTAGTTATGCAGGTATTAGTTATATAGGTATTAGTTATGCAAGATTTAGTTATGCGGAATTTAATTATGCAACGTTTAATTATACAGAATTTAATAATTTTTTTGGCTGATGTTTGTTATATTAAAAATTAATAAATATTATATACTTGTTAAAAAATAATTTTTTTGTATTGTTATATCTTAGAGCTTGCTTACCATTGTATTTTTATTTGTTTTTTTGCATTTTGCTTAGGCAAAGTTTTAGACAGAAACTTGAATGCCACATTTTTCAACTTTCTCGTATAGTTGAACCGATATATGACATGTGTTAATGTCACGACCCAAATCCGGGCCGCGACTGGCACCCACACTTACCCTCCTATGTGAGCAAACCAACCAATCTAAACCTTAACATTTCAATATAATATAAACAGAAAGTAATGCGGAAGACTTAAACTCATAACTAAAATCAATAACTATTATTATCCCCAGAATCTGAAAGTCATCACCACAAGAACATCTACGATCAAATGACTAAACTAAGAGTATTCTAAAAGCTAAAAATACATAAGAAGCTAGTCCATGCCGGAAGTTCAAGGCATCAAGACTTGAAGAAGAAGATCCAGTCCAAGCTAGAAGCATTAGCTCACCCTGAATTTCAGGTGTAGTAAGACTGGCTTGAATTACTGTTGAATCGAAGGCGACGGCACGTTTGCTGCACTCCACAAATAAACAAGAAGAAAACATAAAAGTAGGGGTCAGTACAAAACACGGGTACTGAGTAGATATCATCGGCCAACTCAAAATAGAAAACAGTATATATCAGATAATATCATAAAATCAACTAATATCCTTACCATGCAGCATTTACAATTACCATAGCCCTTGGTTACAACACCAAGCTCATCAATGAGGACTCACGCCTCCTCATCATACTCATTTGGGAATTAGGTTCATTAGATTGAATATATTAACATCTTTCAAGATTCTTTATCTTTATTCCCCTCGTGTCGGTACGTGACACTCCGATCCTCATATACTATCCTGGTACCGGAACGTGGCACCCGATCCATATTCTATCCTGGTGTCGAAACGTGACACCCGATCCATATTCTATCCTGGTACCGGAACGTGGCACCCGATCCATATTCTATCCTGGTGTCGAAACGTGACACTCCGATCCTCATATACTATCCTGGTACCGGAACGTGGCACCCGATCTATATTCTATCCTGGTGTCGGAACGTGACACCCGATCCATATTCTATCCTGGTGTTGGAACGTGACACTCCGATCCTCATATACTATCCTGGTACCAGAACGTGGCACCCGATTCATATTCTATCCTGGTGTCGGAACGTGACACCCGATCCATATTCTATCCTGGTACCGAAACGTGGCACCCAATCCCCTAATCTCACTACTTTCATTCATCAAGCCTTCTTTTATACCAAGGCATCATCATTAACAAAGTAGATTAGGGTTTCTTTTCAAGATTTGGGATTCAATAGCTTCATCATGCTTATTTATTCATAAATACATAATCACATCATTCATGCAAGCATACAATTAAGCATATAGAAGGTTCACAATACTACTAACACATATCATTCGCTATTAAGAGTTTACTACGAATAGCATGAAAACCATAACCTACCTCCACCGAAGATTAGTGATCAAGCAAGCAAATTTTCTCCAAAGCTTTGTGTTTCCCCTTCTCGATCGTCTCTCTCTCTATCGATTCCCTTCTCTCTCTTTCTGTTCTTTTCTTTTTCTTATTCCAACCCTCTTTCTTTTACCCTAATTAGTATATAATTAAGAATAAAAGATGGCAATAATGCCCCACTAATTAACTTAAGGTTACCTCTTTTAACCCCCAAGTAATTAGACTTATTAACATCAACCCACTAACTTTATAATTAAGGCAAGAATAGTCAAAAACGTCCCTTAAAACGTATCAAGAAATCCGACCCAAACTGGGATTGCGCAGTCTGTGACGGCCCGTCGCGCCTGCGACGGTCCGCCTGCTACCCGTCACAGAGTTCAGAGACTCAATTTCTCTGAAGGGTATGTGACGGTCCGTTACACCTGTGACGGTCCGTCCTGCCATTCCGTCATGAAGTTCAGAGAGTCGATTTTCAGTACCCAATTTCAGATTTTCTAAGTGTTTTGAAACGAGACCCTGCGACGGTCCGTCGTGCCCATGACGGTCCATCGTGCCCATGACGGTCCGTCGTGCCCATGACGGTCCGTCGTGGGGTCCGTCGTTTCTGCCAGTTTCTCCAAAACTGAAGTCTGCTGCTCAAAACGACTAAACATGTCGTTACAGTTAACACGAGATTAATATTGTAATAGTTGAAAATTATTGATATGCTAGTACATATAATTATGTGTATATATAACAAAAATAAATACATATAAGTTAACATTTGAGCAACACTGCGTACTAATGCTACATATTATATTTGGAGCCTTCACTTCATTTATCTATATTATAGAAATGAGGAAGTTTGTTTTTTTCTATTTGATGAAGGATTTCATATTTACAAGAGTCTTGGTAAGAACTAGTGGAAGCTCCAAAGCTTACTTCAAACAAAGCCATTAATATGTATATTTATAGATATGACTTACTTCCAATGGCAAGATCTATTGACAGATGATGCTTACTTCCAACAGAACAATCTATTTCTAGACACTATCTTCAACAATTATCGATATTGTCCTCACCCATAGACAATATCCTCAACAATTTGAATGTCTACTTAATTTTCAAAATAATAATATAGTACATTAAATATAAATTTCAGTTTCGTCATACTAAATAATTCATTCAGTTACAATTTTCACATACTACTATATCCTAAAATTGAGAGTCCATTTTTCAAGCAACAAAATAGTGACAAAATAGATTTTACAAGATGAAAAATACAATAAATCTAACATATACCATTGAGACAAACTTGAAATTTTAGTACTGTGGCCTCACGGAATCAAACTAGACACACATTCATTAAACGTGAAAGAAACTTACATAATATATTGTTAAATTATATAAACCAACACATAAATATAGAAAAAATAAAAGTGAACTAGGCCATGGTTACACCTTACAAAGAAGCTACACCAAAAACCATTCAAAGGTTTATAGTTTATCATCAATAAACATTTGCACTAACCAAGTTCATTGATGCATAAAAAGCACTCCATGAACTTTGTGTTGCTCCAGCTGATACAGTAGGTTCCTTTTCAGCAATTTGATCTTCTTTTTTAGCTGGAGCATCATCTTCATCAACAACAATAATAGGAAATTCCAAAGCCATATCATTAGCATCTTCTTGAGCTTTAGTTCTTTCTATTTATTGAACACCAACTTCTGGCCCCTCGGCAGATTGTTCAAAAGCTCCATCCTTTCGAAATATCTTTTCCCAATCAGCAAATAATGGCCATTTCTTATATATCATTGATTTGTCATATGGATGAACCTAAGGAAAAAAGCAAGTATATGAAGTAACTGATAATATTCCAAAACGTGTTTAGATTAGGAAGGTCATTTTTAATCTAGTGTGATGGTTGGTTCATGTTTTGAGGCTTTCATTTTGAGTTTGTTCAATTAGTCGTTTTAACTTTGCAATTTAGTCAAAATTCAATTTCAGTCAATATTCATGGTAAAAACTGATCAAATGAGAATTCCGTTAGCGTGGTTAGATTTGGAAAGTCATTTTTTGGTCTAGTTTGATAGTTGGTTCGGATTTTTAGTCTTTTGTTTTGAATTTGTGAAATTAGGCGTTTTAACTATGAAATTTAGTCCAAATGATTTTCCAAATGTTCTCAAATCTGCCAAGCATATTTATTTTATCAGCTGCTCAAAGTTCAAGTTCAAAATCCATAACAAGATTACCATTCAATTTTTCTTTCACTCCTTAGAATTGCATTTATCTCCTATTACTAACCAAAGGACAACCATATTAATAATATGTGTATGGGAGATGGAAACCTGTGACCGTTCATCGCTTCTATTTAATAAAATCAAATACTTTATGAGGAAGAGATATCTATTGTAGATAGATAGTTGTAGAACCCTTTATGAGTATCATTTTATTTCCAGTCTTACTTGACAGTGCATTATTAGCTCTAATGTTAATATGTTACTTTCACAAAATGTAAATCCAAAGGATTCAAATCCTTGTCTTTGCCACAATTACTATATTGTGTATGTTACTTCCAACCTGGTAGTGCTTTTTTAAGAATGTTATATTCTTTATTTTAGAGCACCTCAACTACGTGACTATATAGATTAAGCCAAAGGAGACAACATTAATCAGGAAATAACTCACTCACACATAATTCATAGTTAATATATACACCTTCATTTAAAGTGAATGAAACTTAGCATAATTCATTATTGAATTACAAAAGTTAGCCCATACCACAAAGACATGCAATTACATTTTTTTTCAAAAGAAGTCTCCTATTTTTGTAACATTATCCTTCAATGACATAAACACCAGCCTTAACAACACTTGACAAAATAACATCTGAGTACTTTGTACTTCTGACTGGATCTTTGTGATTACTCCAATTGTTGAATAGTCTACGAGAAAAGAAAAGTTCAATACAGTCTCAGAGAAGAAGGAAATAAAAACACCTTGTAGAAGATGATGAACTTACTGTTTGGATCAACTGCTTGAGCAATCTGAAGATCATCTTAGTTGGCTACTTACAAAAGCACTAATATTGAACATAATCATGTATTTGTTATACAAAAACAACCTACTTTAAGCCCACCACATTCACATATATGCACATTTGTGGACATTCTACTAGGTAATAAAGATCCCATTATGGTTAGACCTTACAAAATAGCTACACAAAAATCATTCAGTGAATTAAAGTTTATCATTAATAATCATCCATATCATACTGTGACGTTCAAGTTCGCTGATGCTTACGAAGAATTCCATTGTGTTTATATCTTGAGTAATTCCCATTGCTGCCTTAACTCGTTCATCTGAGTTGTATATTTCATATGCAGGGGATCCAATAATAGAAAATATCTTACCACGAATTTTAGATAGATCACACTCTCCTAGCTTGTCAATTAAAAAAGTCATCCTCTTATCATGGCTTTCAATGAATTGTTTCATCACCTTCATCAAACCTTTAAGAACAGTCTAATTATCCTCTTCAACTGTTCTTCTTTTTTTGCATCTACCTTTTCGTTGACTTTAGAAAATGATGCTTTAAAACATTTACCCTTTTTCTGAGATTGATGGGTTTCACCATTTTGAGCGGTGAATGAACTTTGTGCTGCTCCAGTTGATTCATTAGGTTCATCTTGAGCTTTAAATGGACTTTGTGTTGCTCCAGTTGATACATTAGGTTCCTCTTGAGCATCTTGATTTTCTCTTGTGCCTTAAGCATCATCTATGTCAACAACATCAATAGGAAATCCCACAGACATGCCATTAGTAATTTCTTGAGATTCGATTCTTTCTATTTCTTCAACAGCATCTTCTGGACCTTCTGCAAACTCTCCAGAAGCTCTATCCTTGCCAAATATCTATTCCTAGTCTGCAAATAATGGCCATTTTTTTAAGTTCATTGACTTGACATTTGGATCAACCTAAGAAAATAAAGAAAGTAACTGTCAATATTCCAAAGACAAAGATCCATAACCAAGAGAAAATACAAGTAGAAATTTCCTATTATTTCAAATAAATATAAACCACCTTTATCAAGTCATTCCAAGCTTTTGGATAATCAACTGAGATACTTCCGTCACTATATTGAAATCCTAAACCACTTCGACTCTTTAGCAACGATATGGTTGCATAAATCTTTTTCCATGCTCTTCTTATTTTAGAATTACCATGTGGTAGCGATTTGAATCCACAACTAGGATGACGAGCATTCATGTAGTGTTCCAATTTCATTAAATATCCATGTCTAAAAGTTCCATTATCTCCTCTCCAACCATTAACACACAATTCTTTTAATCCATCTATAAGAGTAAGTTCCTCTTCTAGAGTCCATATCCTTCGACATGAAGGTGTTGATTTTCTTGCCCTCACTACTAAAAAAAGGCCAAAAAGAGACCTAGAAATGGAGACCTCAAAAATAGGTCAATAATAAGAGATGAGATAACTATTTAAATTAATATCTTTTAATTTTTTTTTAATGTAGGAGAGACCTCGTGAGGTCAATTTAATGAATTTTTTTTTAACCTGACTTATTTAAAAAATTTAAATTTTTAATCTAATTCTCATAAAATTGGAGACCTCATGAGGTCTCCAATTTTTTAACTATTCAATTCAATTAAATTATTATTTTTAATTTAACAAGTAGAGACCTCATGAGGTCTATACTTGTTAAATTAAAAATAATAATTTAATTTAATTGAATATTTAAAAAGTTAGAGACCTCATGAGGTCTCTTAAACAAAACCAAAAACATAGCCAAAATTAAAATAGCTCTTTCTTCCCTCTCTCTTATTTTTGGTCGACCGCCTCTCTCTCTTTCTCACTGACCTCGTCGACCGCCTCTCTCTTTCTCGTCATCGACCCTCTCTCTTTCTCGTCGACCCTCTCTCTCTGTATCGACCCTCTCTCTCTCTCTCTGTATCGTCCCTCTCTCTCTCATCGCTCATCGCCAGCTCTCCGCCGCCAGCTCTCGCGCCGCCGCCAGCTCTCCGCCGCCAGTTGCAGTCGCCTCAGCAGCAGCGCCTCCATCTCCAGGTAAATTTATTTATTTTTGGTTATTGAAACTAAATGCATTAGATCATTGAGATGAGGTGTTTGAGGTTCATTTGATTGTATTATTATATATTTATATCTCATTGTGATATTGTCACTTTGCACATATACTTATGTTGTTATGAATTTATAATATGTGATTTTTACTCTTTAACATCTCTTTTTTCATCAAACAAAAGCAATATTGGGAACTTGTGAAGTGAAAATTGTTTTTTTTCAATTAATAAGAGTTGGGATGACTCATTTACTCTAAATTAAATAAACATTATGAGATGTCTAATCATATACATATAATAATAGTTAGATGTAGAATGATATACATATAATAGAGATGTGAACATGAATCAACAACAATTCCCCAATCCCTAACATTATTCTAAATCATAATATACTACAAATGAAAACCAAATATCACAAAATTATTTGTTTAAGCATAAGAACCAACACTAGTTGATCCTATTGATGACAAAATTGATTTTCTTTGAAAATCAATTTGTGTCCATCTAGTGTTGACACTTAACTTTAAATTTTAGAAATAATTATTTGTTAAGCATAAGTACCAACACTAGTTGATCCTATTGATGACAAAATTGATTTTCTTTTGAAAATCAATTTGTGTCCATCTAGTGTTGACACTTAGCTTTAAATTTTAGAAATAATTATTTGTTAAGCATAAGTACCAACACTAGTTGATCCTATTGATGACAAATTGATTTTCTTTTGAAAATCAATTTGTGTCCATCTAGTGTTGACACTTAGCTTTAAATTTTAGAAATAATTATTTGTTAAGCATAAGTACCAACACTAGTTGATCCTATTGATTTTGAAAATCAATTTGTGTCCATCTAGTGTTGACACTTAGCTTTAAATTTTAGAAATAATTATTTGTTAAGTTTGTAACTATCGTGTTAGTATTAAGTTAAACTAAACTAATTAAACTTAGAAATTTGTTAAGTTAGTTAATAAGTTAAACTTGTTACTATAGTATTAGAATTTAGTTAAAACTAGACTAATTAGACTTAGAAATTTGTTAAGTTGGTTAATAAGTTAAATTTGTAACTATTGTGTTAGTATTAAGGTAAAACTAAACTAATTAAATTTAGAAATTTGTTAAGTTATTTGGTAAGTTAAACTTGTTAAAATTTGTTTTCAGTAAATTATTACATAATGTAGTGCTTGACAAATTTAATTTATGATTCTTATGTAGATGGATCGTAGTTGGATGTATAATATGACTAATTTTGGTCGAATGGGGCTAAGACCTGAATTTGTAAAAGGTGTCATTGGTTTTGTGGAGTATGTAAAGACATTAGATCCTTTTCAACGTAGTGGTATGATTAAGTGTCCTTGTAATAAATGTCAATGTTTGAATTATGAAAAACCAGATGCTGTTGAGCTTCATATCTATCGAAATGGGTTTAAAAAAGAATACACCGTGTGGACTAGTCATGGAGAAATTGATAATAACTTTGATGTATTCCAACATTATGTTCCTGGTGAAAGTAGTAGCAATGTGAATTCTAATGCACAAAATTATAGAATTGATGACATGGTTCAAGATGCTCCTCAATCTCGACCTCCTCAATCTCAACCTACTCAATATCCAATGTATGGTCAACAAAGAAATATGACCCATGAGACTAGTAGTGATGAAGAAAGTGATGATTATGTGGCAAACACACTACCACATTAGTGAAGTTTAGACTTGTGATAGTTAACTTATGGATCATTTTGTTAACTTTATAATTTTGTGATGGGAATTATTTGTTTTGTGAATACATGATGACGTTGAAATGTATTATATAACTTATGGATATCATGGTTTTTGTTTAATATATAATTATGTTGAAGTGAGTTGCAATTGAGTTGATAAGAGAATATTTAGTAAATGTATTGCTTCAATTGAGTTTTTGAAGCTCTTTGATTTTGATTTGGGTACTGAATTAAAATGACAGGTGATGAGAAGCCGTAGAAATAATAATTTTCTGCCAGTTTTTTTCCAAAAAAAGAAACCTCATGAGGTCTCTTTTTTGCATTAATTTTCCAGATATTTCATAATAGAGACCTCATGAGGTCTCTTTTTTGCATTAATTTTTCCAGATATTTCATAATAGAGACCTCATGAGGTCTCTATTTACCATTTTCTATTTTATAAATGCAGAAAAGAGACCTCATGAGGTCTCCCTTTTGTATTAATTTTTCAACTATTTCATAATAGAGACCTCATCAGGTCTCTAATTAACATTTTATATTTTATAAATGCAGAAAAGAGACCTCATGAGGTCTCTTTTCTGCATTATATTTTCCATAAATTTCATTATGGAGACCTCACGAGGTCTCCAAAAATAAATGCAGAAAAGAGACCTCATGAGGTCTCTACTTTAAAATAATATAAAATTAAATTAAATAATATCTTAGCAACCTAATGAGGTCTCTTTATTAAAATATAAAATTAACTAATATAATAAAATTGTGACCTCATGAGGTCTCTATATAATAAATATAAAATTAAATTAAATAATACAATAGTGACCTCATGAGGTCTCTTTTTTGTAAAAAATCAGATAATTTGTTGGTGACCTCGTGAGGTCTCCGTTTGGCGACCTCATGAGGTGTCTGTAAAAAAGTGACCTGCATTTTACTGACATAGCATTGAGGTCTCTTTTTCGGTTTCTTTTTCCCGAAAAGAGACCTCGTGAGGTCTCTTTTCTAGGTCTTTTTTTGGCCTTTGTTTAGTAGTACCTCTTTCTGGACATGTTGGATGTTGGAGCAGTAAAACTAGCCATTTCAATCCGTAAAATTATAAATGAAATCACAAGTAGTACTAAGTTACAACTTACAAGTAAATTATCTCAATCATAATAAAATTAATTGTAATACAACTTCATTAGTCTGGGAAAGAGATAATGTGAAGAGATAAAGAGAATTTCATTACTTATATTATAAAATAATAGATATACATTGAGATTCAGTGTTTGTTTGTACAAATAACAATGTGAGACATACAAAAGATTGACCATTCGTTTTCACAAAATAATAGAAGGTATTACATTTTACAGTGAATGGAAAATCAAAAGCAAAAGTGCATAACCACACCAAAAGTAAACACATAGTTTAAAATTATAAATGTTGATTTCCCAATCGTTCATTCCACATAGACTGAGCTAGTTCATCCCTCCATGTGGTCCACTCATCAAATGTTTCAATTGCATTAATATTTTCCTGTTCATGTTGATTCTCCATGTGAAATCCATTTCCACATCTAACGGGTTAGCTTCCATCTCTCATCGAATGAAATTGTGTATCAAACAACATGCACTAATAATTCTATTGTGAACCTTAACTGAGTACCACGAAGCACTTCTAAGAATTCCCCAACGTCCGTTTAATAGTCCAAATGCTCTTTCAATAACATTACGTGCCCTAGCATGCTTCATATTAAAGAGCTCTTATCGACATCGAGGTGCTGGATTGTCACCCTGTCAATCCTTTAGTCAATATCTATATCCTCGGTAGGGAGACAAAAAATCATTTCCATTTGTATATCCTCCATCGCACAAATAGTAATTGCCTAAAAACGTAAACAATAATATAATCACTTTAAATATTATTCTATTTTGATGTAGTAGAAATAAACAAGGGTCTGCCTATATTTAACATACCATGAGGTACTTTCAACCCATTTCTTCGTACAACAGCATCTCGCAGTACGCGACCATCAGCGGTTGATCCCTCCCAACCAGGTAATACATAAATAAAGTTGAGATTTCTATCATAAACCCCCAAGACATTAGTTGCTATATCTCCTTTTCGTGTTTTGTATCTTGGTTTATATATTTTTTCAACTCTAATGGAAATGTAAGTACCATACAATGCACCAAGACAACTCTATAAGATAAATTCAACTATAAATACTAAATGACTATTAAAAAAAATACTTTCACCATAATATTTCAAGTTTATTGTAGTAATTCAAATGTTAGATTGAAATTTACCTACCTTAAACCATTTCCATCGATCATCACTATCATCTTTGAGCACCGGATTAGGTTTAACAAGTAACACTGGAGTTAGTTTAAGAATAGCTCTTAGACATTCATTAAAGGCTCGACTTTCACTCCACCCCAACTAATATAATCAACTTTGATAGACATGTTTTTTTCATGATGAGCCAAAATATTTAAAAACATTGCTAACTTTTCAGTACTTGACATATTTTTACTATCAGTCAAACCTCTAATATTCTTGGCTAAGGAGGCTAATATGTGAAAGGCGTTTCTATCCATCTTAATCTTGTCAATACATTTAATATCATTGTCACGAATGAGAACATTCAGATGAGGCAAGATTTTTGGAATTCTAGCACTCATACAATATCAAATACCTCGCCTATTTCTAGATTGTTTCTTAATAACATGTTGTAAATAGCCATAAACAAGCAGATAAGGACAATATAGGAATGCACCACAATCTCCTCGAGAATCATAAAGAATTCAACATCGCACAATTGCTGAGAATCCATTTACACCTATTTTCCAATTAAAAATCACAACATCATGATCAAATTGAATCCCAAAAGAAAAAAAATATCAATCATGTTACTTAACTAAGTATAATAGGAACTAAAATGTTCAATTTTATTGAAAAAAGAAAATGAAAATTATCATGAAAATAGGGTAAAATGTTTATTTTTGTTTGGCTTCTATAGCTAGAATACTAATACTATTTTGTCAAACTCAAATACATATTTATCTTTTGCAATTTTAGAAGCTAAAACAACTAAATTTAATGAACCCATTTGTTCATAAATCACAATATTTGAACAAACAAAACAAAACTCACATCAAATTTAGGTGTACTCAAACATCAACTTAACTAGAAAATATTGAGAAGATCTACAATTTCATTCATCTCATCGGATTAACAAGAGGAAAAACACAAAAGAGAAAATTGGAGGAGAAGAAGAAGAAATAAAAAAAAACAGCCAAATTTTGAGTTTGAGAACTTCTAACCTCAAAGAAAGAACGTCAGATTGAGAGTGTGTTTATGTTTTCTAATTTTCTCATGTTTGGTTGGGACAAAAGTTCTGGAAAATGTTTTCCAAATCAACTCATTTTCCTCAAAATTAAGGAAAATGACTTCCCTTAAAAAATTAAGGAAAACATTTTCCAAAGCTCTCCTCCAATTTCAAATTATTATTTTTTTTGGAAAAAACATCAATTTAAAAAAAATATTTTCAATTTCAAAATTTTATTTTTTCACCCGATCCCTGACCACCCTCCCCCCCAACCCCCTCCCCAAAAAATTAATTTTACTTTTTAAAAATATTTTCAACTTCAAACTTTTATTTTTAAGCTCCTACCTCCCCCCCCCTACCCACCCATATCAGCCCCCCCACTCCCCAAAAAATTAATTTTGCTTTTAAAAATACCATCAACATCAAATTTGTATTTTCTCACTCCCACCTCCTTCCCGGCCCCCATCCCCACTACCCTACCACCCACCCACCCACCCCCAACCCCACCACACCCAAAAAAAAATAATTTTAAAAAAATAATTTTCAATTTTATAAATTATTTTCTACTCTAGTAAAAATAAAAGATGTTCCTCAAAAATATTTTTCTTACATAAATTAAACACAAAATCATTTTCGAAAAATATTTTCTACTCACCAACCAAACATGAAAAAATAAATCCAAAATCTACTTATTTTCCAGGAAAATGTTAGGAAAATATTTTCTAGGAAAACATTTTCCATGGAAAACATTTTCCTTCATACCAAACACGCCCTGAAAGTTTTTCAATCTACTTGCCTGGAAGATGAAGAACCATTATTCTAGATCTACATATGGATAAAGGATGGGAATGTTTATCTAAAAACATGTGGTGTATATTGATTGAGAGTGAAGGGTAAAATTGTCAATACATATTTTTATTCAAGTATTAGTTATTCAGGTATAACTTATTCCATCTTTCACCTTGCATAAAATAATACATAGATTGACTCATTACTTAAACATGTATTAGTTATGTGATTTTCTAATTTTATAACCAAATATAGTATTATGTATGTTAATTTTATACTTTAACAAAAAAATGCTACCAAACATGGTAAAGCTTATGCAACATTTAATACATGAATAACTAAATCCTTATCCAGTAACCAAACGATCCCTGAGAGTTTTTTTCTTCTTTTTCACATATATTGTGGAGTAAAAATTAGTGGAATGTGGGGCCTGATTTGAGAAATAAAAGAAAAGAAAAATAATTATATTAGATACATTTTATTTGATAAAATATTGACATATTGACAATTTCACTAATTATTTTAAAGTATAGATGTTTTTAATAATTATGTTAGGGAGTTTGACTAATTTCCTATTTTTTTCCAATATGAAGGGAAAAGCTCATTAATATTGGCAACCCATTAGAAGTTTTAATTTAAGTCGTGTCCATAATTATGAGGAGAAATTGACACAAATAGACAAGTGTTACATACAATTGACAACATATAGCCCAATATTAATTAGAAATTAATAAACAGTTAAAAAATTGGCACATATTATCCTAAAAGTAACTTATCGATATTTTTTATTTATTTTTAAATAATAAAAGATTTTTAATATCATCTCTCTCCTAACTTCCAACCATTACTCCTTAAAACTAACAAAAATTATTATTAATTGTTTCTCCTTTCAAATTATTATGTATTTTTTGAAGTAATAAAAGAAAATTAATTTCATCTCTCTTCTAACTTCCAACTATCTCTCCTTAAAACTATCAAAAGATTATTTAAAACTCTCTTCTTTCAAATTATTTTGTATTTTTTAAAAAAATAAAAATTAATATCACCTCTGTTCTATCTTCAACCATTTCCACTTAAGACTAGCAAAATATAGTTTAGAATTATATCTTTTTCTTAAATTAACAAATAATATTTTGATCATGATTATTCTTATTTCAAGGTATTCGTATGAGTTCATTACCTGCCAATTATTTGTTCTTTGAAATCAATTCATATTCACTTAACAAATTTGTATACATTTGTTTGCATTAGTATTCATTCATCGATATTCATGTAACAGATTGACATATATTTGTATTGGATACATTTGTTCATATTCATAATAAATTGGTATACATTTACATTTATTTTTAGTAATATCTTTCAAATTTTATATAGGTATACATTTATACATTGGATACATTCGTTCATATTCATTTACAAATTTGTACACATTTGTTTGCATTAATATCTTTCTAATTTTACATTTGTATTGTATACATTTATTCGTATTTATGATAAACTGGTATACATTTATTTGCATTAATATTTTTCAAATTTAAATAGGTATACATTTATCTTAGATACATTCGTCCATATTCATTTATATTGACATACATTTGTTTGCATTAGTATCTTTATAATTTTACATATGTATACAGTTACTTGCATTACTATTTTGGGATGCAATCTGTGAAATTCATTAATAATTATTATTTGTTTGTTTGTATTCATTAACCAATTTAGACACATTTGTTGGAGACAAAATAAATATTCATCATCAAATTCAATCAACAAAATTCAATATTTTAAAAACTTGTCATAAATATATTAATTAATTATTTATTAGAAATTGAGAAAATCTCAATTCAAGAAATCACGATATATTAAAATTTTTGGGGGAGGAAAACGTTGCAAAAATACAAGTACGACAATTTGTATAAAGCAAGATAAAGAATGTAGAAAATCTCAATTATTTAAAAACAACCCAGACAATCAATATAAATAAAATTAATATGATTTGAGTTACTTACTGTGAAGAGTTACTGTTGTGACTGATCTTTAATGAAAATAATTTAGAGAAAAAGATAATAATCGTAAGCATGAAAGAGGGAGAAAAAAAGGAAAGAAAGAGAGAATTGAAGAATACGTAAAATAAATAAGTAAATAAATAAATAAAAATGTTGACAGATTATAAGGAGAGAAGAAAAAGGAACAATAAAAACATAACTGCTAGGAAATAGAGTGAGAAAATCAAGAAAAAAAATCTATTTTAAAAAAAATTGACTATTTAATGCCAAATAAGTATTTTAAAAAAATTGCTAAAAAATTTAAAAATGTGAGGATGTGAATATTAAACCGAATAACTTATAAAAATGATATAATTATGAGGTTATTGAATTTTAGTAGCTATAACTATGATATTTATAAAAAATGACTATAATTTATGTCTATATCCAGCTGTATTTTTGTATAACTTTTATCATCACTATTTATATAATAATGCAATTACAATTATAATTCACTAAATAAGGAAATTTATGTTACTATAACAGACAACCCTTTAATTACTTTCCCAAGACTCTCAATTTTTCATTATTAAATTACCAACTAATATTTACCTATTGAAAACATATCCACTCAGATTCCAATTAAATAAACAATAATATTGAAATATATTTTACTCCATTCTTCTGTTGTCTCCATTGTTCTTAATAATTGTTCTTATTCAGATGTCATAAAGGTATTCATAGAATTTTGTTTAGTTAAATTTGTTTATTATATTTGATGAATTGATTGTTTTTGTGAATGAATTTTATTATTTCGATTTTATATAGGTGAACTTCATGGCAAGCATAGCTTGTACAATAATTTCGATGGTTGTTAATCTATATATGCAACGCTTTAATCGGACGATTCACCACATAAAATCTGATTTCCTACCTAGAAAATGTAATAATTATACAATTTGCATATGAATACTTTGATTTCAAATGGATACAATGATTTCTATAACTTAATGTATTAATATATCTAGGATACAAACCATCATAGAACTTAATGTATTAATATATCAAACTTGATAAAGTATATTAATTTAGCATACGAGCACGACAATTTAAATACATTTACCTCATGAATACATCTGTATAATATACGTAAGAATACCCTTGTCGTTAAATAAAAATTGGATATATTGGACAATCCAAAAATAAGAAAAATAGAACATAACACAATACGAGTATCATGTATTCAGCTATACTTATATACAGTAGTTAATTTCTCAACTTGTGATGATATTTTAATAAAATTGGACAATAAAAAAAAGAAGACAATGGAATATAATATAATACAAACACCCAGATGTATAATTATTTCATTGTATAAAAAATTGAAAATCCCACAATTGTCATTCACTTTTTGCTCATGTCTTCCTCGTATTACTTTTTTTTTTACAACTATATACATATGAATATAACTTCTTAATTTTCCTCCTGTTTTTGATGTATAACTAAACTTCAAACTATTTTTCCTCCTGTTTTTATTGTACAACTTTTTTTTACTGTTATTGAAATTAACGGAGAAAGTTCATGAAAATAAGAAAAAGTGCAATTAGAAAATAAGAAAAAGTGAAATTAGAAAATGAAGACGAATCTCAAAAATCACTCATGAAATTGTGAAAAAGGATCATGAATCAAAAGGATTTTTGAAAAAAAAATAAAACAAATCGGTGTTATAGAAACATTGAAGATGGTAAACATAGTGAACGAGCACCGTACAACATGCCTAACATAATTGATTAGGTCTATATTAATTACTTTGCTATTTAATATTTCTTAATATACAATTAAATTGAAAAGAAATGATTATTCATGTATAATTAATTAACTTTACTATTTAATATTTAAATATAACCATATAACACAATAAAAAAACTATAGTTATTCACTTTATATATATATATATATATATATAACCCATTAATTATTGGACGCTCATTAATAATTTTAAGTTTTTTTCCATGATTATGAATGTAAGTGGTTGATAATACAAAAGACCATTAGTTTTTTTAAGTTCATTAGAAATTGTAAGTCTTATCCATGATTATGAATGTGAGTAAGATGATAATATTAAAAACTCATTTGTTATTGAAAGTCCATTAGAAATTCTAAGTCTTGTCCATGATTATGATGTGAGTAGGTGATAATATCAAAAGTTCATTAGTAATTGGAAGTCTTATCCGTGATTATAATGTCAGTAAGTGATAATATCAAAAGTCCATTAGTTATTAAAAGCTCATTAGAAGTTTTTAAGTCTTGTCCGTGATTATAATGTGAATAGGTAAAAACTCATTAGTTATTCAAAGCCCATTAGAAATTTTAAATCTTGTCTATGATTATGAGGGTGAGTAAGAAAGGTGATAATATCAAAAGAGCATTAATAATTGGAGCTTCGTTAAAGATTTTAAATCTTATCCAGGATTATGATGTGAGTATGTGATATTATCCTAATATTAAAGGACCATAAGTTTTTGGAAGCCCATTGGAAATATTAGGTCTTCTCCATTATTATAGTGTGAATAGATGATAATATCAAAAGTCCTCAGTTATTAGAATCCCATTAGAAATTTTAAATCTTATTCATTATTATAATGTGGTTAAGTGGTAATATCAAAAGCCTTTTAGTTATGAAAGACCATTAGTTATTGAAAATTCATTAGAAATTTTGACTCTAGTATATGATTATGACTTATGAGTGTGAGTAAGGTGAAAATATCGAAAGTCCATTAGTTATTGAAAGCCAATTAGAAATTGTAAGTCTTGACCATGATTATGACTATGGGTAAGGTGAAAATATCAAAAATCCATTAGTTATTGTAAGCCTATTAGAAATTGTAAGTCTTGTCCATGTTTATGAGTGTGCGTAAGGTGATAATATCGAAAGTTCATTATTTATTGAAAGTCCATTAAAAATTGCAAGTGTTGCTCATGATTATGAGTGTGAGAAAGGTGATAATATCAAAAGCTCATTAGTTATTGAAAGCTTATTAGAAGTTGTAAGTCTTATCTATGATTATGAGTGTGAGTACGGTGATAACATCATCCATTAGTTATTGGAAGTTCATTAGAAATTTTAAGTTTTTTCCATGATTATGACGAGTAGGTGATGATGTCAAAAGCCAATTACAGTAAAATCTATATAATTAATACTCGATAAATTAATAAGCTCTTTAAATATTTTTTCTCCAGTCCCAACTTCGGCCAGTGAAAAAAATCACCAATTTCAATAAGATAATATATTTTCAGAAGATCTCTCTCTCTATATATATATTATATATATATATATACATATATATATATATATATATATATATATATTCCCATTGATATCATAAATTAATAATTCTTTAAAAGTACAAATATATATCTAAAGACAATTTAGTGAAATATGATTCTGTTGTGTTCTTTTTTAAAAAAAAAAATATAGGTGAAGCTCATCTCTAACTTTTCTTATTGCATCCATGAGCTCGGGTGTTGTCTTTTCTAATTGCATCATAAAATATTGAAGAGTTCTAGATGCGATAAGTGTTTCCTTATGCGTAACTGGTTCCAAATGTATGATATCATCTTCAACTGTGTCATCAACATTGCTTTTTCTGATGATATTCACAATTTCTTCTAAGCTCTGGACCTCTAAAATGTATTACTTTCACCCGGATAATTCAATAGGTTATTATCATCTATTTTATTGTGGTAACCGAGATCATTAACCATGACTCTAGTTTATAAATGACGTTTTCACCAGTAGATTCATTCAAATTCTCTAAGATGGCATCCCCCGAATGAATTTTACCGTGTCGAAAATAATTTGCTACTGTCTCTTGTTGAACATTTGTTGTCAAAACAGGGATTACATAATTGATAGCATCCAAAATCTGTCTTTGCTAGATCAGTTTGCCCCACTTCATAGCCTTTTAATTCCTACGATAAGATCTGCTAGATAATACATCTTGAAAACTCTTATTACACGGCTTCACAAGGTTGAAATTAGTAAGATACAACGATTTTGATGTATTCATTGTACTTTATGTATAATATTTTTTATGTGAAAAATCAATAATATGATACATAAATTAGTAAGATAGAATGATTCTGATATAATCTGTATTAATCTTCATAAAATCTCAAACCATTCTTTAAATTAATTAATATTAATTTATCGATTAAATAATATCTATAAAATAATAAAATTTCATGGTCCCACGTATATTAATTTATAAAGATTTTACTGTAGTTAGTGAAAGCTCATTAGAAATTGTAAGTATTGTCCATGATTATGAATGTGCGTAAGGTGATAATATCAAATATAACTTACATAAATCCTATAGTGTAAGGACCTAAATTACATTCTATCTCTATTCTTTTTCAATTTATAAAAAATCCTCAAAATTATTGTTATCCGGATATATAGCAAAGAAGCCGGATACATTAAATCTAATACATTGAAACAAAATCAGCTACACCTTTAAAGGAAAGAGAATATGAAATTGATGTGAATTCCCCAAATCACGCTAATTTAGTTAATTTCAATCTCTCCCAAATCTTAAAAGGTTCAATCAAATCAAAATTCATATTTTCTATTCTCAATGCTCTTCCAAATTCGCCAAATTCAATTCAAAACTAAAATTTTCTTCTCTCAATTCTATTCCAAATCGTCTAGTTTCAAACAATTAAAATTTTCTTCTTTTAATTCTCACCCAAATTGAAATCGTAATAGATTAAAAAAATTCAAGTACAATAGCTAATTTTATTGGTATGTATATCTACAAGTTTGAATAATTAATACATTGTTCAATGGATGAATCAACTAATTGTTGTCCGTTGTTAATTGCGCTCTCATGTTATAGTATCTGGACTCCTCTTGAATGCTTATGCAAAGATATTAAATTTCTCATATATTAGTGGCACCATATTTGGAAGGAAAAAAATGAAAGAAATATTTAAAATTTAGGCAAGGCGTTTATTTTGCAGTGAGAGGGGCAACATCACTTGATTTTGCCTACTTGTTGGACAACTGGGTTGATTAAAACGATATGATATCTTCTTTTTTGCAAATTTACTTAAGGTAATAGCTCTGAGTCGTCCATGTTGCTATGAAATTATTCATTTGTATCTGCTACACATTGAAACAACGTGTTAGTTTTGATAGATACATGTATATGTGGTTATTGATATGTATCAGATACGTTCAGTATAAATTCAATTTAATATATCATGTATAAAAAAATTAGTGTATGTTATATTACTATTTATGTATCCTATTTTGTTTGAGAAATATTGTATTTATAAAAAGAAACATGATACATATAATTATTCTAGGTAACAATTTTTTGTGTGGGATACACAAAACAACATTGATTAGTTGATACATATAATGATATATGTAATAAAGTTTGTAAAACTGTTGAATTTGGTATATATTATGTATCATGCATCTATCAATTAATTTGCTACACAGTGCTTTAGATACATAACATTCAGGTTTATGTATGAACTGTATTTATTGAGATCGATACATTATTGTTTGGTAAGTTATGTATCAGATACATTTAGTATGAATTTGAATTTACATATCATACCTAAAAAAATTAATGCATGATATATTATTGCCTATATTTCCCATCTTATTTTTCTTAAAAAAATAATATATTTTATTTTTTTAGAAAAACATATACATGTAATTGTTTCAAATAACATATTTTTTTGCGCATGATACATTACACAAAGTTTATGAATCAAATACCTTTATCTTGAACATGATAAACACTAATCAAATATTCAATAACATTAGAGTTATGTATCAATACCTTAAATATGAACATGATACATTGCATAAAACAAAAGCTATCGGAGCAGTAATGTATCGAATCAATGATAACACTAAAAAAGACTTATTTACAATCAAAATAAGCGAAATACATTGAAAGTAAGGCCAAAAAACTAACAAATCAAACCAACGGAATAAAATGTATCAAGACCGCCATTAGAAATTTCTGAAACCATTTCAAATGCATTCAAAGATGAACTATGTGCATTAACAAGGTTTTTCTACCTCTCTTCAATAAAGAGACTGGGAGTAAAAGATTCAATAATTTTTTAAGATGAAATTTTTTTTAAAAAAAATTGAAGTGGATGAAAGAAATCTACCTCTTGAATAATTTGAAATCTTTTATTGAAAAGAGAAAAGATTTGAAATTCAAAAATAAATTTATGAAAGTAACTGTGGAGAAATTTTTGTAGTGAAAAAAGGAAGAAAATTAGGAGATTTCAAATTAATATATCTGAAAAAAGGAATGAGAGCAAAAAAAATTATTTTTTATATTTTTTGAAATGGTAGGGAAAATAAAAAAATATGATGATTAATGATGTATAGGTAGGTAATTTTTTCTAATATCAAATATCAAAAGCCCATTAGACTAAAAAGCCTATTATAAATTGTAAGTCTTGTCCATGATTATGAGTAAGGGTGTACATGTTGGTTTGGATTTTTCAAATATCAAACTAAACCATTTGTTTCTAATTTCTGAATTTATAAACCAATAAAACTCGGGTTTTAAACTTCTCATCGGGTTTTTCAATTTTTTTTGATAAATTACGCATACAAACATATAATTTACTTCTACTTCAAAAATTTCTTTAGTCCTACCCAAATGCAACTATCTAAGTTATTTCTTAAGCAAATAACATAAAATATGATATGATTAATGAGACTAAAATATCTAACAAAAAAATATTAATGACGTCGCGTAAAACAAATATTGCAAACTTTTATAAGTCATAATGAAACTGATCATAATTTAAAAGTATTAAATTATACTAAAATAAGTTTTGTAAGTATTAGTTACATAACCAAATATTAAAAGAAAGTAAAATTAGATTATGCATTTTAATTGTCTAAACTTGTGTAAAACTAAAAAATAAAATTTTAATATTATTGTCATTCTTAGTGTTGAATTGATTTTTTGTATGCGTTAGTATTAGTTTGATTTTGATTTAAACTACGTTATAATTAACAACATGTATGAATTATTAAAAAAATTTAAAAATTATATCAAAGTAAATATTTTCACATATAAAATAAAATTTTAAAAATTATATATATAATGTCGGATTGATTTTGTCTCGGATTGTTTTTTTAGTTGAAGCCAACTCAACTCAAATATATTTGAGTTTTTTTTCAACACCAAATCGAGGTTTTTTTTTCAATTTGATTCGATTTGCAGGTTGGTTCAATTTTTAGTTTGATTTTGTACACTCCTAATAATGAGTGTGAGTAAGGTGAAAATATAAAAAAATTCATTAATTATTGAAAGCCTTTTAGAATTGTAAGAATTGTCCATGATTATGAGTATGAGTAAAGTGACAGTATAAAAAACTCATTAGTTATTGAAAGCCCATTAGAAATTTTAAACTTGTCAGTGATTATGATGTGAGTAGGTGATAATATCAAAAACTCATTAGTTCTTGAAAGTCCATTAGAAATTTTAACCATGTTTATGATGTGTGTAGTCGATAAATCAAATGCCAATTAGTTATGATAAATGTGTGGGAAGCCCATTAGAAATTGTAACTGTTGCCCATGACTATGAGTTGAGAGTTAGGTGATAATATCAAAAGCTCATTAGTTATTAGAAGCCTATTAGAAATTGTAAATCTTATCCATAATTATGAGTGTGAGTAAGGTGATAATATTTAAAGTCCATTAATTATTAGAAGCTCATTAGAAATTTTAAGTGTTGTTCATAATATTATTATCTAATCAGTGTATGAAGTCCAATTATAATAAATGAAAATGAACAAAATGAATAATGGAAATGAATTTATTTTGACATAAAATTTTACAAATTTTCGAAAGAATTGTTTTAGAATTATTCAAACGTCTATCATATGATTTTCTAAATTATCATGTCGAACTGCCATGGGATAAAAAATGTTTTATAGGAAAAAAAGTTTGATATATCCTTTAACTTTGTTATTTAGAGCTAGTATACCCCTCGTTATAAAAATGGATTCATATATACCCATAATGTTATACAAATGATTCATATATACCCCTTTTCTCTCACGAAAGTGAACAACTTAATTTAAATTGATTTTTAATTATGTTTTTAGAATAATATAATCTATATGAGATATATTGATCCTCCTCACACATTTTTTTTTTACTTTTTTATTTCAACGACTATTTTAAAATTATTGTTTTTATGGTCAAATTTATTTATGTTTCACTAATTTTCTTGTAAAAATTATTATACATGCCCCAATATTATTCTTACAAATACAAATTTCAAATTATAATATAGCCGCAAAATTATATTATTAATTTTTTCCTTACATAAATGAGTGAAAGAAATAAAAGATGTTAAAAAGTAATTTATGTGTGAAAAAGATTATAATATAGCTTGAATTTTGCTAGAAGGATCATATATACCCCCACATGAACTTTTTAAAATTTTATAGTCAAAAGAATAAATTCAAAACAAAATTTTCATTTCGCTAAATGAAGGGCATATGTAAGCTCCTTCTGGTAGGGATATCTGTGATCATTTGTATAACGATAAGAATGTATATGAGTAACTTTTATAACGATGGGTATGATCATAAACTTTTTCATGTTTTATATTTCAAGGACAAAATATCAAAATGATTCGCACGATCAAATTAAGACATTAAATATCCGTCACAATTCAACAAAAAAATCGATCGTGATACTAATTTTAAATATTTTTATTGAAGTAAAAAATGACTAAATGTTATTTTTTCATGTATGTAAAATTTGACTAAAATTTAAGTCATATATATCTGATTCTTTTTAATCAATTTTGTTTTGTTCTTGGAATTCAACAATTCAATATACCCAAATCTTCTCCAAATAAGTTAAACATTTGAAAGTTAAAATTTCATATATACAAAAAACAAACTCCAATCGTCAAGAACAATAAATCTAACAAGCTCATTTTACCATAATGATAACGTGACATTATTTTTCAATCGATTATTTAAACTTACCTTTTAAATTTGAAATTTCTTAAAGCATTATATTTCAATTTCTATATACCTATTTAAAACATACCTTTGTACAACAAATATATTTGAAGTCACTATTTTTAAATGATTGCAACCAAATATAAGTGGTGTGATTTTTTCTCCTTTTTACATTTTCTGTTGTTATAAGATCGAAGCCCAAAATGTAAACCCAAGGCCCAAAAGCCCTTTAGCAACGCCAATCTCTCTGTCATATATAAACGAAGGAAAACCTATTTAGGGTTTCATCCATCGTCAGTCATACCAGCAAGGACAAGTGCAGAAAAATGGTGAAATTCCTTAAGCCAAACAAAGCTGTAGTGGTTCTCCAAGGCAAGTACGCCGGGAGGAAAGCGGTGATTGTTCGAGCATTCGACGATGGGACACGTGACAGGCCATACGGACATTGTTTAGTCGCCGGCGTAGCTAAGTACCCGAAGAAAGTGATCCGTAAGGACTCTGCGAAAAAGCAGGCGAAGAAGTCACGCGTAAAGACTTTCATCAAGCTTGTCAATTACAACCACATCATGCCTACTCGTTACACCCTGGATGTTGATTTGAAGGAAGCCGTTACAGTCGATTGCCTTCAGTCACGTGATAAGAAGGTTACTGCTGCTAAGGAGGCTAAAGCTAAGTTTGAAGAGCGATTCAAAACTGGGAAAAATCGCTGGTTCTTCACTAAGCTTAGATTTTGAGTGGTTTGCTCTTAATTTGGTAACTTTCTGTTCTGGATATTCAGAATATTTGCTCTGTTTTGTTCTTGTTCAAACAACTTTTAATTTGAAATGATAGATCTGGTTTTATCTTTTATGATTGTTCGAATTGCTAATGTTTTCTATATCTATGCTTTTGTGATTAATATTGTAATTATTATGATGAAATGAGTGTACACCTAACATGACTACCTACAAATCCCAGTATGATCTTTGATAAGTGCAGCTAGTTTGTTACCACTATATTGGTGTATGGTGGTTACAATTTAAGATTGTTTGTGGTCTTTACGTACGTGTATGTTGTGGTATTACATAGGGTATGCTGTTGTTGAAGTGAAAACACATAAGCTGTGACTCTAGAGAATTTAAATTCGTAACATGTATTGCTTTCTGAGGCGTTGCGTGCATTGACCTATGAATATTCGATGGATGTGTCAAGGAAAGCATATAATGATGTCAATCCGAAGTCCTACAGTGAGTTAAGTGAACTGTTTTCTTGTCTAGTTTGCTTGATAGTTGGATTGCAACATGATCAGAATTCGTCTGTGTCTTGTGTAACTGTTCCCTTAGAAGTGACTTTAGTTTTTGTTCTTAATAATTGTGTGTTGCTTCATATGGTGAACTCTCTCTTAAACTTTAAGTGAGGGATGTTCAAGTTTCCGAAGCATAAATGAATAGTCAGTATCAAACAGCATGGTGTATTTCAATTGCATTTTGCTACCTGTCTCCTGCTACATCCTATTTTGTCATTTCCAAGCTTTAGGAAAATTCTTTCTTCATGAGATTGAATGAATGCAGTTTAGTTGTTCTGATATTTACTTTCAGATTATAGCAAGTGCTGTTTAGGGTTTTATGATCAGTATTTGATAAATACCAAATTAGTAGTATGATCTTTGGTAAGTGCTTCTAGTTTGTTACCTTTGTATTGGTGTATGGTGGTTGCAATTCAAGATTGTTGTAGGTGGTATTACATGTGGTATGTTGTTGTAATGAATACACATAAGCTGTGACTCTAGTAAATTTGAATTGGTAATATATATTGCTTTCTGAGGCGTTGCGTGCATTGACCTATTAATGTCCGATGGACGTGTCAAGGAAAGCATAGAATGATATCAATCCAAAGTCCTTTAGTGATTTAAGTAAACTGGTTTTTTTTATCTAGTTTGCTTGATAGTTGGATTGCAACATTTAATTATCAAAATTCCGTCCGTCTTGTGGAAATGTTTCCTCAGAAGTTCACTTCTCAGTTTTTTTTTTTAATTCTTGTTGTTTATGTGTTGCTTCATATGGTGAACTCTCTCTTAAAATTGAAGTGAGGGATGTTCAAGTTTCCGAAGCATAGATGAATGGTCAGTATTAAACAGCATGATGCAAGTCAATTACATCTTGCTACCTGTCTCCTGCTACATTCTATTTTGTTATTTCCAAGCTTTAAGAGTGCTTTCGTCTTCCTGATATTGAAAGATTGCAATTTTGTTGTGTTCCGATATGTACTTTCAAATTATAGCAAGTGCTGTTTTAGAGTACTGTTAATGTTGTTTGGACTTGGGATTTCTCAGTCATAGAAGAAAGTATAGTAGCATCAATTTTGTTATGAGTTGCATGTATGATACGGATGTCATTTGTAATTAAGGGATGTCCTCTAATAAACTTAACGTAACCTTATTTTTGAGATATTTGCGTCCCTCTGGTGAATATTGTTGAAAATGTTTTTTTTCATGGAATGAGAAGTTTTGTTTCCTAACATGTTGCAAGTATAGTTGCCAAACCACTTTTGTTAAAAAGGTTCAAAGCCCAGAATATTTGTTAGTTACTCAAGAGTGTAAAGGTATATCAGTGTTTGCAATGTTTACTTGTTTTGATTAAAATTTTCATTAATATTTGGTTGAGCGGTTAAATGCTGGCCTCTTAGATGCCTTATAAACTGAAAGTATAGGGTTTACCTAACTACCTATAAATTTATCCGTTCATCAATTATGGCATTTTTATGACAATAATATAATATAATATAACTAATACCAACAATAGTAATAAGTAGATTTAAAATTCGGATGCTAAGTAGAATTTTTCTGAATGATTTGTCTTAATCGGATAAGCGATATAAATTAAATCATTTTATACTAAATTGATGAATATAACTATAGAGAATGAAACAACTATATTTTTAATTATGAAATTTCTTAATTCATGAGATATTCTTATTTATTCTTATTTTGTGATCAAACGACCCTTGAGAGAATAACTGTTCTTGTTTAAAAATTAAAATGAAAATCTTAGCAAATAAAGAGGAGAGTGATATGGTGTCACTATGAAATGTCATTTTGATAATCTAGAGAAAAAAAAAGCCATTTCATTTCTTATATTGATAAATACTTATCCGACGAGGAAGCAGACAGAAGAGTAATACTATAATATGCCATTGATTGTGTGAGAAGAAATTTTCCAAGTTACAACAAGAACACTTGAATATGCGTAATCCTTCAGGAGATGCAGAAAGATCATGAGAAGATAAAGAAATGTCATACCTGAAGTTAGTCGGCGACACCTAAATTGGAAGCTTATAATGATGGAACGAAGGGAAGTTATCACTAAAAGTTATTTAGTCATGATTATAGAGGGAAGTTGTCACTAGAAGTTGTTTAGTTATGATTAGAGCCGTCAAAATGGACTATTTTGACTTAGTAGATAGAGATGACCCTATCAAAACTATGATGGGGACAGGGTTGGATATAATTTTTTAAGTCATTTAAAATAAGGACTTGTATGCTCGGCTTATATAAGCTATTGACCTTTGATGTTTGATTAAGGTTGAGCCTAGGTCTGATTATGGGCCAAAACTTTTATTCAAGGGAAGTTTATAAACTGATATAATCTAATTACTTAGATACACTATGTTGTAAACTTGTAATACTACCAGATGTTGGTAAGCAGCAATGTAGGCAACAACTTTATACTCGGCTTCAGTAGAAGATCTAGAGACAGTAGGTTGCTTCTTTGTACGTCAAGAGATAAGATTAGAGCCTAAAATTACTGTGAATTCAGTAGTGGAACGTCGACTATCTGGGCAGCCAGCCCAATCAGCATCAGAATAGAACACCATTGTAGAATTGGATGATGATGCGCTAAGAAAAAGACCATGTGTAATAGTACCTTGCAAGTACCTAAAAATACGCTTCATCGAGTGCATATGAGTGGTACGAGGAGCATGCATCAATTGCGAGACAACACTTACAACATAAGAAATATCAGGATGAGTCAACGTTAAATATTGAAGTGCACCTACTATGCTCCGATATTCTCTAGGATCTGAAAAAAACTCACCATCCAACAAGTGAAAGGGAAGTTCAAGAAGCAAAAGGGGTATAAATGGGCTTGCAAGTATGAATATGAAACTTAAGCAATGAATCAAATACATATTTCTACTAAGATAGATGAAGATTAGTAGATGTACGGGTAGCATGAACACCAAGAAAGTAATGGAAATCACCAAGATCTTTCATGGCAAATTGACGTGACGGGTAGCATGGACACTAAGAAAGTAATGGAGATCACCAAGATCTTTCATGGCAAATTGACACGAAAGGAACTTAATGAAATCATCAATATGGAAACATAATTTTCTCTTGCAGCAATTAATTCACTAGCCCCTTCTCAGGATTTCATTGATCACGTTTTATTCGACCTTGGAAAAGAGTATGACACCTTGGTTGGCATCATTACATATTTTCCCGGTCACTTATAGCTTGAAGAGATTTGCACAAAACTTTTACTTCATGAGCAAAGGTTGCAGCGTTTCAAGGAACTTGACTCGCCAATTATGCATCAAGCATTTGCTGCACATTCCGTTTCTACACCTACTCAAGACTTTGGCTCTCAATTTGGTTCTGGTCGTGGTCGAGGTCGATCTTCTTCCAGAAGTCGTGGACGTGGTGGCAAAGGTTGTGGCTTTGGTGGTCGCGTGTAGCAACCACAAATAAACTCTAGCAACCATAATACACACATAAGTGCAACTGGACAACCACAGTTAGGTAATGGTGGTACTTACCCTTTCTCCTATAATTCATATTCTGTAGGTAGTAAGTCATATTAGGACTCTTAAAATCTTATTAGGACTATTGTTAGGACTCTTAGAATCTTATTAGTACTCTTACTTATGTGTAAGTATATCAGTACATGATTTCCTATATATATAGTAATACAGAGTCAGGCTCGTTGATTTGCTTATGCTATTCACAAATACATTCTCATGGTATCACATAACCAGAAATCCATCTAATTTCTTCTCTACGACATGTTGTCTTCTTCTTCCACTACACCAGTCGTTCCTTCTAGCGTCACTACAATTCCAGGTTCAAATCTTCCTTCAAGTGTTTTAAATATTCATTCAAGTTTTCCTTCTAGCATTAGTACTATTGCAGGTTCAAGTTTTCCTTTCTTTGGTCTGCTTCCTCCTGTTAGCATAGATTCTCTGACTCTACCAAATTTCGATTCTGTTGCTGATCTTGCTACCCATATTGTCACCAATTTAGTGACCATTAAGTTAGGTTCTGTGGAGGAGTACCTTACATGGCGCGCTCAGTTCACCTCTCTACTATTTTCCCATGAGCTTATAAGGTTCGTTGATGGCTTAATTCCTCACCCTTTTCCTCTTCTTGGTGATGCATCTTGGCAATCACCAACCAAATCCTCTCTATCGCTCTTGGATAAAAAATGATCAAAGTGTTCGTTCTTGGTTAGTCGCAACACTATCCCGTGAAGTTTTTCTTGATGTTCGTCTTCTTCCAACATCCATAGATATATGGTTATCCTTACAGCGACACTATATGGATGCGAGTCAGGCTAAATCTATTGAGTTGAAACGCCAACTCACCACCTTGTGAAAAGATTATAATATGAGTATTGGTCAATACCTTCACAATGCCAAACAAATAGCTAATTCTCTTGTAGCAATTAATTCACCAGTTCCATCTTAGGATTTTATTGATCACGTTTTACTCGACCTTGGAAAAGAGTATGACACCTTGGTTGGCATCATTACATATTTTCCTGGTCACTTATAGCTTGAAGAGCTTTGCACAAAACTTTTACTTCATGAGCAAAGGTTGCAGCGTTTCAAGGAACTTGACTCGCCAATTATGCATCAAGCATTTGCTGCACATTCCGTTTCTACACCTACTCAAGACTTTGGCTCTCAATTTGGTTCTGGTCGTGGTCGAGGTCGATCTTCTTCCAGAAGTCGTGGACGTGGTGGCAAAGGTTGTGGCTTTGGTGGTCGCGTGTAGCAACCACAAATAAACTCTAGCAACCATAATACACGTATAAGTGCAACTGGACAACCACAGTTAGGTAATGGTGGTACTTACCCTTTCTCCTATAATTCATATTCTGTAGGTAGTAAGTCATATTAGGACTCTTAAAATCTTATTAGGACTATTGTTAGGACTCTTAGAATCTTATTAGTACTCTTACTTATGTGTAAGTGTATCAGTACATGATTTCCTATATATATAGTAATACAGAGTCAGGCTCGTTGATTTGTTTATGCTATTCACAAATACATTCTCATGGTATCACGTAACCAGAAACCCATCTAATTTCTTCTCTACGACATGGCGTCTTCATCTTCCACTACACCAGTTCCTTCTAGTCACTACTATTCCAGATTCAAATCTTCTTTCAAGTGTTTCAAATCTTTCTTCAAGTTTTCCTTCTAGCATCAGTAGTATTGCAGGTTCAAGTTTTCCTTTCTTTGGTCTGCCTCCTTTCGTTAGCATAGTGTAACACCTTGAAAATTCAAGACTCATTGTAAAACCTAACATAGGTTTCATAAAGTCTTAACACAGTTTCTAAGTCCTTTTTTAATGAATATATGTCATTTAGGAGATTTAAGAATCAAAACGTCCAAAACGTTTGAGAAGTTGGTTCAAAGGGATCATAATGTGCCTTATCCTACTTGACTAAGTTTTAGGAGTAGGATTTGTGCGAACGTTGGTGGAAAGGTAACTAATGGATGTTTTAGTTGTTCCATGGTTGAAACGTCCAGGTACAACTCCCTAAGGACTAACCAAGGATCCTTTAGGAGGACCCTTGCAGTTTGATGCAACACTGCCTGGCAGTGTGCACCGACAGGACAGACGACGGCCCGTGTGTGGATCGACGGGTCGTCGATGCCACCTTCATCCCACACTTAGGCTGGTGGAGAAGGTCCCTTCACCTGTATAGTTTTTGGAATCATCGACGGAGTGCGAAGGTGCAGGCTACGGTTCGTGTGTGGATCGACGGGCCGTCGATGCCACCGTCGTACCACACTTAGAAACTTGGAGAAAAGCCTCGCCTGCACCAGTCTCTGATCGTACTTACGGATGTGCAGCACAGACCGTTGTAGACCAACAATCCATCGATCCAAGTCTCGTCGATGGGGTAGGCAAATTCCTGCATGCTTTAAATTAAGTTTATTTAATTAATTAAGTGGTTTAGGGGATATTTGGGGATTAAAGAGAGACTAACTAAGTTGATTAAGTCCTACTATAAATACCATCAACCCTCATTAATCAAAACACAACTCTCAAATAAACCTTCTTCCTTCTCTCTTCTTTCTCTCTCTCTAATTGGAAGACTCCGTAGAAGCTTAGCTTGGAAGGTGAACTGTGGGATGGAAAAGGGTGGATTCTTCATCAAATTGTTGAGAAAACATTAAGGTATGAGTTCTATTCACCTTTGAGATCTTTTCCTCAAAGGGTTCCTTTAAAATAGATTTTCAAAAAGTCGATTTTATTATGGGTTTCATCCAATTATGAAATTTATGTTATGGATTGAGTTGTTAATAAATTTTTTGGGTTATATTGAGTAGATTAACATGTAATTCAATTTGTTTATGGTAAATATTGATGGTTTGGTCTAAATTGAAGAATATGATCCTCTATCCCTAACTCTAAGTAGTGATCTTGACCTATATTGTATTATGATCATTCAATTGAATTGGTTGTTGATTTGATTACTATCCTATGGTGCTATTATGATTAAATTAAGATGAATTATAGGTCTATCATTCTAGTTCTTGAGATGTGATTTAGGGTTATGAATTATAATGTGAAATTAGCCTATATACCTTGTCTCAAGTTATGATCTAAAGATGAATTGTGTTATAGAGATACAATTGACTTTGTTATCTTATTGGTTATCATTGTGTGATGATGTTACTCCTCGAGTTGGGTTGAGTTATGGGTTGATGGTAAGACCTTGATGATAGACTATGATGAAAACTTGGTAAGTCTTAGAATCTCTATCTTTACTTCCAAATGTGATTAATTATTGTTAAGTCATGATATTACATTGGAGTATGCCTTATACTAGGATTATAGGGTGGTATGATGTTGAATTGAAATGTCTTGACTATGTTGTGAGGTTGATTAAGGTGTATGCGCTATAAGGATGGTGAAAACTATCAATGAGCTTTAATATGTTATGAAATGCTAAAGTGTTAACCTCACTTATATGAATTGTGATGAAAGGACTTATACTTATACAATTCTTATTCAGATATTGATGATGATGATTATACGAGGGGTAGACACTATGGCCTAAATTAATTTATGATTGATAATTAAAGGCTTAAAGACATTTCAAAAAGGGACTCTAGCTTAGTACTGAGTTAACTAGATAGAGAAGTGTCCTTTCCCACATAGGAAAGGTAGGAACACTACATTACTATTGACATTGGAGACTATAATGCCTGGCGCATAAAGAGGGTCCCAACTAAATCTCCTAATTCTTGAACTATGTTGCCCTATAGGAATACTAGCTAGTGGATCCACGTAGTTGCTATGTTTCATGTTTTGGTACTACCTTGGCAAGTAGTACACCTTCTTTCGGTGTAGGGTTTCATGACACAGAATTCCACACTAGCACATGTGGTCTATGTCGGTTAGGGCAAGATGTTCCCAAAAGGTAAAATGAATTAAGGGATTTGAACCTTAACTTGGATAACCTAATGGGTCTAGCTTAGTCTAGGTAGGGGTATGAACTCTACCTAAACATTGCACTAGTTAGCCTCGAAGAGAGTCTTAGGAGGAGGTTATTATATGTTTATGTTATGATAATATATGACGTATATATGATGACCATGGCATATTGTTGATACTATATGTTGAGTAGTTCATTTATGAAATGCGTTGGATTATAATGATAATATCCAATGAAATGCAAGCCTAAATTCCATGATATGTAAATTTGGACATTGGTCATGTTTTCTTGTTGAGGATACTTGATTACGTTAGATTCTGTGGAGGACTACCTCACATGGCGCACTCATTTCACCGCTCTATACTTTCCCATGAGCTTATGGGGTTCGTTGATGGCTCAATTCCTCACTATTCTCCTCTTCTTGGTGATGCATCCAGCAATCACCAACCAAATCCTCTCTATCGCTCTTAGATAAAAATTGATCAAAGTGTCCGTTCTTGGTTATTCACAACACTATCCCGTGAAGTTCTTCTTGATGTTCATCTCCTTCCAACATCCAGAGATATATGGTTATCCTTACATCGATGCTACATGGATCCGAGTCAGGATAAATCTATTGAGTTGAAACACCAATTCACTACCATGCGAAAGGATGATAATATAAGTATTGATCAATACCTTTGCAATGCCAAACAAATAGTTGATTCTCTTGCATCAATTAATTCACTAGCCCCTTCGCAGGATTTCATTGATTACGTTTTACTCGACCTTGGAAAACATTATGACACTTTGGTTGGCATCATTACATATTTTCATGGTCACATATAGCTTGAAGATCTTTGCACAAAACTTAAACTTCATGAGCAAAGGTTGCAGCGTTTCAAGGAACTTGCCTCGCCAATTACGCATCAAGCATTTGCTGCACATTCTGTTTCTACACCTATTCAAGATTTTTGCTCTGAATTTGGTTTTGGTCGTGGCCGAGGTCGATCTTCTTCCAGAAGTCGTGGCCGTGGCGGCAAAGGTCGTGGCTTTGGTGGTCGCGTGCAGCAACCACAAATCAACTCTAGCAACCATAATACACATATTAGTGCAATTGGATAGCTACAATTAGGTAATGGTGGTACTTACCCTGTCTCCTATAATTCATATTCTGTAGGTACTAATTCACCATCCACGAGTGTACTTGGTTCTCATCCATCAACTAAAATTTTTCAAATTTGTGGATCTCTTGGTCATACTGCTCTACAATGCACTAATAGGTTTAATCATTCTTTTGTTGCTAATGATCTTCCTAAGTTTTTGGCAACCATGTCTGTTGGTGAAACGAATTATGCTACTTTGGTACCTTGACCCTGCAACATCTGCTTACATGACCTCATCTTAAGGTAATTTTTTGCATAGAACTCCATATACCAGCTATAATAGTGTTTTGGTTGGGTATGGAAAATTAATCAATATTAGTCATACTGCATATGTTCAATTTCCTTCTATCTCTTGTCCCCTTCATTTACGTTCTGTCTTTCAAGTTCCTCAATTACAACATAACTTAATTTCAGTTAGAAAGTTATGTGAGGATAATAATTGTGTTGTTAATTTTGACTCGTCTTCTATTTCTATTTTGGACAAAGCCTCGGGTCAAACACTCACTCAGAAATTCGGTAATGGCGATGTATACTCTCTTTCCTCCAAGTCAGCGTGTTCTCCTTCTCAAGCTTTAGTTGCTCTACGACAATCAAGAGACGTATGACATTGTCGTTTGGGTCACTATGGAATTCGAGTCTTAGAGAAAATAATTCCATTCATTTGGTCAATCTCTTTCAGAATAATTGTGTTTCTTGTCGCTTAGGAAAAGCTCATCGTTTGCCATTAGTTGAACATTGTAGCTCTTTTCCCTTAGAGATTGTTCATTTAGATGTTTGGCAGTCACCTGTTTTATCTAATTTAGGATATCAATACTATGTTATTTTTATTGATGATTTTTTCAGGTTTACTTGGCTTTATCCCATGAAACATAAATCTGAAGTTTTTATGTATTTTTATGCCTTCAAAAACTAGTGGAAAGTACATTCAACACTAAAATCAAATGCTTTCAAAGTGATGGGGGTGGAGAGTTCGACAACAAGGTTATGGTCTCACACTTTTCTAACTGCGGTATAATATTTTGTAAGTCATGTCCTGACACTCCCCAACAAAATGGGGTTGCAAAAAGGAAGCATCGACATATCCTTGAGATGGTGCATACGATTCTCTCAGATGTCACAATACCATCCAAGTTTTGGGTTGACGCCGCCTTTTATATAGTTTACACCATCAATAGGTTAGCATCACCATTCTTACATGGAATTTCTCTATTTGAGAAACTTTTTCAAACTCTTCCAGATTATAATTTTCTCAAGCTATTCGGTTGTGAATGTTTTCCATATGTATCTCCAGATTATAATTCATACATGTATTTCAGAATATTTGGACTCAAAATTAGGTTAATTTGTTCTAGATACACTTTATCTAAATATATTTGCATGTATCTAGGATACATAGACAGATCTTGCACCCTTGCCTCCCTCCAATCTTACTTGTCACTGTCTTATATCGCTCACACATCTAGTATGCAAGATACATTTTAATCACACTAGATTTTTTGCTAGTGTTATTTAAACAACACCATTATTTGTAATATTTGATTTGAAAATCTTCTCTTTTTAAGATGTTATAGAATTATAAGTTTGAAAAAATATTAGCCCACCCTAACCCTCGACCCTTCTAGTGTTTGGTTGGGCTGAACATTTACAAGTCCTTCCAGATGAAGGGCCGCAACGCCCTAGCTCTTAAGTTTTCTTGGCCTGCGGGGCTTGGACCCACACTTTTTGATAGCTCTATTTACGATAAATGTTTTAGGAAAACTCACCTAACTGTACACCATTTATTATCATATTTTCTCATTTTTCCTACCATTTAAAAAAATATCAAAAATTCCTTTTTTGTTCCCATCATTCCCTTTTCCGGATACATTGATTTGAAATCTCATACCCATTATTTTCTTTCCTTTTTCAAGCCAAGTCTCTACAGTTACCAACATTAATTCATTTTTGAATTTCAAATATTTTCTCTTTCCCATTAATAGTTTTAAATATTTAACAAGTAGATTTCATTCATCACTTCAAATTTAAGTTTCTCTTTACAAAATCTAGTTTTTTCATCTAAAAACTGAAAAACAATTAGTTGTGATTGATTAAGCATAGACAAAAGGATCTCCGAAACACATATATAACAAGGAGCTGAGCAAGTAATTGTGATTGTTAACGTAATGCCAAAGAAGCTTTTATTGTCCTTTTTCATATGTTTATTGATCATCAATCTTATGACATAACTTTCGGTCTCTTTACTGGAAGAGGGGCAGAAGTCGTTGCAAATGCAGATAGTTCATCTTGGAACTCATTTGGAATTGTTTCAGAAATTTCTAATTGTGATTCTGATACACTTCATTCCATTGATTTGATCTTTTAGTATTGGTCTTACCCAATTAGTTCGAGAAGGATACATCTTTGTTGCGTTCCATTGATTAGATTGTTGACTTTTTGTTCAATTTTTTGGGTGTTCATCTTTTCCGATACATATAGGTTCAGATTTAAAAATGTATCTAGTTGATTTTATTTCTTAAACTAATGTATATTGCCTTCATTTCAACGTTATGATACATTGCAATTCTATCATACACAATGTATCGTGTTCAAATATTAATTTTGATACATAACCTTAATTAGTTGTGATACTTGATACAAAATTATATCAAATATATCATTTATCATCTATCAATCTTTTCAACTACAACATCCTAATAAAAAGGGAAAATTCACAAGTACCCCTAGACTATGACTAAAATTTCATAGACATATCTTAACTAAACTAAGATCCTATTACCCCTAAACTTATTTTTTGTAATTTTATGTAACTTTTGTTTTATGTGCTAATATATATCACTAATATATGCTAATATCTTTAATTCATAAATTATTTATTTTTTGTCTATCCAAGATACTCTCTGGATTCCCCAATATTTTCCCAAACAAATCTTCGAGAATCCCAAGATATTGTACTAGATCAAGCTTGCCATACTTTTTCCCTTTGGGTAAAATAATAGTGACAAAGCAACGTGGGGCATTGAAGCTACTTGGAGTAACATGATAACTACTGTATTATATTTGTTTGCAAAATGGAGTATCGAAACAGACGTGACAAGCTACTACAAGCATTTCTTTACAAAATTTTCAGCAACTTTACACTTCATTCTTACGATTTATTTATTAAATATTTTCTAATTTAGTATCTTTTTTTTTAAAAAAATAAAAAGATAATTTTACTTGTTTACATAGACTTAATATTTTTGAAAAGTGTAGTGGATAATATATTTGAGATTTTATCTATTAATATGGGTAAGATGAATTCACTATCTAAATTAATGTTTTCTTAATATGTTTGTAAATTCATAATTCAAAAAATAAAAAATACAGGAGATTATTATTCATCATGTGGGGTTCATGACTTGTCCACATTGTGGCAGAGTTATATGATCCTAAAGGTCATAATTCAATTGAATTCCTTTATGAGAAAAATATATTAGAAAATAAACTAAAATTGTTTTTTATATATCAAAAACATAAATCCCTTAACATAAAATAAAAAAATGAATTTAGAAGTAGCTTAGCACGGTTCAAACTTAAGTTACTCAGTCCATCTCTAATTCACTATTTTATTCATTCGGTAGCAGATCTTTTACAATTGAGCAATTTGAATTAGCTCTGATTTGTTTAAAAAATGTTATTTGGGGACAATTCAGTATAAATTGATATAAATTTGATAACCTAAAGCATTCGTCATCATAAATTTCAAATAGTTGATGAAAAAAAAAAGTTGTTTGAAATTGACTGATTGTACAACTAGTTTTCAAATATGTGATGCCTCCTTTAAATTTGATAAAATTGCTTCACTCGAAATTCTATTATGAATTCTTCTATGTTTTTGAGTAAATATAAACCGATTCGCTAACATTTTTTTGTTTCTTGAATTTCCTATATTAAGGTTAAATATTACTCTAAAATTAACCCAAAAAAAAAAGTAAATTTATTTAAAACACCTAATAATCAAGAGGGAGAACATTTATTTCCAAGGAAACTATGTTTTTTCCCTTGGAAGAGATGTGAATATATTTATAACGATGAATGAGGGATTATAATAATGGTAGTACTAGTATTATTAATAGGAGTATAGTATTTTTATGATTGAGGAAAAATTCAAACACAAAAATACAAAAACCTCACTTCAATGTGTCCTACAAAAGATGAATAATTCCAAAAAGTCATCACCCTTTTTTTTCACAAATCCCCCTTTCAATTATCCTCACCACTCATTTTTTTATTCTACATTCTTTGCCATGTGATGTGATGAATGATCATGCTTTTCGTATCTGCAATTCCAATTAATCATACATCTTCGTATTCATCTTCCATGTCTTCTAAGCGCTCAATTTCTGAGTTTACTCCGGTCTCAGATGAACCTCAACTTCTTACTAAACGGCCCCGAAATGAAAGGGGAGAGGAAGAGGAAGAAGAAGGTGAGGAGTTACTTCTCGTTGACGCCGATTCCATAGGTCTTCGCCTTCTCGGCTTGCTCCTTCAATGCGCTGAGTTTGTTGCCATGGAGAATCTCGATGAAGCTGCTGATTTATTGCCGGAAATCGCTGAGCTTTCTTCGCCGTTCGGCTCATCAGCTGAGCGAGTCGCTGCTTACTTCGCTGAATCTCTATCGGCCAGAATTATCAGTTCTCATCTCCGATTTTATTCTCCGCTTAACCTCAAATCCCTAACTCTCACGCATTCCCAAAAACTCTTCACCGCTCTGCAATCTTACAACACAATAAGTCCGCTCATCAAATTCTCTCACTACACTGCAAATCAAGCTATCTACCAAGCATTAGAAGGTGAAGATCACGTCCACGTCATCGATCTCGACATCATGCAAGGTCTTCAATGGCCAGGATTGTTCCAAATCCTCTCCTCTCGATCGAGAAAGCTCCGTTCCATCAGAATCACCGGCGTCGGATCCTCCATGGAATTACTCGAATCCACCGGCCGTCGACTCACCGAATTCGCCAACTCATTCGGACTTCCGTTCGAGTTTCAACCTTTTGAAGGCAAAATCGGACACATCACAGACCTGAATCAACTCGGAGTCAAAATTGGGGAAACTACCGTTGTCAATTGGATGCACCATTGCCTCTACAATATCACAGGGAGTGATTTAGGTACTTTCCGATTGTTAACTTTGTTAAGGCCGAAATTGATCACACTGGTTGAACAAGATCTGAGTCACGGAGGAAACTTTTTGAGCCGATTCGTTGAGGCATTGCATTATTACTCCGCCTTGTTTGATGCATTGGGGGATGGATTGAGTGAAGAGAGTGCAGAGAGGCATAGAGTGGAACAGCAGTTGTTCGGTAGCGAAATTAGGAATATTGTAGCGGTAGGTGGGCCCAAGAGGACGGGGGAAGTACCCGTAGAGAGATGGGGCGATGAATTGAAACGAATCGGGTTTTTACCCGTTTCATTATCGGGTACTCCAGCTGCTCAAGCAAGTTTATTATTAGGGATGTTTCCGAGAGGGTATACGTTGGTGGAAGAAAATGGGTGTTTAAAATTGGGATGGAAGGATTTATCGTTGTTGACTGCATCTGCATGGCAACCTTGCGATTAAGATAGCCCATTTTTTGGTTGTTGTTTCAATTTGTAAGTTTTGGATGATGTTACAAATACCATAACAAATTGGACATACTAATAAGTGAAAGTGCTCTTTGTTCACTCTGGTCCTAATTCTGAGGAGGCCCCTACACATATGTATTTGTGTTTATCATTCTTGAAAATTTTGTTCTTTTAAGAAAAATAGTAATTGCATTGGATTAAAGAATTCTTGTCCTTTTCTTTACTAAATAATTGTGGTGGAAGATTCTATTTTGTCTGTTACATCCTCTCTATTAGACCTTACATTTCCTTAAAAAATATTTTAAATTAAAGATATATTTTATGATGGCTAAAAACTAAAAGTTCGACCAAAATAACTTTGAGAAAATGCTCTAAAATCTTTCAATTTATAGTCAGATTTTCAATTGGATACTCATATGTCACGGAGTTACATTACCTTCTAGGCTATTTTAAAATGGAGTTATTCACTCTCTAAATGCTATAGAGTGTGTAGTTCACTCTGTTGGAGAGATTGAGAGCAAAAACATTTTTTCAATTTATGCGAAACTTTTTATTTTTTGATAGTCAAATAGTTTAAATTTAATCAAAATTTTACGTATAAATTTTCAAATTTTTAAAAATGAATTTATATATTTATAAACTACAGAATAATTATTATAAGTCATAATAAATAATAATTCAAAACATTAAAAGCTAGACTTATTCAAATCTTGAAATCTGAAAATGTCACATAAATTGAGAATGAAATAATTATTTTTGGAAAAATTAGCAAACTAGTCAAAATTAACAACTTAATTAGTAAAAAACTCATTACTGTAAAAATTTTAGTTAAAATGTCAAAAATGTAATTATTTTGAAAAAGAATATATATACTAATTAAACCCCTATTTTATCTCTTAAAAGATTAATTTATTTACATTCCTATGTATATACATAGTTCATGTTTCTCAAATTATTTTTATTATAAAAAAAAATCAAAATCTGCAAATTTTCCCCATATCTCTCTCTTCCAATCCCACAAGTAAAAAAAATAAAATTTTCTCTCCATATTTTCTTGTTCATATTCCTATTCAACCTTCAATTCCTTCTTCTCTTCAATCTCAATTTTCTTATTGTCTTCTACCGAAATGTTATTTTTTTATCTTCAAAATCTGGATTCACACAAATTCCTCCAATTAAGGTATTTTCATCGTTATCTTCTTTTTTCTTAGATTTATTTTCTGATTTTATTGTTGTTTAAATTATTCTTATTTGGTGAAAGTAGGATAATTTTCGTTTAGAACTATAAAACACTCTTCAATGGACGATTCTATGAGACACTATTCATCCTAGTAAAATGATTTCTAGTGATTTTCCACCATTTAATCTATGTATTACTCAAGAAATAGCGGATATTGTAAGATTGGTTCTAAAATGAAGGAAGAGAGACGACAAGAACAAAGTCGTCATCAAATTCAGATTGAAAACGTAACTCGTAGGGTACAAGAAAATGACGGAGAAGAACAAATTGTTGATGAAGAGGTATTTAAGTATTTTTGCATGTTTAGATTTTTGCATGTTGAGTTGAAGTTAAAGGACAATTTGTTCAACAATGTGTATTCAATATATTTGTAAATTTCTTGTTATGTACAATGTGCAATATTTATGTAAATACATTATCAGTAAAATATAAATGAATTTTTTTGGGTGCCTGAAGATTTCAAAAAACTTGTTGAAGACCAAGAACAATTTCGTATGTTGAAGACAAAGAACAATTTCGTATTAGTTTATTTTGTATTTATAATTTTTCTTAGAATTTTGTATCCTTTCTCAACTAATATTCAAATTAGTATGTATGCTATTAATATTTGTATTTATTCAAAATCTCATGTTGTATAGTTTATGAATCTTGTATTTGTTCCTAATTGAATCCATCCCAAATGTATACAAACTATATATTATTTTCTTTATATGAAGAACAACTTCCTATTAGTTTCTTTGTTTTTTTTATAAAAAAAAAATTCAGAATTTTGTTTACTTTCTCAATTTGTATTTAAAATCGAATGTATACAATTAATATTTGTATTCATTCAAAACTTATGTTGCATAGTTTATAAATTTGGTATTTGTCCCAAAATTGTATTAATTCTGAAGGTATGTCAACTAGTTATATATCTTATTTAAGAATGATTACAAGAAATATTCATTTATTCCTTTTCAATTTTATATTTCATTCACTTTTTCATCATACTAATTTTTTGTATTTTATATATTACTATACAAAGTTCTAAATAAAAACTAGAACAAATAGAAATACAAAAAAATACATATTGAAATGAATACGAAATACAAGATTTTTGAAAGAAAAAAAAATAAACAGGGGAAAATACATGAATACAAATATGTTTCTTAAATAACTATAGATTAACTTGGCATACCTATTGAAATAAATACAAACTAATAAAAAAATACGATATAAAACTATAATTAATATAAATCGAATACATAGTGGAAGGAATACAATTTAAAAAAGGTTAAAATTCTGGAGAAAAAAAATAACAAAGTTTGAGTTTTCTTTGAAAATGTAACTGATGAGAAAATTAAGTGATCCTTATCTTTTTCTGAAATATTCTCTCCCTTGATTTCCTCCCTTTTGTAATTAAATAATCCTATTATTTAAATAAAAATATAAATAAGATACATAACAAACTAAAATTTTGGCATTTTTATTAAATATTGAAAATGTTGTTAATGAGCCCTCTTAAATGTTAAAATATTGAAATTTTGATATATTTCCCATTATTTTTTATTAGATACGTTAAAATGGGCTTAGCCCATTGCGCTGGCCTAACCTAACCCTATATTGGGGTAAGGTTGGGATAAATTTTTTCAAGCCTGTTTGAAACTAGGGCTTATAATCCAAGCCATATAAACCCCTGACCTTGAAGCTTGATGAAGGTCATGTTGGGGTCGACCCATGAGCCAAAACTATTTATCTAAGGGTAACTTACAACAATCTCACTAGTATATGACTTAATTACCTAAATGTACGTTATGTTGTAAAATTCTGAATCTTACAAAATTTTAGTACTTTCAAATTCATGTATCTCGGGATGCATGTACTTAAAATTAGGTTAGTTTGTTCTAAATACACTCTATCCAAGTGTATTCGCATTTATCTGGGATACATATACATATCACGCACCCTCACCTTCCTCTCATTTCGCTCGCATATCTGGGATGCATCTCACAAGATACATATATGTCGCGTATCTAGTATCCTAGATATATGTTAATCACACTGGATTTTTGCTAGTGTTATTGAAATAACAACATTGTTTTCCATAGTTGATTTGAAAATCATCTCACTTTTTTACTGTTATAGAATTTTAAGTTTGAAAAAACAAAGAAGGGCTAGTAGCTTGGCCTCGGTCCTTTTAGGGTTGGGTTGAGACATTTTCAGGCCTTTCCAGATGAAGGGTCGGCTAGCCCTAACTTAGCAAATTCCGTAGCCCATAAGGCTTCCGCTAGGTGGGACTAGGCCAACCCTTTTTGACGGCTCTAATTTTTATACATTAAAAGAAATATATTACACAGCGGACACATATACATCATAACTTAATATGAATCTGGGGTGAGTTTCTAAAATATCTAATGGGGTAATATTATACTAAATTAGCGTACTATGGAAGTTCATAGACTTTTTTTATTTGACTAGTTTTTGCACACCTCGATTAATTCTACAAGATACATGTCATCTTTCACCAGCAACATGTAACAAGTAACTTTGTCTAATAAGGTTAGGATAGATGAAAAAAATCCCCTGATTTTTTTTGTCCCCGCTAACGATCGTTAAAGGCTAAGACGTCTATCGATATGATCTTACTACTCTATATGAATCATTAAAATGGGCATCAACTATTTATGCCCTAGTTCATCTCCTCCATCTTCAAACTCTCTCTCCCTTCTAAATTTGTTGAAATTGGTCATGTCACAAGAGTTCGGAATGCCAACTTTTTTTTTTTATATAAAACTTGATATTTGTTTGTGCGTAGAGTACCGTAGGATCAAGAGTCAAGACATCAAGGATCCTTGCGAATCTGGATTAAAATAGATTTTAGGGTTGTAATTTTGTAAGGTGTTGTAAGTAAGATTTTGTTTTACTTTTCTTTGAGCTAGAGCAACAAAAAGCAGACTACATATTTTAATTTTATTTGGGCAAATAGTGAATGCAATTATTTTCGTTGAAAATATGATTTTCGAACAAAGAAAAGATCTGGAATTGACGAAAATACAACTACTTCACACAACAATGTGAGGTATGTTATGCAGTCTAATATGAATGAAGTTGAAGAAAATAGAAATCTACTAATGTCCTTGCAAAGGAATACTCTACACGAGAGAAATGTTTTAAGAGGAAAATCGAAAGAAAACAAGAAAACAATCGACCATTTGAGACTAATTTGTGGTCTCTTGTTGCTATTTATATTTTGCAAGTATTGCCTAGTTTTTTTAGGTTTATTAGATTTTATGTACTTCTTCTGTTCGGAATTGTTTGTCATATTGCGTTTTTCAAAAGTTAATTTTACTAATTTTCAAAGTTAAATTAGATCACATTAATTCAATATTTTAAACAAAAAAAAACAGATATTCTAAAACTATATGAAAAGTACTATAAATTGCAATTTTTTTGCATATTAATATGATGAAAGAATACATATTAAAATATTAGTTAAAGTTTTTATAATTTAACACTAAAAATAGAAATCATGACAAACAATGCCGGACGGAGGGAGTAATGTTTCTTTTGTTGTAATTACACTTTTTATGTAGTTCCTTGGTTAACTTGAGCATGTAAAATCTACCGTGTCTTGCCAGGATTTGGTTGTTCACTTTCCTAATTCTATTTGCCATCAACTTTCAAGATTCTTCATTGGTTCAAGATATAATTATAGAGAACCTTGTTGGAATTGGAGCTTTAAATTTTTTTACTAAAATTTTCATTACGCTCTATTAGAATATACAACTTATATTCATTTAAATCAAACATAATGATAAATCACTTGAATAAATAGTATGATTTGTGTTCTTATCATCACTAACATAAGAATCTTCTTAAAAAAATAAAAAACACTGATCAATCTAAATGACTAATTGACTACTACTCGACATTGAAGTTTTAGTAAAATCCTATTTTGGGTACTCTTTCAGAAGATGTTCTACTCATCGCTTTGAACATGTCTTTCAGCGTGAACAAAACAATAATTTTGCCTTCAACAAATTGTCTTCAATATGATATAGTAACTCAATTTTATTGATTACTACTTACCCAAACTATGTACATTATATATTACTTGTCAGTATATTTATGAATGACAACACAAAACACACCACAATTTGTACTTTCATCAAATGATATTTTTGAGTGATAACTCAAATTGTTAACTTTATAGGGCACATTATTCATTGAGTGCAAGGAATAAAGATAAATAGATATGTAATAAAGATAATAGTGATGGAATAAGTGTTTTGTATCTTGTTTAATTGTCATGTTTGAGATAACTTATGCTACCATTTATACCATAGTGATGTATAACTATTTTGGATAAGTAATACTAGAATAAAGTGTTCACAAAAATAAACATAGTACACATATTCATGTGCGCTAGTACTTTTTTCTAATAGTGTTAAAGTTGAAGAAAGATGAAACCTCTATTGATGAGAGCTTGGTTAGAGAAGAGGGGTTTAGAGAAGAAGCATTGAAAATGTGAATCGATTTTCATTGAATTAAGAAAAACTGAAAGCAGTACAGTGTTTATATAACAAACACAACAAACTTTGTAACTAACTTTCTGAATCTAACTAACTAATTAATTGAACCACTAATTAACTACACTAACAGCTAACTAACTACATTAACAGCTTAGTGTAATTACTAATTTAACCTCAATACCCCCCTCAAATTGGAGCAGAGGTGATCGAAGACAATTTGTCCAAAAGTGTAGAGTGTTTAATCCCAGTTAGTGCTTTGGTAAGAACATCTGCCAACTGATCAGCAGTATCAACATGATGCAGTGTAAAAAGCCCTTCTTGTAGCTTCGATCTCACAAAATGACAATCCACTTCTATATGCTTCGTACGTTCATGGAAAACAGGATTTCTAGCAATGTGTATGGCTGCCTGACTATCACAAAACACAGGAAATGGTGCAGCCTGATATATATTCAGCTCCTCAAACAATCTCTGCAGCCAAGTTAATTCACCTACTACCTTTCTCAAGGATCTGTACTCTGCTTCAGCTGAAGAGAGTGATATTGTTTCTTGTTTCTTGGACTTCCAACTAATAGGACAATCTCCCAACAATACAATATAACCACTAACGGATTTCCTTGAATCAGGACAGGCAGCCCAATCAGAATCACAATATGCTTGCACTTCAAAATTTGCAGCAGACGACATGAAAACACCTAGAGTAGGATCTTTCTTGAGGTATCTTAACATGTGAAAAGCAGCATGTAGATGAGGTTCTCTAGGGTCTTGCATATATTGACTGAGAAGTTGTACACCATAAGCGAGATCAAGTCTAGTATGTGTAAGGAAATTCAGCTTGCCAATAAGTTTTCTATAGTAAGTAGGGTCATCTAGAAATTTTCCTTCATGAGATCTTAGCTTGATGTTTGGATCCAGTGGAGAGGATAAAGGAGACGTGTAATCACAATTGAACTCTTTGAGAAGGTCCAACACAAACTTTCTTTGAGAAATCAAAATTCCATCATTCTTGTACTAGACTTCCAGGCCTAGAAAGTAATGTAATCTACCAAGATCTTTGATCTTAAACTGGTTGTCAAGAAACCTTTTGAGCTCATTAATCTCATCATTGTCTGTTCCTGTAAGTAAAATGTCATCCACATAAACACCTAGAAACACATTAGATTTACCTTTTTTTCTGTAAAACAGTGAATGGTCATGAAGAGAATGTTTATATCCTCTTGTGTGCAGTGCTTCAGTCAACTTTTCATACCACTGCCTACTAGCCTGCTTTAGACTATACAGTGACTTGTTGAGTTTGTAAACCAAATTCTTGTGAGGAGTGACTAAACCTGGTGGTATGTCCATGTACACTTCTTCATGTAAGTCTCCATGCAGGAAAGCATTGTTAAAATCAAGCTGATGTATGTTCCACTGTTTCTTTGCAGCAATAGCAATGAGTATTCTCACAGTAGTCATCTTTACCACAGGTGAAAAAGTTTCTGTGTAGTCTATGCCATGAGGTTGAGTATATCCCTTTACTACAAGCCTTGCCTTATACCTCTCTACACTTCCATCAGCCTTGTGTTTGACCTTATAAACCCACCTACAACCAACAGGCTTCTTATCCTTTGGTAGGTGTGTGAGGGTCCAAGTGTTGTTGTCATGCAGGGCAAGAAACTCTTGTGTCATAGCCTTTTGCCATGCAGGATCCATAGATGCTTCCTCATATGTATTAGGTTCACAGTCATGAGAGACATTCATTACAAAAGATTGACTGTCAGAATTTAAAACATCAGGAGACACATGATTTTTAAGAGTAAAAAGGGCATTCAAGGATGATAAAGGTGGTTGTGGTGGTTGTGAGAGTGAACCAGTTGAGGGTGGTACATTGTGAATATAATCAGACAAGTATGCAGGGGTCTTATGTGGTCTTTGGGATCTTCTAAGTAGTGGTGTGGATAGTAAACTTTCAGGTGTGATATGAGTAGGTGATGTGGAGATAGTGGGTGATGTTGTGGGAACTTCAGAGACAGCTTCATTACTGGAATGATCTTGATCATCATATGATATTGGATAATCATGAAGAGACATATAATGAAAGGGAAATTTTGGAAAGTGAGTAAGGGTCTTTAGACATGACAAAAGGAAAAATAGTTTCATGGAAAATTACATCCCTTGAAACATGAATTTTCTGAGTGGACAAGTTCAAGACTTTGTAACCCTTTGTAGCATAGGGGTATCCAACAAACACATGTGGTATGGTTTTGGGATCAAATTTAGTTCTGTGGACTTTTGGAGTAGTAGGGTAACATAAACATCCAAAACTCCTTAAGTGTGAGTAGGTAGGTTTGTGTTTATATAAGATCTCATAGGGAGTTTTGTCATGGAGAGGAGAAGAGGGTAGTCTATTTATAATGTATGTGGAAGCAAGTATACATTCACCCTAATATTTCACTGGGAGTTTGGACTGGAAAAGGAGAGCCCTTGCTGTTTCAAGGATATATTTGTGCTTTCTTTCAACCACACCATTTTGTTGAGGAGTGTAAGGACAAGATTTCTGATGAATGATCCCTTTTGATTGGAAAAACAAAGTGGTTTCACTGCTAGTGAATTCTAAACCATTATCTGATCTGATGGTTTTAACAGTGGTGTTGAACTGGTTCTCAACCATGAGTATAAAGGCTTTGAGTATATGAAAAGCATTGCTTTTGCTACTTAGAAGATGTGTCCAGGTAGATTTACTGAAATCATCTACTAAGGTAATGAAGTATTTGAAATTGTCATGAGTTGGTGTTTGATATGGACCCCAAATATCAATATGTAATAGTTCAAAAATGCCAGTAGTGATGTGAGTTTTAAGTGGAAAGGGCAATCTGGATTGTCTTGCCATGGGACATATAGGACAGCAGAAAGGTTGTTTAGAGGAGAAGTTTACTGGTATAGAAGATATATTTTTCATTTTCACAAAGGGTACATGTCCAAGTCTATAATGCCACAACAAATCCACACTATCATTTGGAAAGAAATTAGAAATGAAAGAGCTGCCAGCAACATTGTCTTTACTACCAACAAAAGAAGTGTTTATTGCATTTGAATGAGATTTACATGAGAGGAGTGTACATTGTACTGTATCACTGGATAGAGGAAAGGGATGAGATTTTTGTAAGCAGTTTGAGCAAAGGAAGTAAAGGCCATCATGCATCTTACCAATTTCCAGAGGCCTCTTCATTGAAGGGGCCTGCAAGAAACAAGAAGTGTTAGAAAAATAGACAGTACATTGAAGATGTTTTGCAAGAGAATTGATGGAGATTAAATTGTACTTGAAGGAAGGAGCATATAATACCCCTGACAGGATGATTTTAGGTGTAAGGTGTACATTGCCAACCATAGTGATTTTGACTCTATATCCATTTGGCAATCTGACTAACATAGGATAAGGTAAATTAACTGTATTCACAAGGTTATTTTTATTAAAAGTCATGTGATGGGAAGCTCCTGAGTCTAGAATCCATAGGTCAGTCCTTGTTTTGAAACACTCACATGAAAGTTTAATATAATCAGGAGAAAAAGAACAAGCAAAACCACCTGCAAAGTTCACAGATCCACACACTCCATCATTTTGAAACTGATTCAACAGATGAGAAACCTGATCATATTGTTCCTTGGTGATACTGACATTCTCATTTCCTTGAGGATCATTACAAGAGGATGAGCTTGACTCCTTTGTCTGCCCACTAGCATCTCCATCACAGGGTAGTCTTACAGAGTTTGCTGATGCACCCCTTCCTCTATTGTTATGCCTTGGATTTGGATATGTGTTTTGGACTGTGTTCCTTGGATTGTGCTGATCACGAATAGAACCATTTGTGTCATTAGATGGATAATCATGCAACTTGTAACATTTAGCTCTAACATGTCCTGGCCTTCTACAGAAATCACAAAAAGGCCTTCCTCTTGGTGCTGTGTTGGAGGTGGAAAAGTTCGTTTGGAAACTTCTCCCTCCTGAATTTGATGAAACTGCAGCTAAAGTGCTACTCTCAGTAAACAACTAATTACTTGGCTTAAACTCTCGTTGTTTTTCCTCCTGCACTAGTAAAGCAAAAGCTTGTGCCAAAGATGGTAAGGGATTCATCATCAAAATACTTCCCCTAATCGTAGTATATACCACATTCAAACCCATCAGAAATTGAATCAAACGTCTGTCTTGCTCTGCTTTCTGGTTATTGGCTTTAGCTCCCCACACACACACACAACTACACTGACTTGAAATACATAGACTGTTTAATTCCTCCCAAAGTTTCTTCATACGAGTGTAATAGGCTGTGATGTCAAGAATACCTTGATTAAGATCATTTCTTTCTTTCTGAGTTTGATACAATTTTGCTCCATTGGCTTGATCATATCGATCCTCCAGTTCTGTCCACAGCTCCAGAGCATCATTGACATATTCAACACTACCAGCAATATCTCGATCTAGAGAATTAAGAATCCATGAAGTAACCATATCATCGCACCTCACCCATTGACGATAGCTGGAATGGTTTACCTCTGGTCTCTTACACTCACCATTGATGAACACTAGCTTGTTCTTCACTGACAAGGAACGAAGCACACTATGACGCTATGAATGAAAACCAGTACCATTGAAGGGAACTGGTACAAGCACTGCTCCAGGATTATCTGAGGGATGAATGTAGAAGTAACTCCCTGCATCAATCACAGATGTAGGAGGAACACTGTCCAATCCAGTGCTCGTAGAAGCAAAATTTACCATTTATGTCGCAAAAAAAAATAGCAAGATCTGCAGAAGATGAAATATGACGAACTGATACTCAAATTGAAGACGAAAGAAGCAAGAAAAATCAGAAATGTTCCTGCTCTGATACCATGTTAAAGTTGAAGAAAGATGAAACCTCCATTGATGAGAGCTTGGTTAGAGAAGAGGGGTTTAGAGAAGAAGCATTGAAAATGTGAATCGATTTTCATTGAATTAAGAAAAACTGAAAGCAGTACAGTGTTTATATAACAAACACAACAAACTTTGTAACTAACTTTCTGAATCTAACTAACTAATTAATTGAACCACTAATTAACTACACTAACAGCTAACTAACTACATTAACAGCGTAGTGTAATTACTAATTTAACCTCAATAAATAGTGTTTTTGAACGATAACTTATATGTAAACTTTATATAACACCTTTGTATTGTTAAATTATCCACAAAATCTACATAATTCACATATAATGTGCGGCTATGCGCTATCTGATGCAGAGTTTTTTAACACTATAAAATCGACAACTGCATTTACGCTTGCAACAATATTTTAGATTATTACTTTCAATAGTTGGTTCAGTAATAAATGATAAGCCGCTTCGTGAACATACTTTCTTTTGTTCTATATGTAAGAAAAAATTATTATCATACAAGTATTATATATAATTTAGATAAATATTATGAAGGATGAATACGGAATAAGGATATAAGGGATTGAATGGAAGGGATGAGGATACAATCAATGTGAAATGTTATTAGTAGAGCTTGCTAAAAGTGAATGCTTAGGAATATATTCTATTCTTGGAACAACATACACGCTTCCCTTCACTCCATAGGGCCTTTCCTTAGAAGAAATTTATTTTCTAAGAAAAAATATTTGATCAACCAAATATGAAAAATATTGGAAAGGAATTGTTTCCGTAGTACCAAACACACAAAATCACCAAAAGCTTCAACTTTCAAGCCTTCATTTATAAAATAAAAAATTTCTGGCAAGAACTGATACCCTGAAATCTTCAACAATCGACGCCTTCTTAAATAAATTCATGAGCAAAATTAAATACAACATTGATTACTACATTAATCAATAAACTTGAGGGAAATATGAAAAACCAGTTCCCCAACAAACTTCCAGCCCAAACTATCTTCTATTAATATGCCAACAATAATGACCAAGTGCTAATCAAAAATCACAAAGGGGTAAAAAGAAAGTAGCCAAAAAAGAACTCCAAGACCAAAACTGGAAAACCTTGAAACTAATATCTTTTACCAAGAATTATTCCCAGGATCACTGAAACTAGAGCAACCCCCAGAATAAATTTCAGGGGCAGGGCAGAAGATCCTTCAATGTGTTGAACTTGTGGTTCACTGGAGGATGGTTGAGTTGAAGAGACTTCGGACTTCTTCTTGCTCTTTCGCTTTGTTGGTGTAGAGAGCATTTGTCCAATATCCCTTGATTTCACCTCTACCTCATCCTTTTGATCATTACTACTGCCACCAATATCCTGGAATTTTAAATTAAAAGCAATTGAAAATCATTGGTCTTTCGAGCTGTTTCACGATCATTATGTTCACATTAATTATATAATTTGCATTGCTCTCATCCTTGATAATTTTACGCATGCATTCTTCTAAAAGACGAAAAATATAAGAGGATAAGATGTCCTCGTTCATTTAGTTACTTATTAGTTATTACAGTGTTCTTTCTTCTAATGGTTAAGCATGTGGAAGAATTCTGATGGTAAGAGTAGACTCAGCTGAAAAGATAAGGAAGTGATAGAATCAAAAAAATGCAGATTCCGTTCATAGCCAGCAAATATGGTTCATGAAAGAAACTAACCTTCTGCTTCAATTTCTCCTCAAGTTCCTTGACTTGGTTTTGTAGTACTACTACTTCCTTGCTTTTGGCTTGCAGCTCCTCTGATGAACTCTTCAAAGTAGCCTCATGCTCCAATCCCTTATTGGACATAGCTTCTTTCTGTGTTGTTGACATTTCAAATATGAATTAGTAACCTAGCTTGAAAAGTAAATTGTTTAATTTCCATACTGTAGTAGAAGAGTAAAAATCAGAAACATTTAAATTACTGGGATGGCAATATAATATTTGAAAAATGCTACTAACACGCATCTGGCTAATAATATATGTTCTAGAAAATGTTAACTTGGTTGTACATTTAACTGTATAGAAATTACATTACCTCTTCTTTTACTTGTGCTTCAGCACTGCCTAAGTGATCTTCAAGCTCCTTGATGCGGCTTTCCAACTGAGACTTCTGATGAATCTCAGCCTGGAAAACTTCTAATTGACTTTTCAGAGAAGCTTCACTTGACTTGATTGCTTTCAACTGTTCTTCAAGATGTGCTATGACATTTTGATGTTCCTTCTTAGAGGTTTGATGTGTTTCGTTAAGCAAGTTGTTTTCCTCCAAAATGGATGATAACTGTAAACAGTAAATATTTTTAGAATAGTGAGTTATCAGATGTAAATACATGCACCTGAAGTAATTGCCTAGTAGTATAAATGATACCATTTCAAAGAGTAGCCAGGCACTAACCTGAAGTTGTAGCTTCTGCCCCTCGGAAGTAAGCTGCTCTTTTAAGTTGTCTATAACCTTGTTTGAAGATTTAAGCTCTTCAACTGCTTCATTCTTCTCGGCAAATGCAGCTGAAACTTTGGCTTCTAAATCATTGAGTTTAGAGTCATTTGAGGACATTTCTCCCTTCAGCTTTATGTTCTCTTGAGTTAGTCCTTCTTTCTCCTTTTCAAGCTCGGTATACTTCCCTTTCAGCTCTTCAACAACACTTTCAAGATGACGCAAATTCTTATGGCTTTGCTCTAGTTCCATTTTTTGATTTTCAGCCAGAGTAGCTGTTTCATGAGTCTGCTCTTCATATGTTTTCACCAGAGCTTCAAAAGAGTGTAGCTTATCCATTAATTCTTTACCTTCAGACTCTTTCTGGGTTAGGTTTTGAATGGCTTCGTGCATCTTTGCCTCTGTTTCTGATATGCGGGCTTCAGTTGCCGATTGAAGTTCAGAGGCTCTGGAATGTTGTTCTGTCAGTTCTGTGATGGTGTTCATATGAGAAACTAGTTGTTGAACACTGTCCTCCTTTTCTTCATGGGCTGAGCTTAACAGTTCTTCAAGATCACTCACCCTGTTCTTAAGAAGCATATTTGTCTCCATTAATTGTTGGTTTTCAGATAAAATGTCCGCAGCTTTATCTTCTGCCTCCAATATTTTCTTTTTTAGGCCCTCATTGTCAGTTTCAGATGAAGCCAGTTTCACCAACACCTGGTCAAGTTCTTCCTTCACAGCTGAAAAGCTTTCGGCAGATTTACCAATCTGCTCCTCATAACTCTTTAGCTGATCTTCAAGAGCCTTCAGTTTCTCATTCAATGTTTGTGCCTCTGAATCTCTGGTAACAAACTTGCCAGATGCGTCTTCGAGTTTGAGCTCGTAATCCGTTTTCAGAGTATCATGCAATGACTCAAGCTCTATGCTTCGAGCTGTTGCTTGCTCCAAAACTCTTCCTTGTCGCTCTAACTGCTCTTCTGCTGACTTGAGCTTCTCCATCACCTCACTCTCTCTCAACCCAGTAGCATTTAGATCATTCTCAATACCTTCCAGTCTTTGTTGTGTGGAATTCAATTCATTACGCAGGATCTCAAGCAAGCCTTCCGTTTCAGCTAGTTTTTCAATTGAGTTCCTGTACACATCCTCTAAGTTTTTCTTATCCTCTGTCACACTGTTGAGACATTGACTCAATTCCTTCTCCTTCTCCTTGGTCTCTGCCAGAACAACCTCCAGGCTTGATGATTTTGTTTGGAATATCACTACTTCTGCTTCAAGCTCAGATGCCCTGTCAGAGTGCTTCTTAGATTCTTCTTCTGCAGTCGCACATTTCTTCTCCAATATGCTTATTTGTTCTTCAAGCTCCTGAATCCTATATTTCTCCGTTTCGAGCAATAGCTCCAAATCACTCGCCTTTTTGCTAGTTTCCTCTACTTTAGAGTGTGATACCAGCATCAAGTCCTCTAGTTCACGGCTACGTTGATCTGTGGTATTGGCCCGATCTTCATGCTCAGCGCACTTGTCAGCAACACTTCTAAGCTCTGCTTCAAGTTCTAAATTACGAGCACTTGATTTGACCAACTCAGAATCCAAATGAGCTATCTTCTCCTCGTACTCCTGCAACCTAGTATCCAGCTGTTTCCTTTCTTCCAGGGTCTTCTCAAGGTTGGCCTGTACTTCAGAAACTTTCCCGGAGAACTCGTCTTGTTCCCTCTTGTAGACATCCTCTAAGTTTCTCTTCTCTTCAGTCACATTGCTTAGGGATTGACTCAATTCACTCTCCTTCTCCTTGGTCTCTTTAAGGGCAGCCTCAAGGCTTGATAATTTTGCTTGGAATGTCTCTACTTCTGCTTCAAGCTCAGATGCCCTGTCAGAATGCTTCTTGGATTCTGCTTCTGCCGCCACACCTTTCTTCTCTAATGTGCTTATTTGTTCTTCAAGCTCCTGAATCCTATGCTTCTCTGTTTCAAGCAATTGCTCCAAATCACTCACCTTTTTGCCAGATTCCTCTACTTTCGAGTGAGATACCAGCATCAAATCCTCTAATTCACGGCTGCGTTGATCAGTGGTGTTGGCCCGACCTTCATGCTCAGCACACTTGTCAGCAACACTTTTAAGCTCAGCTTCAAGTTCTAAATTACGAGCAGTTGATTTGACCAACTCAGAATCCAAATGAGCTATCTTCTCCTCATACTCCTGCAATCTGGTATCCAGCTGTTTTCTTTCTTCCAGGGTCTTCTCAAGGGTGGCACTTAGTTCAGAAACTTTCTCTGAGAACTCTTCTAGTTCCCTCTTCGTATCATTGCTCTTCAGTTCCACCAGATTTATTTGCTGTTCTAGCTCCACATTCCTCTCTTCAGCTGCAGCACAGCGATTCTCCATTTCTTTAAGCTGCGATTTTGCTTCTTCTATAGCAGCATTGGATATTTGTAGCATGTCTTCGAGCTCAACTTTTTTCTGGTTGGCAGTAGTTATGGCATTTGACGATTCAAGGTGAACCTCTTCCAATGATTTCAGCTTCTGTTCCAGCTCCGCACTGTTTGCTAAAGCTTGAGAAAGAAGAGAATCAGCATTGCTGAATTTATCATCTGAAAGCTGCAATTTCACCTCTAGATCACTACATAATTCCTTCATCTGGACCACACTATTGTTTAGCTCGGCTACAGCAGCTTCAAGAGCTCCCTTTTCTGTAGATAATTTGGCCAGCTCCTCCTGTGACTCTGAGAGTTGTGTTTCCTGGCTTTTCAGTTTACCCTCAATCTGTTCCTTTAAACCTACTTCCTCCTGAAGTTTCAACTTTATGCCTTCCAACTCAGATACCTTAGCCTGAAGATCTTCTTTAGTGGATGATATTAAAAGCTCAAGAGACGAAATATTCTCCTTCACCTGAGATTCAGAAGCTTTTCTCGTGTTAAGCTCTTGGCTTAATTCATCTATAAGAGCTTCTTTTGATGCAAGTTTACTCTCAATATCTTGCACTTGTGATTTTGAGGTCTCTAACTCTCCTTGAACTTTAGAAAGCTCTGAAGCTGTATTCACGAGTGCTTCTTCAACCTTCTGGTTTTCAGCAATCTTCACATTTAGGCTCTTGAGTTCTTCTTGTAAAGAAGCCATCTGGTCTTCAACTTCTTTTGCATTCTGTTTCGACAACTCCAGCAATCTTTCAAAATCCAAGGCCTTCTTTGTCTCTGATTCTGCAAGTGAGCCACTTTGTTTGTGCAACTCCTCAAACTTTTGAGCCTCACCTGCGGAAGCCAGCAGCTCTTGTTCAAGCTCTTCCATCTTCTTCTTTGAGCTTTCAAACTCGAGACCAAGTCTGTCAAAGGCCTCCTTAACATTAACATGCTCCTTGTTATTCAATTCTTGAGCTTGCAACGCCTCTTGCAAAGCATTAAGCTCAGTGCTATATCTATTTTCTGCTTCTGCAATCTGCTCTTGCAATTTCTTGTGATCAAGTTCAAGGTCTTCAAATTTTCTTGCAGTTTCCTCCAGCTTCTCTTTTGTGAGCGACAATTCATCCTTTAACTTCACGTTTTGAGATTCAGTGTCTTTTAATGAACCAGCAACTCTTTCCAATTCAAGCTCAAGTTCTTTAGCCTTTTCTTCTGCTTCAAGATATTCTCTGCTAGAAGCTGAAATATTTGAACTGCGGTCCATTACAGACACTTTGCCCTCTGCATGAGAAGCTTCAGCTGCAGCATCTGAACCATCCTTTGATTCCAAAGCTTCCTTCTCTACTTTTATAAACTCTCCGTCAAAAGCAGACTCTTCGTGCTCCGTCTGACCTATCTCGCCATTGGACACCTGTAATAAGATGTAATCCAAACAGATGATGAGGAAGAAGAATAAGAATTTCTTAGCCAGTATATTCAAATATATTTTACCGAACTTTAAACCAGGTAAATTACAAAAATGATTTACTTGAAATTAAGCAAATTTTTCGCCATAGTTGATGTATTAAATGTGCAGTGAGTAGAAAAAACAAAGATTGTCATAGACTATTTATTTATCGCAACATATTTGACAAAAGTGCCGTAAATTCATGTTATCGTTTCCAGTGCCACCACTCCCTAGTTACATCTAAAACGTTGAATCCATAATCACTTTAAACCGAATTTCCTACCTTAGTTGGATTCTACACAATTGTGTTTTAAATCAAAAAGTTTTCTTGAAAAAAACTCCTATATATCTATCATTTTCTTAGGAAAGAAGTTTTGGACTTTTATAAAATAGAAGATCCTTTCTTCCCCTCCAATAGTATCGTAGTGTAGTTATTAAAAAGGTTTAGTAAGGAGAGGAGATTATTCTCTTGATAGTTTTTTTGTTTTTTATATTAATTTTCATATGTAGGTTAACTGGCCAAACTATATCAAAGATTTTATTTTTTTTATCAACTTTCGAGGTTTGCAATGATTAGCTTCTGTATAACTCCTACTATTCCAATCCCAACATATCAAAAAGGAATGCCAATAGATCAAGCAACTGACAGGATGTGTAGTTTGATTAATTGGAGGTTTCTGCTACTGAGATTCTAGACCTAACTCCTGATTCTCGCATTGACAAAAAGAAATAAACCAACATTTTGAAAATAAGATTGATCCATTTATTTTCTGGATATAAATATAAAATATCACCACAGTCATTGAAGAAAGTAAAGTAAAGAAGGCAAGTAACGAGCATAACCTTAATAAGATCTTCTTTGCCGCCCTCTATCTTTTCTGAAACCTGTACCACTGGTACATCTGTGGTTGCTGTCTCTGCTTCCATGTCAAAATAATTTCACCTTGTGAAGTTGTTCAAGTATCTGGATTGATGAAAACATCTAAGTTCGTAAGATAACGAACTAAAAAGTCTCCACTTAATTCACAATAACATTATTTTACTTCTCTAGTAACTTATTTAGCTGTATCAATATGTTACGTCAGTTACAAACTTTACAACTTAAAAGGGAAAGGAAGATAAGAAATAAACGTTAGCTGTATAGATTGGCGTATATAAAAAAATACTGGCACATAATTTCGTGTCCATGTTATACAAGTATTGCACGAATTGACTTTTTCAAGTATATTTTAAGAAGCAAAGGAAATTAAAGATAGGAACATAACATTGATTTGGACATAACTTATAGTTTATCCAAATCATAAAGTTCTTTTCAATAGCCGATAGCTCTCACATCACAACAATAATGCGACTTCTTCTCTTACTTATAAAATTTTTTGGAATTTTTCTTCTTTGCCTTCTATAATAAAATCAAAGAAAAGTGATTGAATTTTTTTTATTATTAGAAAAATAGAAAAGCAAAGAATAGCAAAGATAGATTTTCTGTTTCCGATTATCCTTTATCGGACAGGATAAAGAGAGAGTTAATGGTCATGAATCAAAAAGTGAAAGCAAAATAAAAGTGACACTGGCTCTACAGAAAAGAAAAAATTAACAGGTGACTAGTGAGGTTTGAGACTTGTCATCTTATCTTTTTGAAACTTTTATTATTATATAGTATAGTATTTATTTGAACTTTTCTTCAGGGACCCAACCACATGATAGCATTACTCTATCATAACGTGCACGAATTTTTAAGTGGGACAGATACTAAAACATCCTAAACATGGAAATTGGCATTTTCTTACTTCTTGTCATCATTTGTTGCTTATACCGTGGCTTCCCTGTAGGATGACAATTAATAATGGAGGTTATATTCCCAATAATTTCTCTCTTTTCACCTTAAATTGTCAAAACGGGATTACAATATGTTAAATACTAACAAAAGATTTATCCTTCTAACTACGGCCAATTTAGTAAAATGAAAAAGCACTAAAGTTAGGTAGGCCAGGTGAGGTTTCTTTTTTCCTTTAGTTAAAACTTACGAATATTCAAATCGTTTATATATTTATTATTGAAGCAATTTATCAACTTATATATAATTAAAAATAGTCTTAAGTGTACCACAAAGTAAATAACTATAGCAAAGACCACCGTCACAGACTCACCAACAATAATATTCTACCTATTTTCAGATGTGAAGTTATATTTTATTGTTTTGAAAAAAATAATATAATAGTAGCTTTAATATTATTTTCTTTTTGATAATATTTTCATTTTTATTTATAATTAATACTTGAATAGTTATACATTTTATTTAATGCTACATTTACAAGATAATAAAACATGATATGTTATAATATGGAGAAGTACTTATCTACATTCTAATAAACTTTATTGAGTATTATTCTTATTCTAATAAATCATATTTATTTATTACGATAAATTAAATCATTTGAAAGAAAAATAGTAATATTAATACAATTAATCTTAAAATACTAAAATATCACATTCAGCATTATACTCCTATTTACACACCCTACCAAACTTTACTTCGGATTCCACCTTTATTACTATTATTTTCTTCGAAATTAATAACCTTTTAGTGAATTTAATAAAACAAATTTTAAACTAATCGAGTCTTGAGCTTCACGGAGTCACAACTTTACAGTCAAAATAATGAGTTGAAAAGTAGAAACGGTTTCCGTAGTGTGACGAAGCAATTCAACGAAATTTGTTGAGCCAAGTGAAAACTACTACAGTATCTACTAAAATGAATACATGAGTGTTGTTAAGTTTGTTAGTCCTGCTTTTGTTTTTGTTAAAGAAAGAAATATATTTGATAACTTTTAATTTTTTAGTTAATGATAAGATTAGAAAATCTTTGTTTACTTTCTTAGTTTTGTTAAATTCAGACAAATAAATTAAAATTAATCGAATATTTAGGACGAAATCAAATGTAATTTGCGGATGGATATTCTTCATATTTCAAATCACACTGATTTTCAATTGAAAAAAAGATGGTTGTTGATGCGACAAAATGCAGGTTATATTCCGATCTCTCTGACGAAAACTACTGTTGAGCTAGCTAGCATTAGTAATCTAAAGGGAAAATGAAAGCAAAAAAACAAAATAAAAGGCGTGACTCGAGAGGCGAAAAAGCGCGTAAACAACGCAAGTAGAACAGCACAATGATTTTGTCACTGTCCTGTAGGTACGAATCGCAATTTTTACCATTTCTACATCACAGAAGGATCCACTACTGATCAACTACTATGAATATGATCAAATCCACCATCGATGTAACCTCTCAACCACAAATTGCCAAAAATTTAATGAGTTTTAATAATTTCTCCTTTGATTAACAAAAGTAAAACATAATTAGAAGATGTATCGCCAAGTAAGACGATCAAATTGGTTACGAAGAAGATGAAAATCAAATCATCACTTATGAACAAAGACGTGCTTCTAATAGTTTAACTTCTTCGAGATCATTGCAAAAGCACAGTCTAATCAACGATCCAAATCGAAATAAAATTTAAGACAGAGAAACACAAATCGAGATAACTAAATGATGAGAAGAATTCGAAGTTCAACCATCACAGAAAACTAAAAGGAGATGTTCGTATTAAATTCATCAATTTCGAAGCACAGAAATAAAACTATATAACTTCACAGATTCAAACATATAGACAATAATAACACACAAAAATATATAATAACAGAGAGATCGATCGATCGAGAAGAAAAGAAAAGAAAAACAGAGTAAATTATGAGTGCTTACCTGAGGGCGAGAGAGGATTTTGATTTGATTTTTAGGTGCTTTGCTTTTTTGGAGTTAAGCTTTTGTTTGTGTTTTGAAGTTGGAAAAAGTGTGAATCAAAGAGAGAGAGATGAGCAGAAATTGTTGGTATTTAGTAGCAGTAGAAAGGAAAGAGGGAGGAGAGAAGCTTTTCTTTCTTCTTCTTCTTTTTTTGGCTACTAGAAGAGGAGTGGGGGCCACTTAGAGTCGCTGTACTGTGGGGCAGGCCACTCGCAATTGGCGAATTGTTTTGTTCAAATGTTGCCCCTTCCCCGCTTTACCCCCATTTCCCACTCACCAACATTTGGTACATCAAAAATTGAGTGTTCGAGTCATAAGCACAAGAGAATCTTATTAAATTTGAGTTATTAGTACGAAGGCATAAGAGAATCTTATTTAATTTGAGTTATTAATATTTATTCAGAACATTTTTTTTAAATATAATTTAAATTTAATTGAAGTTTCAATATGGACGGACTCTATATATAGAATAAAAAAACATTTTCCACTCACTTCTCCTATTATTACAACTTCATCTATATTTGGACATTGTAGCTCTTCAACTTTAACAATTAACACCTTCCATCCTAATTTATACGACATTCTTTTTTTTATGCAACGATTATAAAAATTATAGAAATTTTCACTACTAGATTATTTTTATGTGTTTATGTAATAGTATTATATATGAGTCAATAAAGTATTTTAAATATTATTTCTAGTCAAACGCTATTGTATAAATTCACAATATGGGTAAATTATTCATTCAACGGACAATGAGAAAATTCAAAAGTGGTGGCTAAAATTCGTTTCTGATTTGTGATTTGTTTGTTTTACCATTTTATTTAGTAAATTAGATATTAGTATTATTGTCGTAAACCAATTAATTATATATGCAATTTGCACTCCTCATGCCTTTTCTTTTCGTCATTGAAAGAGTCATTCCTTCTTAGAAAAGTTGAAAAGAATGAGGTGAAGAGGTCGTTTTTTCATTATTAAAATGGGAATATTTTTGTAAAATAAAATGAAATAATAAGGTTAGTGTTGTCATTACATAAAGATTAAAACAAAGTTGTGTTTGTGGAGCTGATGTGGTGACGGTCCACTTGATGACCGACCAAACCGGCCTTACTAGCTAATCTTCTGTCCCAACGATGAAGACATTTCCCTTTTCCTTTTTGGTTTATCAATTCCTTTCGCCACCTACATTTCCTTTTATAAACTCGAAAATAATCAGTTTACTCTTTCTATCCTTCTCCACTTAAAATGTGATCAGATTTATTATGTAGGATTCAAAAATATGACATGGATCGCGAGTTTCCTCGACTTTTTCCACTTGAACAAAGTTTTGGGAGTGTTATGACTTTCGATTGAAAGAAAGAAATGTAATAGTCTTCTTTAATGTTATTATTATCTTTTTACGTAATCTAAAAATTAAGGAATTTATCACTTTTTTCACTTTAAACGAGTAAATTTAATTAAGGAAGGGTTTTTCTCTGCTTTAGACTCTTTTTTTCGCCTATTCAAGGCTCTACTTGTATATCCTTTTTCTCTATTTCAGGTATAAATTAAGTTAAATTTACAAAAAGAAATTATTGTTAACAATATTCAAATTCATAAATTCACTAAGAAATAGGTTGAAACCAATCTAAGACTTTTGAATACCTATTCATAATATTACATAAAATATGTCTATTGATTTCCATAATTTCTACCATTAAATAATTAAATTTGCCTCTCTATTTTTAGAATAACCTTTTCTACATTACGTTAGCAATAGAACACTTACGTAGTAAAATCTAAAGTCAAATATTACATAGTAATACCTTGAAATTTCGTAATATCCAACATATGAATTCATAGTACACATTCAAATTTGAGATCAAATTTACGTGGTGATATATCAATTACACTAGTTAGTAACATTCTAACAGAGAAGAGAGAAGAAAGTAGTTCGATGTCACGATCCAAAACAGGTCGTGAATGGCACCCACACTTACCTCCTTAGGTGGGCGAACTAACACATCTAAACCCCAACATATACCAATAGTTCAATTATAAATAATATAAATAATGCGGAAGCTCCAAAAGATACTAAGCAACCAATTTAATAAGTTTCTAAAGTTTAATACTTATCATCCCAAAATCTGATAGTCATCACATCAAGGACATCTAATCTCCAATACTAATTCTAAGAATATCGAATACACTAAAATAAAGAATAAAATGGTATGTGTCCAAAAGTATAGGACATCATGTCGTGACCGAGAGAATCCAACACGAGCTTGAATGGATAGCTCACCCTGTAACTTGATATGCGGGAGGCTGGCTAGAGCTGAGGGAAATCAGAAGTCATAGGTAAGTAGGGCTCAGTACGAGGCAACATGTACTGAGTAAGTATCATCGGTCAACCCAAAATAGTAACTAATATACAAAGAATAATAGTATGAACTCAACTATAGCACTTAACATGTGATAAGCAACAAACAACATGAACAAGTGTCAATAACAATGAAGTAAGCACGTATTAAGTCAATGGTATCAAGATCACACATGAGGACTCATGTCTCCAAACCAAACCATTTTGGGAGTTGAGTTCTTTGAGATTGAATATCTTCCATTAATTCAACATATTTTTCCTTTAATATTATCGTGTCGGAGCGTGACACTCCAATCCAAAAATATCGTGTCGGAACGTGACACTCCGATCCAAGAATACCGTGTCGGAATATGACACTCCGATCCAAGATTACCGTGTCGAAACGTGACACTCCGATCCAAGAATACCGTTAGTTTATTCTTTATTATCACCGCTTTCAATTCATTGTTATATTATTTTCATCAAGCCTTCTTTAATCAAGGCATCACTTCTATAGATAGGATTAGAGAATATAAATTCTACGGTCTCAGGATTTCAGACCAATCACAAACCACACAACCAAATCACACAATCACACAGTCAAGTACATAGAGAACTTCACAATATCATTCAAGGCATATCAATCACTATTAAGAGTTTACTATCAAATAGCATAAACCATAACCTACCTCCACCGAAGAATTGAAGTCAAGTAACTACTTCTCCAATGCCTTTCCTTTCCTTATTGCCTCCGAACCTTTCCAATCTATCAAGTATATATATAAACAATTTGTAAGTTAACGAGTCTATAAACACTCAGATTATTCTATATTTAGCCTAGACCCAAAAACTCACCTAATTATAAAATCAAATTCCTAAAGTTCAAACTAAGGGTAGGTCTTAGTTCCCCTAATTAACATAACTTTAATGAAATATAAATAATTTCATACACCTAATACTTAATTACCTATTTTAATATACTAAACTCAATTTATAAGAGGATGATACGCAGTTTAATTCAAGATTAAGCACTGGTTTCGAACCCTAGTGGCAAAACGTCTAACCCAATTTTACAACTTAGCAATTCTTCTCATCTAATACCTTCTTATCCAACCATAATTAATTTCATACTTCAATGTATAAAACTATAACATATAATAAGGTATAAAATATTTTAATGTCTAAAATTTTAAGTTACTGGTGCCAACCCAGTGGCAGTAAGCTTTTCCACCTGCACATACATACCTTAATCTTCCAATTTGTTTACACATTAATGATTAATGGCTGCCTAACTTTTTCAATCAACAATTTGTACTTAAACCTATATCGTAGCAATTTAGCATTCACCTGAACATTTATAGTTTTACAAGAACTAATATATTCTTTCCACCAATCTGCATGTTACGAATTTATAAAGAAACTTACCGCTAAACGAATCTACGCTTAATCTCTAATGTAGCTGCATAGGTAAGCCGTCTTTCTCAATGTTCTTCTTTTTTTCCCTTTTCTTTTCTTCTACAGATTATTTGTTACCCTAATTATTATACTCATATAATTATAATAGTGATAAAAGTGACCCACTATTAATTATAATATTATTTCTTAACCATTAACTAAATAAATTAGTAAAACTACCCCATATTTCATAATTATAATTATGAATAGTCCAAAACACCCACTTAAATCTATCAGAAAGTATTTTCAAACATAAATATTTCTAGTGCCCAAACCGACTACACGTGTTGTTACAATAGATACCAATTTACTCATCGTTCGTCCTCGAACGATCAAAGGAAGGCAAGGCAAGAAAGGATAGTTATCTCAATGATTATTCCAAAATATTAGTACTCATTGTCTCATCTAAATAGTATCAAAAACTAGAGATCTACACCTCCCCTCATAAAATGTCTCTAATATAATTGCACACATACTTGGTTTATCAAACTCCACATTCATTGAAGTCAACACTCTTAATAATAACAAAACGTATAACTACATCGATCATCTACCTCACTCTCAAACCATCATTAGTATCAAAGTATACTTATCAAATACATGTTCAAACTATGGCTATCTCTTTCTATTTAAGCATTTCCTGACAGATACGAGTCCCAAATAAGGCCTATAGCACTAATTTCAAATGTGATAGTACCTTTTCATTGAGACAAAACTATTAAATCACACCCAAAGTCAACTCTACACCACTTTCACATACCATGGTTAAGGTACCATTTTAAACCATTATATATATCATGCCAACACTT